>NC_050486.2:15216267-15516267 GCF_012460135.2 Molothrus ater | reverse complement strand
CCACTTTATTTGGCCAGCCTGATTCACAGGAGTTTGTTTTTATATAGGAGGAGTCTGTGGCGCTTGTCAAAATGAGAAAGTGATCATCAGAGTGTGGCTTGGTATTCCTGCTGCTGGAGCCTTCAGGAGCCAGCACTCAGCCCTGCTGAAGCCAGAGGAGGAGGGCGGAGGAGCACAGCCTGATCAGGTACTGAGCCAGGAATGGGAAGGGTTCTTTGGTGCAGAGTTAAGTTATGGATGATCATTAGTTATAAAAAGTTACATTCTTTGGAAGGTCTTGTTAACATGGTGTGGTTCAGTGGAGGCCCAGTAAGGGCAGCCACCTCCGTGGGCCTGGCAGGGGTGGGTGTTACGTGTCTGAGTTCTGTAACAGAGCTGAGGCGAACATAAATGCAACGCATTTTCGGGGGTATTTGATTTGCACATCTAACGTGCAGTACTGCTCAGTACGTGTTTGCAAATACCATTTTCAGGCTTCATGTAAGTTGTGAAGAATGAGCTAGGAGTACTCTTAACAAATGTTTGAATGTTGAAGAGCAGTTTGTTGTCTTGAGGGAAGGTTTTTCCCTCAGCTTTATTCTTTGTTCTAGTAGGGAGACTTCAGTGCTAGCTTTAGATGAGTGGTATGTTATGTGGGAACCGTAGAGCACAGAGGTAGCAGACTGATGGCTTTTAAGACACAACAAACTCTCTTTTCTTGTTATGTTTTAATTTGCTGAGCTGTCCGTAACCATTCCTGGAAACTGGTATTTATTCTTGCTTTCACATCTTTCAGAATGTCATACTTGAGAAGATTTAGTTAGGTTCATCTAGTGTGAAGACAGAGAAGTTCAAGATTTTGATTTATTGTATTCGATTTGGGGTTTTTGTCTTACATAACTGTACCTCCTTCCAGTTTATGTGGAACTCCTGCTCTGAGGACCATGTTTTGAAAAGACTTTGCATATTTTTGTGTACCATTAGAGATCCTTTATGAACAGGGCTAGTACTTATGTGGGCTTGTACAATGCTTGGGATGGCAGTGGCATGCAATTCACTGTTAGAGGGAGCATTCTATGAAGAGGCACAATATTTTTTCACCTCAAGTGATGCTTTCTCTGCAGAAATACCAGCCTCTGTAGCTTAGACTGTCTGAATTTATTAGTCACGTTTTTATTTTTTTATTTATTGACACAGATAGAAGCAGTGAGAGTAGTTTAAAATCTGTTAAGACAATTATTCCTAATGTTCTAGAGGTAGTTTTCAGCTCTGTTTATATCTTTCCTGGTGTGGTTAAAAGATAGAGAGCTGATGGTTAAAGATAGAGAGCTGTGGTGAAAAGATAGAGACTCTTTTTCTAGCATCCATTGTGAATACTACACTCTTTTTTTTGGTTTGGTTGTTTTTTTTTTTTTTTGTTTTTTTTTTTTTGTCTTGGGAAATAAGAATCAGCATTTATTTGATTGAACAACCAGCTTCCTGCTTCCCAAGGAAGAGATAGTGGCTCATTTGCTTGCAAACATCCCTCCTGTGGAGAGTCTTTGTTGGGGAGTTAGAGGAAAGCTAGCAGTTCCTAGTGAAATAGCTGCATAGCAGGATGAAGAGGGATTATTGAAGCATTACTAGGAAATTCATGGCTGTGTGGAAGACCTTATGTACTCCACAGACGAGCTGACCTAAATTCTGCAGCCAGGCCTTACTGGTTTCTGTGTTGATGTGATGTGGCAGGCTGGATAACCTGCAGCAGATCTGGGGTTTGGAAAAAAAAAAGCAGAGGGAATACAGAGAAGATTTGTGTTTGAGTGGAAACACAGACAGGCATGCCTTTAAAAGACTAGTGACTTGGTCTTAAATTTTTTTTTGTTGTTTTCTAACCCACACTTCTCTATTCTTAGTATTGAGTATTTTTCACATAGTCAGGATGGGTCTGTATTATAAGGATGCTCATTAGGAAAAGTGGAGATGTTGTTTACTCCTGGATGAGGAATATGTGGATGGATTTGCTCATAAGAGGCTTGGAGTTCTGAGATAGGTTTTAGTAAAGAAACTGTGCTAAGTATCTTATCAGCAGTGAAACAGTTAACACAACTGACACTTGAACTCTTCAGGAAAATAGGATTAGTATCCACTTGACATAAATGGAATGGCTTATGCTTGGGTTTCTAGGCGATGTTTCTTTCTCAAGATTATACATTACATGAAACATGACAAAACAATCCAAATAGAAAACAAAATGCCAGGTCTGGCACAGTCAAGTTGGTCAGTCTGACCTGCGTGCAGTGTTTTTGTGCTGTTACTTCTTGTAGTAGTGTTGTGACTTTGCAGTTTAGTTTCTGCTGGCACAAATGAGGTGTGAGGGCAGTTACTGCTTCCTGCCTTTTTCTGTACACATAAGCTAGACTGATGCAATGCTCTTCTTGGCTTTCACCCTTCCTGCTTGCTCACTTTGGTTACCTGGTCTCACTGCTTCCTTCTCAGGTTCCTCTACTGGTATGGGAGGAATTTTTTTTTGCTAGTACTGCTTATACCATGTTCTGTGAAAGGAACTGTTTATGCAGGCAGAAAAATTTTGCAATCACTAGAAGGACTTTTGCGGTAAGATTTTTACTGGCATAGTTGGGAAGCAAGAAAAAAAAATATTGGCTGATACAGTTCAATGAACAAAATGTTAAAGTGTGGCTAGGGGCTTTGCTGTGCAAGTGTTCTGGTCTGGTTACTGTGATGGAGTGTGTGTGTATTTATAAAACATTTCTGTCTGGAAACCTTTTTGTGGCAGCATAAGCTTTAAGTCTTGAATTGTTTTAGAGGAATTTCTGCAACTGCAGCATCCTGAAGTGCCAGGGGAAATAGTGATATTCTGAAACATTGCTGGCTTATTTTAGCTCACATTTCACTTGATGTGCTTTTGATTTGTTTTAAGAACAACTTGTCTGTATAAGCTATTTGTTTACTATACGCACATAATAAGCTGCAATGCTGACCTTCGAGTGGAAACCAGAATGACTGCTGGTCCTGCTGCCCCACTGCCAGGAGCAGGTATGGAGAGGGGATTGGAGAGCAAGGGCTGTTTCCTGTGCGTGTGTTTCAATACCAGAAGCAGTAATTAGAAGCTTATAAACTTACAAATAAATTAAATTGATTGGAATTCCCTCCAAAATGGTGAACTGGTTTTTGCTTGCATTAGTGTTATTGCCAAGGCGACCTCAAGGCAGAAGCAGTGTTTTCCTTAGTAGAGATATAGATGTAATTTTGAGTAATTCTTTGCAATGAAAAAAACTTCTGTGTATCTTGCTCCAGTGTGTTACAATTTTCATGTTGGTTTATCTTTTCTTTCTTCTTGTCCTTCCAGCAGAATTTTTAATGTTATCATTAGAGACAGAAACTGAAAAATAACTGGAAAATATCTGGAGAATAGCCCCACTTTGGTGTTTTTTTCACTGTTTTTGCTCTTGTATTTCTTTGCCTAGACAGGAGACTTGTCCATTACTGATAGCAAAGGGCAGTCCTCACAGTGATGGGTCAGTGAGCTGAGCTGCTTCCAGCTTGTCCTTCTGGAGCCTGACCCAGCCTGGCTGCGGGCGGTGGCACCGACACAGCACGGGGGAGGAAGGGGATGGCCTGGCAGGGCTTGTGGCCAGCTTGCTATAGCAGGGAAAAATCTGAGCAGGGTCAAAATGCAGCACTGCTCTCTTTCAGCCTTCCCTGGAGTAATGTCTTGTTGCATGGTTTTGTGTTCACAGACCTGTTTTGTACTGGATGTGTATCAAATTCAGTGGGCTGCAGTATTCTTAGCTGTATGTTTTGACATATTATGATGTTGTTTTGAAATACCTACCTGCTCTCAGTTCTCAACTGGAACCTCAGGAGGTGCATTTTGGATGGATGGGAAGTGATTCTCAATATGTTGCTCCCCTAAGCATCATCTGTTGTCTTTGGTTGGTGATGCTGTTTTTAAGAAGGCAGCACCATCACAGTTCTTGTTCTCTCAGAGGTTGAGTGAACACTGGAGCACTAAATCAGTGTAGTGAGGTGCAGCATCAAAGAGTGAGGTCTGCCTGTCCTTGTCCATACCTGATTTGGTTTCAGGAGAGATGAAACACTCCCAGCAATTGAGAAATCACAGAAGAGACTGGACTGGGGAAAAGCTGACCTTTTCAACACCAGGTTTTCCTTGTCTAGATGGGCCCAACAAGACTCGTGGTGCTGTATTTGCACATGATGGTAAAGAGGACATACCATTAGATGTTGGTGACATTATTGCCTTGCATCTCAGATAGTAAAGATGGGGGAAGAGAGAGAGATTTGCAAGGAAAAAATGAACAAACAGCTCTTTGTTGCTCAATTATTTTAGTGCTTCTGTGGTTTAGCTGTTATATTGTGTTACTCTGTCCACAGCTTTTTATGGGTCTCTTTTGGAAAAATTTAAAATTTACATAAATAATACATTTTTCTAGTTCTATTTATTATTTCAAGTGTTAGAATATGCTTGCAATTATAACATTCCAATGCCTTTGGTGATTGGATATATAAAATCTGGTCTTTGTTGCTGAGCAATGAGCTCCCAAACTTTCTGCTTATCTGATTGCATTTCATGAAGTGGGTTTTGCTCAGTGTATTACTGGAAACATAGAAAAGTCTTCTATGCATAATTAGAATTGTTTTGATCAATAAAGCATCAGTCTCTTTTCCATTCTATTAACTCTTACATTCTGCAGGAGCTGGGCAAAAAAAGTGATTTTTTTCCTGCTTATAAATTGAATCTACTACTTTTTTCCAGGCAGACTGCAAAACAATTTTCTTGGGGAGTTCAAGTAATTATTTAAGGAATATAGTAATTGTTAACATTACTGATATTTGAAACATTGGGGGAAAAACAATTCCATGAAAAGACATTTTTGAGAAAGGAAAACACCATACAGCCTCTTCCCCCTGGCCCTGCCATGTGCTGTTTTAAGTTCCGTGTTAGTTAAGGGGAGCACTGCCCAGGTTTGGGTTTGGTTTGTTTTTTCCAATCTTTACTATGGCAGAAGCATCATAGTTTAAGGCTTTAGAGGCAGAGCTCAAATGCCACTCCACTATTTCCCCCCAAAACCCCACCAGATTGTTGCTTGTACCAGAGCTGCACTCTGGTGTCCAGCTGTCCTGTTTGCAACTGGATCTGGCAGTCCCACATGCTTTGCCTTTTTGGCAGGTCGTGTGTTTTGGTGACTTGCTGCCTGCCATGACACCAGGCTGAGATGCTGGTAGTGCTGCTGGAGGCTGGGAGCAGCAGACATTCCTGTGCCACGAGTGAGATGGGAAGGATTGGAAATAAGGATGCTGCATGGGGTTTTTCTTGAGGCGCAAGAAGCTGTGATAGAACCAGACAGCCACCTCTCAAGTCACCACCTTTTGGCTGAGGGCTGATGGCTGTTTTTTTCTAAGTCTCTGTGCTCTCTAGTCCTTGGGCAGTCACTGATTTGTGGTAACTTGCAGTCAAGTTCACAGCAGTACTAGATTTTCCTTCCAGCTTGGGGAATGAGATGGAGAGCTGCAGGTAACTTCTGCAGGATCTGGGTGAGTATTTGTGAAGGCAGATGTGGGTGGTGACGGAGCTGGGAGGTATCAGAAGGGAGAACATGGAACATAAAGCACAGCAAATTTTGGTCCACACGTCTGGATTGTGCTGTCCTGGTATGTGTATTTAAACTGAGACAATCTGAAATTACTGGCTGTCAACTTGTTAAAATAATCAGGTTGCCAAGAACTCTATCATTTTGTTAAGCTTCATTTCAGATTTATTTTTTTTCACCTTTAATGGGACTAATTCAGGGGATGCAAACGTGAGGTTTAGCACACTAGTTCCACTCCCTGCAGTTCATTTAAATTTTCTTTTCATTTGCTTTTGCCCCCCTGCTCTGTCTCAACCAGTGTTCAGTCTGAAGGCAGCAAGTGAAAAAGTATTTCCTTCACTGAGAGGGTAAGTCTAGGTTGTAGGAGATGGGAAAATGAGAATTGGAGCTCTCATCCATAAACATTTAAACAAAGCTTATTTCAACAGCCTCTTCTGTCTTTGTTAGAATAGTTGGAGGTATGCCAACCTAAAAAGCCCCAAACCTGCTTTGATTTAACTTTCACCTAGGTCTTTATGTGTCATGTCCTAATGAGGGCCAGAGCTACTTCTGTTTTCCTTGTGTGTTGGATAGCACTTTCGTACATTGGTGGTGGAACTTGGGTGGGTTTTTTGCAGTGCTATTGAGTTTCTTTTCCTTGTGTGGGTTGTTTAAATAGCTGTGCTACTGGGAATACAAACACTTAAAATTGAAAAATATGATGAGGCAAGGGCTGTCAAGTATTATGCATCAATTTTGTACTTTACATGCTGAGGTCCTGACCTACTTGAGGTCTCTAGGTACTTTGGCAGTGTAAGTGTTTAGCAATGATAAACTGCAGTGTCTGGCAGAGGGATTTGGTGTGCAAGGACACCTGAAAAAACAACCTTTAATCCTTTCCCTGAAATGAGCTGGTTTCCAGGTTTCTGTTTTTTCAGAGGAGTTGGACAGGGTGCTTCTATTCAGTGTGTGCTGGCATGATATTCAGTGGTCAGCACCTTGTTTTAATAGTTGTCAACAAAGTAATATTGATAGAGCTGACTTACTGGATTTTTTTCTCTGCATGTGTGCCATGTTAATTCTTTGAATCTATTTTTTTCCTCATAAGTAATCAATATACCAGGAAAAGCCCCATTCACCAATAGCATCTGAAAACAGTAAAAAGAGCAGGAGACCAGAAAGCCCCCAGGTATCCCTAAACAGCAACAAAAAAATGAGCTATAATGTGGTCAATGGGAGAGCTGCTTGTAGCCAAGGGCACTTGCTGAGAGGAGACAGATTATGAAAGCTCACCTTTTATCTTGGATTTTTGAATGAGGAAAAATGTAATTGTGTTCTCTAAATAAATGAGCGCAGTAGTTATGTTTTGTTCCTTATGGTATTAAATGGCTTGTTAATATTAATAGTTTCACAGCTTGTCACAAAAGGCCTTGGTGTTTATTCTTGGTTTTCTAGATAGTCTGATTACAGGTGATGGAACTAGACAAGCTAAAGGGTCATGGCATTTTAGGAAGTGATTCTCTAAATGAATATCTCAAGGACCTTTTAGAGTTAGAGGTGTCCCCAAGATAAGCTGTTACTGATCTGAGGCCACAGATATGAATGTTTCTTGCTTATTAAATGACCCAAATGTGAGTAGATGTGTGTATGAATAAAAGGCTTTGTGGATCAGCACTGGCTGAAAATGTTTCTGAAGTTTGCATGGGTTAAACAGCGTTACTGATGTTTCTTGACACCTTTTCTGCAATGTCATCTACCCCATTAACAGCATATTTAGGGGATGGACTTGTTTTGGTTCTGTACAATCAGAGTGCTCATAAGGAATGTGCATCTTGTTTTCACAGCAGTCGTAGAGCAGTCCTCAGGAGCTGACTCACTGCTATTTTGTAAGCAGGGTTTGCCTGCCCGCCTTTTATGCGGTTCTGCATTTTTCCATTCCACAGTCCATGGCAATTTAGATCTTAAGTGTGCTGGTGCTAAAAAGCCTGCTTCCTGGAGTAGATCTTACCTCTATGTATGTGATGTGTACTTGGCCTAATTTGATACTAACAAAAGTAATTTTTGATTATTTCACTTTTTTCTAGTTGTGTCTTAATCGTGTTATATTACAAAGGCACTTCCCCTGCAGCTAATGTACATGATCATTAACAAACACGTATTAATGATTTGGGGGGAATTTTATTTAGTCTGTTAGTTATTGTTACACTGTCACACTTGCAGGGGCTTGTTTTCAAATTTTCCTGCACAATACTTGACTTGAGTTTTAGATTAATTGTCTTGTTCTACTTGCATTTTCACTGAGTTTTGCTATTGGGATGTCGTGGTAGGGTGGGACTGGTAAAAATGGGCCACTGGAAAGATACAGAAGGAAGGCCTTGGAGGCTCCCTATAATTTGAGCATTCAAGTTAGAATTTCTAGTGTGTAGCATACCTTGAATAACACTGGTTTCCATTATTGACTTCCAGAATCACTTAAACTCACTCTCACACCTTAGTAACACTTTATTCATGGCAAGTCAGGTATTTTCTTGTGACTTTTTATTGTTTGCTTTTACTTGACTCAGATTATTTTTTTCCATGTTGGCATCTTTGGAGGAAGTAAAGTACCAGCAATCTTCAGTGCTGTCATGATTTTTATTTTTTAATGAAAAGCTTTTCTGAAAATAACTGTGCACCAATGTGTAAATCAAAGTGTTTTCACAAAGTACTGCTACCTTTGTAATTTTTTAAAAGCTTTCCTAGGTAAAAGTTGGAAGATCAGATTGTTTTAATTGATGTTTTTGCAAAACATGTGTGGCTGGAAAACTGACAGTAGTCATGTGAATTTGTATTACTTCTGCATGATTAAAATCAACAGCAGCACTCTGGGCTGCTACTAGAAATATTTCAGAAAAGCCCTACAGGAGAGACTAGGGGAGATAACCTAGCAGAGACTTTTTTTTTCCTTTTCCTCATATTCTGTGGTAGCTCCAAGGCTGAGTATAGTAAAAGGGGAAGATGTAAATCATTCTTAGGGCAAAAGGGTGAAGTGATGCTGGTTTTCCTGGTAGTAGCCAGAAGGCTGCAGAGAGGAGAGAAGCAATAGGAAGCTCTTTGTTTCCTGGGTGGGGTTTCACATTTGACGCTGGTCAGTGGGAGCCTGATCCGAAGGCACTGGGCGGGTAGAACGCAGCACCTTCCCTGGGAGCTGCTGGACTTCAGCCTGGGTGTTCCTGCAGGAAACTCCACCCTCTCCTTCTATCTCTGGTACGTTTTCTAAGCCTTGATGTCATCTTCTCACTGCTGGCAAAAAGTTAATGTGTGGGAGATATGCAAATGTCTTGTAGTGTTCTGATGTAATTTTAGCACAGGGAAAGAGCAAGCTCTGTACATAGGTATCACTAACTGAGCTGCAGTCTTGCAGCTCAGTTTGTTTAGTAGAGCTGTCAAACTTTGAAAAGAGATTTGCATGGATGTGGGGTGTAGGATCAAGTTCGTAATTTTGTAAACTTAAAAAGTAGCTTCTATCAGTCCACAGTTCTCTAAATTCCTTCACAGACAGCAGAAACTGTCTGGATGAATACAGAAGAATTGTATAACTCAATGACATGATAATTGAGGATTTCTCATTATCTGAATCCTCTTATTATTTACAGTGTATACTGTCGCTGCAAGAATACTGGCCTTGCAGTGAATAACTGAGGTGGACTTTAGTGGACTTTATCTTCTCTTGTTTCTCTCAATGTAAAATTCTAAATAAAATTCTGTTTTACCTTTTCTCTTTTTTTCTTTTTGGCTTGGGTTTTTTTTGTGGTTTTTCTTTTTGGTAGGGGAGGAATTTTTCTTTCCAGGTATAATGAGGGCTTGATGATCTTGTGAGAGAGGAATGAAACTACTAAAAGTCTTTCTCATATGTACAGGGTTAAGTATTAGTCAGGAGGGTAATGTTCCAGTGGAATTGCAGTCTCCCCATAACAGTTTAGACTTTGGTAAAGCAAGTGGATGAGTCATTGCACGGATTTGATGGCTGAAAAGATTGATTAATAATTAATTTAAAAACAAGATGCCCTTTCCTCTGTGTCCTTGCTTTCAGCCATTCAAAAGATCATCAGATTCCCACATGTAGTTTAACATTTGAGTACTAGGGATGTGTTTACTTTGATGTCTTTCCCTGAACTGAAAATGTTGCTTTGTCTTTGCTTTTGCTCACACATTATTTATAGAGATATAAATGTCAAATTTGATTCAAGTGTTCTGATGAGGTTACTGCACTTAGAAGGAGCCAAATGTTCCCATTTGGTGTGCTAAGGTTATACTTGCCTCATGACCTTTTTGAGATACAGTGGTCTACCAGGTGCTTCATGGGTAATGGCATTCCTGATTTTCAGGAATTCTCACAGGTTCTTTGCTATTCTTCAGTAGACATTTGTCAGTCAAGGATTTGTATTTCTACAGGTTTGCATTTGTGCTGGGTGTCTAATGGGAAACCTGTGGTTTCTAATAGGAAAATGGGTCCAGGGTGCTTTCTAGCCTTTATGCTGGGATAGTGATAAAAGTAAAGATGCTGCTGACTGCAGTGTAACCCTGAAAGGATGTAACCCTCAAAACGAGCCCTTTGAATTCAGTTAAACTAGCATAATAATGTCTATTTGAGAGGAGTTCAACAGCAGTAGGTCGGAGATACGGGGTCAATCAAAACCAATCCATGAAAGGTACAGAAGCTTCAGCAACCTTTTGGAATCCTTTAAGGTGAATTGATACCCTCTTGAGTGCTCCTGTCTGGGGGCAGATCTTTGATACAAGATAGGTCTTGTGACTCTGATCTTAGAAGAGGTAATAACCTGTGTTTTGTCTTTTTGGTTAATTAAAATCATGCTATGTGCAATCCTTGTCAATTTAGGTAATGAATCGTGAATATTTAGTGCATGGCGCATGCACATCAAGACATCTCTGTGCTGACAGTGTACAAAAAGCCACTGTTGAAACTTTCATTTTTACTTATTTATAAGAGTGAAAGGTGAATGGAAATGTGTCATAATCTTACCTTGAGCTGTTGCTATCATTCATAATTTAAACCTGAAATGCTTCCCATTTTCAGTGTAATGATTCTCTTAATCATTAAATTCTGAACTATGGCAGGCTTCTGTAAAAAGAAAAAGGCTGCCAGATATTTGGTACCAAGATGTAGCTACAACCTTCTGGTGTTGGTGTTTGTGACCTTGCATGTTGTCAGGTATGTAAGGTACAGCAGCTGACACCTTGCACTTTACAAAGCCTCAGTCTTTGAAGATCTGTCTAAATTTTCCAGCCTGCAGATAATGAAATACTTTGGCCTCCTTTAACTGTGAATGTTATTTTACTGTAGTCAAAAGTTAAGATTTAGTTGCACTGCTTTACAAATGCTATATAATTGTTACTGCATATTGCAGAGTTACTATGAGTAGGGATTTTGGCCTTTGCAAGGATAGCATTGGGGTTAGACTTCAGGAAGTTTTGTAAAAAGAGGTTGTTTCTTGACCTTTGTGATAAAACCACCATTTGCCTGTGCACAGAATATGGAAGGAGAAAGCTCTCCCTCCCACTACCTCTTTAATTTGTGTTAAAAGCACTGAAAGTAGGAAATGTGGAGATGAGATTTTGGCTGCAGGGAAGAATATGTAGTCTGATTTATAAAACTAGACCTTCTTGAATGCTTGTTTTACTCCAGCAAAGCCTCCTTTGGTAAACGTCATGTGCAGGATTGAGTAGGTGTTCACCTGCTGGTTTGTCGAGAGAGGAGGACAGGAAAGCAGTTTGCTCTTGAGGGGTGCTGGGAAGAAGTGGATGATTTCACAGCCTGAAGTATATAAAACTTGCTCTGGTGTCAGTATGGGCAGTGGAATTTGACAAGAAGTGGGAGGGGAGAAGTGTGTGTGACTAGGGTGATACTTGGTGTTCTGGAAGGAAGAAGCAGGGTCTGGAATTCATAGTTTGACATTTTTGAATGTGGGAAAGAAGCCAAAGGAAGCTAGTGGGTGTTGGGACATGACTGATTTGTTCCAGTTTACAAAGTAGGTGTGGACAGCAGAAATCAGAAGGACAGCAAGAAATCACCCGGATTTGTTTTAACTGAAGGGGCAAAAAACTGCCAATGGAATGGTCACCCAAGGCACCCTGAGCTGCTCTAGGTCCTGATGTTGGAGCCTGGCAGTGCAGCTGTTTTCAGCTCACAACTTGAGAGCCACTTTGCTCTGAATTACTGCCATTGGGAACATCCTAAGGCAGAGAAGTCCCTGAAGAGAAGCAGTTGCAGTTCCATTGGCTTTTTCTCTGGGATCACTGCGGGACCCCTGGATGAGTGAGACAGGGGTCAGAGATGGATTGGTGTTTCCTCCAGGCCTTATCAGATTTGCCTGTGGAGAGAGATTTGTGAGTTGAGCAATGGTGCTGTAAGAGGATTCCAAGGCAGAGCGGGTGAATCTGGCTACTGGAACTTGCCCTAAGGAGCCAGACTCACCAGGGCAGCGTGCCTGAGTGTCTTTGTCCAGAGCCTGTGGAGTTAACATACACAAAGTATGTGGCCGGGCAATCCTTGTGCATTAACTTTGGTAGCTTTTGTAAGGTATCTCCTGTTAATTACCTTGCTGTTGAATATGTGAAAAGTAAGATTGGGAGTTTTTTTTTCTTTCTATTAAGCTGAACTAGAAATAGTCCCTATGGGTTTTGAGGCTTGGACACAAGAACATTACTTATCATGTGGTGTCACATCAGCTGAAATCCTCAGACAGTAAGGCTGCTGGGTTTCCTGACACTTGCCTTTCTCCTAGTCTGTCACAATTCTTCCACCATTCAGACTGGCATTTCTTGTACGTTTGGGTTATGGGTTACCCCCATAACAAAGCTTGTGAAACATGACAGTCTGTGAAAAATAGTCTGTAATGTTCCTTCAGCTTTTCCACTGGGATAATTTTTCACATGTACGTTTGCATTAATAGCAGCTGGCTTCTAGTTAATAAATACAGTGCCCTGTGAAATTAATGGGTTATTAGGGTTGGATGGGTTCCTACAGTGCCCTTAGTGCTGCAGCTTTCACTAGCTAGCTGTGCCTTTGCTTGTGTGCACAGCAGAGTTGTTTACATGTTAGGAATATGCTAGAGGCAAGGAGAAAGGAACAGCTTTAATGTGATGCAGCTTAGATGCTCTGTGGGGGAGGCCTCAGAATTGTTCATAACAGGATCAAATGTCAATCAGTGTTTTGAGAAGAATAAAGTTACTGTTTATGAGAAAATTAAAGAATAGTATACTACATGCTTTTCCTCCATCTATTTTTGACCCTGTCTAGGAAAATGTCCCTCTCCTGTGGTTCTCTTGAACCCTGTAAGAGTATCAGTGATGCCTAGGAGAAGGATGTGTGCAGACCTCTCCTTTTGGCTCCAGCCACTCCTCTGGGCTGCCTTTGGTAAGGAAACAAGTAATATGCCAGCCAGCTTCTTTCAGCTCTTGCATGGAAAGCCTGGTGATCGTGTTGCTGAGGATGCTGCTAGAACATTTTGGTTACTATTAAATTTCTTCTACAGGCACATCTGGGGATTTACTGCTCTATAGGGTAAGAAAACAGTTACTCTGACATCAAGCCATGAACATGAGAAAATGGCTTCTCCCTCATTGCAAGGGAGGAGAGAGAGAGTGGAGAAGACAGCTGTAAACCTCCTCCTCTCCCTCCGGAGCTATTTTTTGCCAGTGACAGAGAATGGTGGGATGAGCAGAGCTGATCTATATCTGCAGCAGGCTGTGGCTCTGATCTGAAGATGTATCCCCAGGAAAAAACAATGAGAGCTTAAGCTGCGGGGGTGGGAGCATCTGAAGTCAAAGCACTTCTCTGCTGGTTCTGCACCTGCAGTTTCTGTTCCAAGCTGCTTTGCATTGTAGGCAGGTGATGCTTAAAATTTGTCAAGAAGGGGCTATCACGTTTTGTCTTAGATTATGCTCCATGTGCCAAGCTGTTAGGGCAGCAGGCTGGGGTCTGGAAGAGCAGCTGGGGAATGCAGCTTGGGCAGAAGGGGTAGGGATGGGGAGGCAAGGGCTGGAGAGGAATCATGAATAATTGTGTCAGAATAAAAGGCTTTTCAAACCTAGGCTATGTGCCTGCTAGAAATGCTATTCTAAAACCTTGCAAATACCCAGTCAGGAATTTCATTTGCCAGAAATCAAGCTTTTCTGATTGTGTTGCTTCTTGCATTCTTAGAATGGTTTGGTGTTGAACCAGTGTCCTGATATGTTGTGTTGTCTGAGCCTGTCTCCCAAGGGAGGTATTTTGGACAGTTACTCCCAAGTAAATTCTGTGTGTCATTCTGGAGTTAAGGGCTTGTCTTCACATGCCATTAGGAAATCCTTCAAGTCAGCTGAAGGTGTGAATTTAAAGTGAATTGCTTCAACTGTTCTACACCTTTGAGGCAGAATAATTGAGAGTCACTCTGATTCTGAAGAAGAGCATCAGAAGAAAGTCTCAAAGAGTTTAATCAAATCAGTTTTTTAATTTACATGGTTTTTGTCTTAAGAATTAATCCAAAGTGCCTTATGCAGACAAAGCCTCAAAGTGGATTATATTATATGGGAAGGCTCTTCCTAAGGATTTGGGAGGGTTTATGTGGATGTAGATGTTTTACTAGTCAAGAATAGCACTTGTATTTTAAAGTCACCTTGTACTTTCATCTGAATTCATTTTTCAACCTTCTGACTCTGCTAACCTTAAGCAGAAATTATGAGAGGATGTGAACTGACTTTAGGCTTTGCAATAGACCTTTAAGGGTGCCATCAGCAGCATTTTAAAGCTGTCACTAGCCATGTAACGACTGAAAATTTCAGTAGAAACTTCTAGTTCATGTATTTAATCTTTTATAGTGAATGGATTGCACTTTAGTGGATAAAACTGCTGATTTCTTCTGAGATTTTCTAAGCTGATGGGAGGAGAGTGAAGGAAATTAGAGGAGTACAAGCTCTCTGAGGAAATCTTAGAGTTCCACCCCAAACTGAAATTCTTCCCATCCCATACAAAGTTTTTTTTTCAGGGAAAAAAACAGGGACCTTTAGCAAAATGTGGGTAGTAGAAAAAGGCTGAGTGTTCTGTTATCTGAGGCTTTTGGCAATCTACATAGTTATGTTTACCTCAAGCCTGAGAGGAAGGGGCAGAGGAATCTGGCACAGGGGTTGTGCACTTCGGACTGAACTGTCTGTGCAGACTGGCAGGTTGGAATATTTGCTGCCTAATTCAGGAAGAATTTGTTGGAGAAGTCATGGACAGAGCTCTCTGTTTTGCATTTTAATGTCCTGCTACAGTCTTTTTTTCTTCCTTCTTTACTTCTCTTCCTTTTTTTAATAAGAAGAGGAATGTCTGAATTACTGTAGCTATTTTTCCTTAGTCATTTTCAGTTGTACAAAATAAGTTGCAGTGGCTGATGTACAGCGAGAACACAGATTATTGCCTTTTCAGTTACTGAATGTAGACTTGTGAAACACAGGAAGGAATTTCTAATTTAACTAAATTCATGCAAGTATGTGTTTCAGCAGCCATGTGAGATTAAGTAGAAAGGTCCATCGTGTATGTTGAACTGCAGAATTCCATCTGTAGAGTGCTACTGCCATGCTTTTAGAACACATAATAGATCACTGTGTCTGGATAGTTAGCATATTATTTAAATAAGGTTGTGAAAATTGAAAGTTCTGAATGTTTTTCTTACTGTTGAGGCAATTAAAAAGTCAAATGTTGCTATTTTCTTGCTGAATACTTTTATTGCCCTGTGAAAGACTTGGTTCTAGGACTAAGGACTGATTCTGCCTGAAGGTTTAATTGACAGGATGGTCAAATCCAGGCAGAGCACAGATGCCTTCACGTTGGGCAGATGAGGGATGTTGCATCTACACTCTGAGTGCACGTGCTTTGCAGTGCCTTTCTTGGCTGAGGAGCAGTGCAGTTTCTGTGCAGTGTCCCACTGGGACCAGACTTGAGGTGAGCTCATTGTGCCTTGTTCATCAAACAAGCAGCAGGTGGCTGGGCTGTGCAGAAGCTGTTAACCTGAGTGAGGGTCAGGCTGATGGTGGGAGTCTGAATTTGTACACTGTCCAGTCTGGTTGACTTATCAAATTGGGTACTTGGTAAATTCCTCATCTTTACAGTCAAGGACTAGATTTTGAGGTGCTTTTTAGAGATGTCTGAAATGGCTGATCAGTAAATGTTAGGTTTGTTTCCCTTTGTACACTCTGGTTAGTTTTGTTGCTTCCAGAGTGCTGAACATCCTGTTGGCATCATGGAAAGCTGCTCATGGAAATTTAGCCCTCTGCAGGTCAATTCTTGTTTCAGGTCTTCAGCTGACGAAGCTACTGTGGACTTTGTTATCACACAGTTAGAAGTTGGTTGGTTGCCATGGGACCATCGAGTGTGACCCATTTATGTAAAGGATAGGCAAACAGCAAACAGCCCCAAAGAAATTGCACTTAATGCTGCAAAAGAGCATATTTGTCATCACTGAGAACTCAATGTCATTGTAGAAAAAAAAAGTGAATGGAAAACAGATCTTTGTAAGAAGCTGCTAAATAGTCCAAAATCTGAAATTTTGGTTTAAAGAAAGAAGACATCTACACTAACAGCCCTCTGGTTTCAGGACACATCTCGAAATGTAAAAGAAAAGCCAGTAATTAAGGGGAAAGTGGATATATGAAATTAGAAGTTAAGAGTAAGTTAAAGAATTAACTGAATATTTTCTACAGCTCAACTATGTTATAAATAATTCAAATTACTAGACAGAGATACTAAAGTAGCTCATGCAAAAAAACAGAAATATTTGTTAATACTCTTCCATATTTGGGAAGGTGTAGAATGTGATACCATCAGTGTAATTCCAACAGAGAATTAAGTCTAATTTAAAAGTCTGTAGGCATGCAGACAGTTTTCAATAACTGTTGGTATTGGGGGTCTTAAAACCAACTGTGCTGGAATAGACAAGGAAAGGGTGGGAGACTGATTTAATCATAATCTGGATAGTTTGAAATTATCAGTCACCAAAATACTGAAAAAAATTAAAGCAAGCAGGACTCTGAGATGTAGTAAAGCTATGTCTTCAAAGGCAGCTGCTGCAAGGGGGATGGAGACAGTTCAACCCATTATGGTCCTCTGCTACTCGCTAGCTCCTTCTAAGTGCTGTCTCCCATTCCTTCTCTCAGCAGCTGCAGAGTAGTCAGTGAGGACTGCTGTGCCCCTTGGGGACTCCTGTCCTGACATGTTACTGCTCTGTGATATTGCAAAAGTAAACGAATTAAGAACTGACTAACTGATGTTTGAAGGTTAGTCACTTCTGGTGAATCATTGTCAAACAGAAATGCTTCTAGAAATCTTGTTTTAAGGATTGAGGTGAGGGCATATTCCATTGAACCTTTTCATCAAGTAGCTAGAGACAAGGGCAGGATCTGTACTGATAGAATTGGCAGGCCATACCACACCAGACAGTGTGGTAAACAAGGACAAAGCAGCTTGGACACCAGAATTCACACGGCCTGGTGAACTGTAACAATCAAAGGTGCAATTTGATATAATCTGTAATATCATGGGGCCTGCAGGTCTTGCACTTCAGTATAGTGACAGAATAGTGACCACTGCTTGGGGTACAGTGTGAGTCAACAGCTGGACATGACTGCTGTCTTGCAGGGCAGCAAAGGGGCATAACTGGGGGTAGGAGGGGCAATGGGAGGAGGAAGGTGAACTGTGTACAGTTCTGAGATCAAGAGGAGCCTGTTGAAAATGGAAGTGAGTTCACATAAGTCAGAGAAGGTATTTGAAGGCTGACTGGTGTTCCACAAGGCGAGCCTGAAAGGCTCATTCTGTTGCTGGGTTTGTTGTTTCTTGATAGATAAGTGGAGGAACTTAATAATTGGTGGGAAACACCTTCTGAGGGAGAGCATGCTGGAGGCTGAAATGCAAACAGAAGCAGGCATGACACAGAACTGATGGCTGGGAGCTGCAATCAGGCAATTGGAAATAAGTGCATTTGTAATGGTGAGAGAGCATAAGTGCTAGAACAAATAAATAACAGAGGAAAGTGGTGAACTCCACCCAAAATGTTCCCAGGGCTGAAAGATTTTCTGGAAGTGTCCTCTGTGCTAAATACAGGAATTATTGAGAGCAGTGGTATGCTATGTCAAACTAACTTCAGTAAGTCATGGATGGGACTATACAAACCTGCAAACCAAACTGTTTTTCACATGTGCTTCATAGTTGAGCTGGCCTCTCTGCTCGAAAGTGTGTATATATATACATATATATATAGAGCATATGTGTGTGTGTGTGTAGTTCAGGAGAGGCACATACATGGGTGGTGCCTCTTGGCGTGAGATACGTAGCTCCTTTGTTAAATATTTCAAGAGCAACTGAAGGAATTGAAATCCACAAGTGGTGACCAAGAGTTTCCTAACCACGCATATGGTTCTTCATGGACTCAAACTGGGAAACATGAGTGCATTTCCACTCTGCTTATGCTAGGAAATAATTGCTGTCTGCAGGGCAGACTAACTTGTGTGTAATGCTGTCTGAACGCTTCTCTCTCTGGAACTGACCTTTCTTGCATATGGCCAGTTTTGGACTCTTTGCTGCTCTTCTCTTGTAAAGCAGCAGCTTAGATCTTTCTACTCCTCTTCTTCAAGGTGCATCTAAAGGAGTGTTGAGGAAAAGTAGAACAGAATGGAGTAAGTGCGGCAGCAGGCTCACAAGCAATGAGTTTATGAGTAATGTTTGGGTGGGGGGGTTGGGTGTGGTTTGTTTTTTTCTTTTCTTTTTTAAAGTGGACAGTTAATTTCTGAAACTCATTGCTACACGATACCATTACGGATAAGAATTGATAGGATTCTGGGAAGGATTAGACACAGAGGAAATTATTTCTTTAGTTTCACATAAATATCAGTCTGTTCTGGGCTTATAAAACAATCGGTAACAGTGGGGTCTGATGTAGTGGACTGATTATTGTATAGCTGTTTCCTAGTAAACTTCTTTTGCTGTATCTGTTTCTAGCTACTTTCACAACAGGAACTGGTGATTCAGAGTTCTGTTTCTAGATTTAATATGAGAAGGAGCATAATTCAGGCAGAAGGAACACTGAGGGTGTGTGTATGAAGGGGAGGTGGTGATAAAGGGAGAATGCACCCTGTGTGCTAAAATGTGTCATTGTGCCTCTGATTGCAGGGCATACATGCTGATACACAAACAGAATATGCATGCATCAGAGCAGCAAACTGCTTTTTGACCACTCAGCTTTTCAGTGACAATACTTTACAGTATTTCTCTGTTGTATGATCTGCAGGGAAAATGAAGCATCTTTGACGATTGATACCATCAGAAGTGGAGAGAGAAATAGAGCAAGGAGATTTAAGTTATGGAAAGAAGATTTAGCTGTGTTTTTGTCAGGCAAAAGTCTTCCATTTCCTTTGTAATTACGTCTCGACACTTGTTTTGGAGAAAACCTCTCTGTTCTTAAATGAAGAGTTACAGATGCTGTAATTTTCATTACTTTTTTCTTTTTCCCTTCCCAAGGTTACATGTAGGTGAGACAGACACACCCAGAACTTTATTTGGTGTGACAGTTGCATCTGGTAAATAGAACTGGACAGAAAGTATTGATGGGAATGTGCAGGTACAGGCATAATGACTGTGAGGGCTGTGCCACTGTTCCTTCCCTTTCATGGTTTCCAGGCCTGGGGGTAGCTGCTCAGCACTGTTAGCAGTGTATGCCTCTGTGTGCTCTTGAGATGTCCCTTGAAGAGCAGAGAGCTCCTCTGTGTTTGTCACTGTGTCCACACAGAAACACATGGACGTGATCAAAGAAAGAAGGTCAGCTCTGCACGTGTTTTGCAACCCACGTCTGTCCACCACCCAGGTTTTGGTGGAAAGCAATCTGCAGGATTATAGAACAAGAACATGAGAAAAATGGTGATGTAGTTAAAGTTTTAAAACTTGAGCAGGTTCAAAAGATGAAGCATTTTAGCTTTGCTGTCCTTGTAGATGGGAATGTTATTTTGTTGTCATGCCATTTGTGGCCCAAAGATGGGGACCAGTGAGCAGACTTTCTCTGAAGTTCTTTGCAAGGATAAAAGGAACACATCAGCCCTACCTCTGCAGGCCGCCTTTATAGCTTAATGTAGCACTAATCTGGCAAAGAATCAAGTAAGGATACTGGACTGTGAACAGAGGAGAACATGATGTTGAAATCATAGACGCTATGAATTGGCTCTTAAGAGCTGCATCAAGAAACACAGTGAATTGTGATCTTTTGTGGCTTTTGTATGACTGCCATATTTTTCCCTGCATGCAGTCATTCCAACACAAGTAAAATTCTTTGTTGTAGGAAAGCTAAATATTTTTGAATGCTGAGTCTGAAACACAGATGATATACTGCAGCAAAAGACTCTCATGGGATGTTTTTACGAGATGGCTTTTATTTGTTAAATGAGTTTTCAGTAGTTCCTCAGTACATGCTATTGTATTGTTTGTGTGATGCCTTACAGTGTCACTGGTCTGATCTGGACTGTGATGACTGAATAAATTGCATCATTTGCTGACTGTGGAAAGATGGCTTGATCTGTAAGACACATTTGTGTATATGTGCATTTTGTAATGTAATAGTAATCATAAATTAAAGATGTTCAGTTAATGCCAAATACGAGCTGTATTCATAACTCTTGCTGTTCTTGTCTACCACAAGATTTCCAAGAGTCAGAGGGGATCATAGAGGAAACTGAAGCTGCTTTTGTACTTTAAGGGGGGGAAGGTAATGAAATAAGTTATGTCCTCTAAGACATCTTGAAAATGGAGACTTTTAAGTGGTCTTTGGGCTTCTACCAAGGAGCATGCGGCTGGCATTTAGGTTTTGTGCATTAGAGGAAATAAAACACTAGAAATCCCTTGGCTTTCATCCACAGAGAAATAGCTATACTTTGCTGCTGTGTTTTGGCCGTGTTGTGTTTTGGCAGGGTTATGGTAATTTATAATTTTATGTCCTGTGGGTTTTCAGTGACTTAGAATTACTAAGAAGAAGTAGTTTGCCCGGAAGTGGTTGGTGAGATGGTGTTACAGTTGGCAGGGAGACCTCCTCTAGGACTTGGAGGCTCAGACCCTGTAGTGTGTTGTGGCTTTGACAGTGACAGATGTCACAGAGGAGGACTGGAGGAAACTATAGGAGCTGGCCGTGGTGTTGCGATGTGGTTGATTGTTCCTTGCCGATCCTTGCCTTGGATGATAGAGGTGTACACCTTGTAATTAAAAAGCTCAAGTGCAAGTCTCACTGGGAAAAGTTGAATATTTTATGTTAATATGATTATGCTTTTGCTCATTGCTAAAAAACTTCCAATTTTGAGTCTGTGTTACAGTGAAGATTTATTGAGAGCTCTGTTCAAATTGCAGCTATTCACAAGTAGCAACTTAGAGGCAAGAAATCATTTTATGTAAGTTAATTTCAAGAAGTGCTATCCTCACATTATTTTTGTTAACTGAAGGCAATAAAGATTCTCTAATAAATGAGTCATAATAGCATTATTGCTCTTATTTATATAACTTGAGATCTTGTAGTCCAATCCTGTTGGCCTTTACCTCCACGACTGTTTTAACTTCTGATGGGAATTTTGTTTCTGTTTTAAGCCACTTCATGATTACTCATTTCATACAGTCAGTTGTTTCTCTCCCCTTTAGGGGTAGAAGTAAAGCTTTATTTACATCTTGCTTCTCGTAATTTGACAAAGCAAGGATCAGTGAATATGGCTGTGTTCAGTAAGTGATTCTATGCAGAGCACTAAGGAGAACTGTACCCAGACCAACTATGTGTGGAAAACTTGGCTAAACTCCCAAAGGAAGAGTTTCAGTAACTGGAGAGAAATGGTTTTATTTGTGAATTGTACACCTGCATGGAAATACCAAAATTCCCTGCTACTTTGTATCTTTCAATAATACATTTTTTCAATCACTTTTCATAGTAGAGTTGCATGGTAACGAAAAATTCCAACACACTGCCGATACTTGAAAACTTTTTTTAGGATGACTTTACTTTGTGATTATCCTGAGGTCAAAGTGTTACTAATGTAGAGAATAAAAGATTTATTTCAATTTCTAGCCCATGGCAGAAACTTAAAGATTCTTCCTCTTCATAACTGGTCAGTCTTGAAACTCTGCTTTCCTCAAACACTCTGCTCTGTGAAATCTGATGCAATTCAACTGAATTTTTGGGCCATAATCCTTTTGAAACAGGATGACACACTGTATAATGCAGTAGGGCTTTGCGATAGATTAGGGAATTGAACTTTTTATGCACTATAAATATCAAGTCCTAGCAGAGTGTAAGTCAAAAAAATCACCTTTTTTTTTGTTTGCTTGTGTCAATTTGAAGAAACTGACCAAGACACAGGAGCTGGAGACACAAGGCGCACGGAACATCCAATTCAAGTGTTGTGGAAGGTAGTGAGTGGCATCTGTGAGACAGACAGAGTGTCCCTGCTGAGTCAGGAGCAGGATTGTCAGAGTGCTCTCTCATACAGGATGCTTTAACCCAACAGGCAGCACAGTAAGCTATTAGCCATGTTTCAAGAATAGGCTGCAACAACAGTGCCTACTTATGTGTGGTGAGCAAGGATCCAGCTTTGGTATTGTGATCCAGGGCTTTGTCACAGTGAACATGGACATGGCTGTGTCCATATGCAAGAATTTAGAGCTCACAGCATTAGCACATCACCTGCCTTTTTAGAGTCACCATTTTGGGTCTTACCTTCTAGGTCAGTTGGTGCTATGTGTGGGTGTCCCAAGCTTAGTGATGAGAGAGAAGTACTTCATCTGGCTTCCTAAAGTAAATCTGTTCTTGGGAAATTAAAACCAGTGCAGGCTTAAAGGAATAATTTACTTAAATTTTCATTAATCCAAAGTTGCTTGGTGGTTTTATATCTAAGAGAGAGGGTTTTTCTGTTAGCCTTTGAGGAACTTGAAACTGAGATTAGAATTGCTGTTTAGTCTAAAAGGGAACAAAAACTATAGCTGAGTTCTGGCCCTTGATAACATTTTTGTTATTTAAAAAAAAAAGTACTTCAGGCATGATTTGGCAGGCAGAACTCTTGGTCAAAGACAGGCTGTTGCAAAACTTTATCTTAAATGGATGGTTTTAGTCTGGCCATGACAAATCCTAAACTCTTGACTGATGCCTGATGGGTATGTAGTCATATGTATATTATTGTACACCCACATGCATGGGCAGTTATCCAAGTGTGTGATGAGATAACAGGAAAATGTAAATAAAGTGGCTGGCTAGTTGTCCTAATGTTCTTGAGCAGATCCTTGTGAAAATAATGCCAGTCAGACTTACAAATAGGTCTGTATGGAAGATGACTTGTGTTCAGCTATGACGTGATACAGGTCACTGTGTGGGAAATTGTGGCCATTTTGTGTTTTATTTTGTGTTGAGTCAACAACCTGAAATGCAAACCAAGAGCTCAAATAATCCCTGCTGTCCCTGGTAGTTGCAGGATGTCTCCAGGCTACCCTGTTCTGGGAGGGGTGTTTGCCACCTGATCACTGAGAGTGCCTGGAGATCTCTGCATGCCTGGGAGGAGAGCCCTGTAGTTGTTCACTCTCTCACCATCACCACTGCACCAAACTGGTGTTTTCTGGTGTTGTTACTAGATAGAAACTCATTTGCTCCGTTGGTCCTGCTTTGTGTGTAGGTGATGCCTAGTCCATCACATGCCTGTAGAAATACTGCTGCATGTGATGTTGAGAGTTTGCTTGGGACAAGTTCTTGTTCTGCTCGGGGCAGTCAGGGGGCTGGACTGCACCTCTTTCTGAAAGCCTTGCATTATGCTTGATGCAAGTCACAATGAGAGCCAGGATGCTGAAATGACTGGTGTACTTGCACAAGCTCAGACTTTCCATTTCCACTTTCTGTGAGATCTTGGCATGTTAGTGGAAGGGCTAGAAGGTGGTTTAGAAGGTAAGGACCCTTCTTCTGCCCGGTCAGAATGATGTAGTGCTCTGTCCTGAACTTGCCTTGCTCTTATTCATGCTTGCACAGAAATCTCCTGGGGACCTGGCTGGGTCCTGCTGAAGGATGTGAAAATTGCTTACAGCGGCAACAACAAAACCTGATTGTTGTGTTTTCCTCCAGTTAGAAGGCACGCTGCTTTTATTTCTGTAGCAGCTGGGGAGCAGCTATTGTGCTACCGTTAAGTGATGTGAAACTTGCTAAAGCGAGTTCAAATGGAGAGCACCTGGGCTAAGGGGAAGCTGCCCACCAAATAAAAAAGCTGCCTCTGCACTGATTCTCTGATCTCACCATCCAAGCAGATGTTGGCTGTAAAAGTCAGACAGTGACATGGTACATGGGTGAAGGTGGCTGCCAAAAACTTTATTGCAAGTGTGTGTGGAAGCCTAGAGTAATCATGGAAAAGTCCTAAGTGCTGGAGCAGGAGTGGTATCGTCTATAAATGGGATCGAGTAAAGTGTCTCCTTTCTGTATTTTTATTTTACTTGAAGTGTACACTCAGCTTCATTATCTATTTTAAGACAAATTTGACTGTAAAGGAAAGTTTCATTGTCCATTTCAATGGAAAAGTAGGTCTCAAGAGTTATTACATTTAGTGCCTTACTTTTTAGACAGCATCATCCTCAAACCAGTGGGAAGGAGTATGGCTAAGTATATAGGAATGCTGTAATTGTAAAGGGATTTATTGGCACATAATGTTAAGCCTTCTCAAAGATTGCAGTGCATTAAAATGTTAAATTTGATTATACTTTAATCAGGCTGTTATCCCACTTTTTTTATCTTTTTCTGGAAGCCTGAGGGAGTTTGGTTTTTTGCTTTGAATGTTACAGCCACAAATGCTTATCATTGCCTAACAAATAATCACTTTTAGATTGTGAGCCTTCAGGGGCAAGGGTTGTCTGCCCACTCCCTGCTGGAGGGCCCTCAGTGCAGAGGTTACAATTCCAGCTGGAGCATTTGAGTCAAATCATAATACAAATTTAGCAATAGTAAATATTTAAATTGGAGGTTGTATGGATCTGTTAGTGCTGGTGAATGGCATCAAGCAATTCAATGGAACCTTACTGAACATTTTTGCAGAGCTGAAAACTTGCTTGTTAGAGCAGGAATGCTGTAATCACTGGTAGGACAACAAGTCTTGGAACATTCTTTTTGTTCTTAAAGCAACGTTTTGAATGGTGTTTTGAGAAAATAAAGCATAAAAAGGAAGGAGGTGATCTGAACTCATCAGCAAAATTTCAGAAGAGCTCCCAAAAATGTGTTGCAGCACAATTTCTTTTTATGTCAAAGTACTGAAGTACACACCCTGAACCAAACAATTATGGGACTAGATGGACTAAGCAAATAGCTTATCTCTTACAGAAAGCAGCTTAAGTTTAGAAGAGGAAAAAGAATTATAGTAAACTTAAATAAATCCCTTTGAGGATAAATGCTGCTTCAGCTGCAGGCATTTTTCCTGGCATGCAACCACTGGAGGTTCAACTATTGGAAGCTTGGCAGGAATGTGGTAACATTAATAACTCATCCTTCATCTGCTGATCAGAGTTTTATGTGAGAAGTCATCATTGTTATCCATCTGGCAGGATGTCTGAGGTGTAGGAGATCTCTGTGCTTGATAAAGAGCAGGTAGGGTTGGCAGCAGGCTGTCAGCTGTGTGCAGCCTGCCCTGGCTCGGGGCGGGCATCGTGCTCAGGGTGTCGGGGCTGCTTGGCTGCTACCTCCAGTGGTTTCTGTGACAGGGCTTTACAGCTGGACCTTGGCTTGAGCAAGGAACTATCCCCTTCTCCCTGGGGATAAAAGAAGCTGTGTGACATTTAAGTAGGAACAAAGTTGGACTGTTGTCCTATAAAGACTGGAGAGACTGTATTTGAGAATTGAGGGTGCAGCCTATTTATTGAGCTGTAAACTAGCATTTTAATTTTTTCATCAAAGCAGCAGAGTGAGTAAAAGGAAAGGTGGACTTTGAGTGTGTTTTTCCATATCCTGATTCTCAGCTGGATTTAATGCACCTTCCTACTGCTCTTGCTACAGAAAAGCTCTTAGCAGAAACAGAGGAATTCTGATGTGTGAGTAGGAGGCTTGTGTTTACATGTAGCTTCTTGTGTCACTGGGCACTTTTTTGTGTGTATGCATATGTGTCATTTGCTTTTGTTATTTTAAGTTTTTAATTTAAGTGTGACCTTTCCTGGTTTGCTTTTAGCTAATGGGTATAATGAAAGTGCCACTGCAGATATTTGAAATACAGTAGCTTGTATGTGTACAAATCTTTATGAAACTTCTGTTCAACATGTAACCCAGTGAGAGTCACTGTGTGTGCAGGCTGAAGAGATGAACCAGCTAAGATAGGGAACAATGGAGCCTGTTCTTTAGTTAAAGGAACTTTTTGTCTGTTCTTGGCTCTGGATCTCCATGAGGATGCTGTAAATGTTCCAGTTCAAGGTTGCTCACATGTCCATTGAAATAAAAGGAAGGAGAAAGTATTCATTGAAAATCATTTACTTCAGTTACTCAGTAAACCTGCTTCCATATGGATGGGAATGCAGTTTAGAAATTAAGTAAAATAAGACTTTAGTACCATGAGCTAAGGTACTAAGGAGAGTTCATTTTGCCCTGAAGAGGGTCTATTAAAATCTGCAGCAGAGTGAACTTCAGCAACACATTTCCTTCTCTTTGGTAGGCATTCCTCCTTATTCCTATGGTACATTTAGGGTGTGTAGTTAGAGCTACTAATATATTCTGTAATAAGATTTGTATCTTTACATTCTTTACATACCAAACTATCAACTCCATGTATGCCAGGTTCAATTTCTTACCACTTTGAAGCTGCCCTAGTTCCAAGTGAGTTTGGAAGGAGGAGACGGACAGACTGGCAGTGTGTGTGGCTGTGCATCAGAGAAGAGTATTTTTCAGAGGAATTGCATGAGTTTGAGTGCTGTCTCTATCTGAGATAAAGCAATTTCATGTTACAAGCTTTGTAGCCATGTGGACTTATTTATGTAAAAGGAAATTTGAATAACTTGGATGTAAACCATTTTTAACTGTTCTATTTTTCAGATTTCTAAACTAAAAAGGAAATAAAAGTTTGTTACATTTTTTACTTTTTTTCTGTCCCAATCCTTTAAATTTATTTTTAATTGTATTGCTAGGTTGGTTTTAGTGATAAAAAGCAGCCTCTAGGGACTAGAGTTACCAGATGTGCTTTTATTTTGGTGCAGCTTGCTTTTGCAACTTGATAAATTCCCAAAGTGCTCTGGTTAGTAGAAGTGCCAGATGTTTGCTCTGTGTTCTTCTGCTTCTGATAGTGGTCATGAAAACACTGCAGGAACCTCACAGCCTAAAAGATAGGGGAACAGCAGATTTAGAAATGACTAAAGGATTAAATATTTACAGTTGAGAGCAAGCAGCTGTTAGTTTGTGTGGTGTAACTTACGATTGCATTGTACATCCATGCCAGTGCAGGTTAAACGTGCTTCAGTTGTGTCTGCACTTGAGTAAAAGTGCTTGGTGTTAAACTGGGACTCCTGCACACACAAGTTGGGTGTCTTTTCAAGATTGCTGGTCTGGCTGTTTTGGGAATTCTGTGAAATGAAATACAAAGTGTCTGCTCACTGTCGTTTCTCCCTGGCTAGGTGAAACAGAAAATGCTGTTGCAGATTTGATTACTAGGCCGTGGCTCTGTGACTTTGATCGCAGGGAATGTGCTGCCTCAGATAAAAGGAGGATGAATTGGCATTGCATAAATAAGAGGGGCTGCAGCAGCAGTGTAAGGGTGGGAGTGCATGTGCAGGGTACATCCAAGGTGTATTCTCTGCCTTTCTGTGCCAGGTCCTTGCCACTCTGCTGCATGATTTCTGTTCTGGCAGCTGTGGCCCTGAAATGCCTGTGCATTCATGGACTGCTGCTTACAGGTATGAAGAGCATCTTAAATTGAGAATTTACCCTGCTGGTGTCTCATTAGCCACCTCTTCTGGTTTCTTGCACGTTGCCTTGCTAGGTGGTTTGTTTTGCAACTGTAAAATCACACATGGTTAACTGACTTCAACTGGAGCACATCTACTCCTGATCTCTTTACCAGAGAGGACCACTCTCTCCAGTCTTGTTTGCTTCTCCCATCTCTGCTGCCCTTCATGGTCTCTGACCCTGCTAACCTGTGAGAAGTAAGGATGGAGTGGTGTTGCTGCTTGGGTCTCCCTGAGCTTTCAGAAGTGTACTGGGCACCTGATCTGCACCCTGTAGCTTGGGGATAAATGTCAATAGAACCTGAAGCTAGCACTTTTTGTGCAAGCAGCTCTTTTATAAGAGCATGCTCAGGATTACTGCACTAGGCAAAGCGAGAAGTTACTCATTTTCTGTGCTCTGTAGACACAGAATTTGCATGCAGCAAATACAGAGGTAATTAATAATCAATAATAATAATTAATTTAGGGGTTTTTAAATAATTTTGGGGTGAATAGTTTTGGGTTTATTTTGGGAGCTTTAATTGTGTTAATAATCTTTGGATGCTTTGTGGAACTACTCTAAATGTAAAAATGGGCTCCTGTTTTGAAAGTCATCTTTAAACAGACTTTTCCAGTCATTTGCAGCAAGGCAAGAATGAGGTAAGATTTGACAGTTTATTGTTAGGGAAATAATGGCTGCTAATACTGCTTTTTAAATATCACAATGATTACAAAACCATTTGTGTAGGAGTGGTGTATGGCACTAGACCTTCAAAGAACTGGTAAACAAGGAAGATTCAGTGTAAACACTTAAATAGCAGCATCCAAAAGTAGGTTAGAGCGTTACACAACCTGAAAAAGCCCAGCTTTGAAGGGCAGCATTTTTGAGGATTTTAAAAAAAGAAAAAAGTGTTTTTTATAGATTTAATTTTTGCAAGTGGTACTAATTTGACATTGATTATGTAAAGAATCTTATTTTTGTCTCCAACTTACTGAAGCCTAATATTTCTTTATGCAATCCAAGAGAAATAAGATTTTGATAATTTTTTGTTTTGCAAGTGACTGTCAATGAGGTTCATGTTGTTCATAAAGGTGATGCTTCCTTAACTGGAGAATGTATTTGCAGACTATATCAGAGATTATGTATATATTATGTATATAAATATATAGACTTATATAGAGAGGTATTATATATCTGCTTTAAGAGAAAGTCCAAAATTATAGCTATGCAGTTTGGGCAGTGGGATGGGGGAGATGGGCTAGATGTGGGGGATTTTGTTTCATTGCTTTTGTTTCTCAAACAGTGAGTGTATGAGTTATTATTTAATTAAAAGCTATTGTAGAACTCTTTCCTTAGTTGAAATATTTTTCTCTATAGGAAATATCCTTTCAGCATTGTGTTCAATGCTTTTCCTTATCCAGTCATCATCCATTACAGGGCAGCCATACAAAAATAATCCAAACTAGATCTTGCAGATTAATTTCAAATGGGTAGATTTGGTTGCTCTCAGGTGTTTAGGGAAGAAACAGTAAGTGGAAATTCTTGTCATGCTTATTGGTAGAAAGAAATAATGGAAGTCTTTTTCTATGCAGTTTTTTACATTACATCGGGTTTTGATTTTCTAGAGATAATGGCGCTGATCAGGAAGTATGTGATAACATAAGCCCCATCCTGGTGTTAGTGTTCTGCAATGCCTTCCATCACTAAAGTAGCACCAAAACGTTTCCTATAGTAGAGAAATACTATAAAAGCACCCATGTTGTGTTTTCCTGTGAAATGTTTCCTGGACTTTTCAGGCAATAGAGACACTCAGTGCACAAATCTGTGCTTAGCTGAATTTTGGGGGTTTGTTTGCAGGATGGTTGAGAGGAGGAGCTGTAGTCACAGTTGTACCTTCAGGTGCTTTTGTAGCTTGAGTAGGCTCAGGTAGAGTAAAGCACAATAATCCCTTGTGAAATAAAATGTCCTCTTAGCCAACCCATTAGGAGCTGCAAACCAGGCCATGGATAGTTGTAATATTCCCACCTAGTTCAGCAGGGCACTTTCCCTCCATTACTCGATCCCAAAGCCTACTGGTGGTTAAACCTTCAGTTTGTTTTAGACTTCTCATCTCAGAAACTGAATAACCAATGCAGGTATGGATGTGGATGTGCTCAGAATGCCTAACCTGATTTTTAGACCTTCCTGTATGTCTTTGTGCATTATTTCACAAGGGTCTTGGGGCTCCTTATACTTGGTTCTGTGGAAAAGGAGGGAGGAAAAAAAGGATAGTGCCATCATTTTGATGGCAGATTGTCCATGGAACAATTGATACTGGCAGGGTCCTGGCTAACAGGAATCTCGTATTCTATCCTTATCACATTATGGTCAAATAGTCTGCTTTAATAGGATATTGCAGAAGTAGAAATGGTTGATGGAAAGAGACAACAAAGTATACAGTGGAAATTTAAATTTAAACTTATGGTCACTTGATCAAAAACAAGCTAGCAAAGCCTTTTAGTTATGGGAAAACTTTTCTTCTCCTTAATTTCCTGTGGGAAGGGAGAAAACAATTTTGTTAGTGGTAGCACTTTTTAGCTAGAAATGTTGAGGGTTTTTTTAGGAAATTCTTTACCAGATGCAGTAACAAGGCGGATTCAAGAATCTTTTTGTTTCCTGAAACAAAGTGGACTTGTTCGTAGTCTTGGGAACCTGAGAGTGAATGAGTGTATCATGTGCTACAATTCTCTTTTATTTGTTTGTTCTGACTTTGAATTTGCTTTAACTTTAAATATGCTTTTAAGACAGGAGGACCAGGGAGTTACAGGACAGACAGTTTTTATCTGTAAGTACAGGAAGAAGTAGGATGTAAATAAACATTAGTGACATACCAATCTGCTGCTTCCTTTTCTGCTAACTTCTGTATTTAAGCTAGAGCAGTTTCTTAGGAAATATCCCAAATATGTCCATTTTGTATTTCAGCATTTATAGTCTGAAATGTGTCAGAAATTCACTAGGCTAATCACATTCTGATCTCTTTCTATTACAGCTTTTATTTAAGACTAATGAAATTATTATAATTAAGAGTAATGATGTGTTAAGAATAATGATTTATTAAATTAGTTGCTACCCTTGCTGATTTACTGTGGACCTATGACAATTCCATTGTCATTGTTAATTTTTTTCTCTTTATATTCCTGTTTCACTGTAACTTGTATAACTGCAAAATAAACTAAGTAGGTTTAATTCTAGAGCTCCAAATCACACTACTGCACTACTTTCAGAACTTCAAGTTTTTCTACCTTAAAGTATTAGAAGGTAGCAAGAAACAGCTCTGCTTAAAACAGTTGGATTTATTTAGGCTAAAAATTTTTGTTTCAGGAGAAAGAATACACCCAGTAGATAGCTAGAAGTGATAGATGGAGCTGAAAGAAGTTGATACTATCCTAGGGTACTATCCTGGAACTGGAGACAGGGTTTGGGAGAAAAAAAAGGTTATTTGTTAAAATTATAGTCTTTATGTAGCTGTGCAGCCTCAAGGATCATACTGCAATATCTTTGAATTTAAATCTATGCTTATTAAAACTAAACAAAAATGTGCTATTTCAAAAAGGAGTCTGTCCTGACATTCTATATTGGGAATTCAAGAACCTCACTTTTCTAGTGTGGATCTCCTTTGAATTTGGGTATGTCAAAGCCCCTTGTTCTGCTGACCCTCAAGGTCCATTTGGTGCCTTGTAAGCCCTGAAAAGGGCTGAAAGAAGGGCATGTTTTCACATGAGAAATCAGGTATTTTAACAGTTCAGCTGCACAGGACTTTGTTCTTCAGTTTGACCATCTGCTCACAGATGTTTTCTGCAATGGGGTTGTGAGTAGAGCCTGCCATGACTGGTTTTGAGGGGGGACCATCTATGGTTGCAGGTTCTGCCAGACACAGACTGGCATTTGCATGTTTCTTTTTTCTTTCTTTTTTCCTTACTTCCAAACAGTGTTATCACTGTAACGTACAATGAAACTCAAAGCCCAGTTTGTCACTCTTAAAAGGAGTTGAAAATTAGTAGTGAAAATACTCTCCACCCACTCTAAAGAATATTCCAGACAGTAGGTTTCAAGAGCTTTGAATAGTTTAAATTAAAAAGGAATAAAGAAAATCCAAACCCATTACGATACTGTACAGACCAGTTGTTCTAAGTGCCTCTTAATTGTTTGATTTCTAAGTGGGTGCAGAAATACAATACAAGTTAACTTCTATGGTTATTAGTTTAGTAAAATCAAACACCAATACATGTTATGATGGATTTAAGAGAGGAAATACCAAATTTATTTGCAGCCTGTCAGAATGTGTCTTATACTGTGTGTAGGTTTATAGTTTTCATTTTGGTTTTTAAGACTCAGAACATTAAACATTTTGGACATGTAAGGAGGCAAATCTGTTTTCAGCTCTTGGAACTGATTTTTGCTAGCTAGAAAAAGGTCTGTCTCTTTCTGAGACAGCATTAGTAATGCCACAGAGGAGTTTTTTGTGTTTTATAACTACTAATCTCTGCCAAAACAGGAGCTCTTTTCTGAGTATCAGTAACTTGAAAGAAAAGATGTGTTCAGAACATTGAATGTGGTGCTTCTTGGTGTAAAGCTCCTGTTACACCATGCTGCCTACAGCCTCACAAAGAGTTTTACTCAGGCTCTGTTGTGCCTCCTAACCTTTTTGGGAATGATTTTGTGTGTGCAAGACAGAGGTCTGGTAGAGATGATTGTTAACTTTTCCTTTTATTGCTGTTCTTTCTAAGTCTTCAGCTGGAACCACTTTATGCTCAGTCATTTCTTTTCCATTATTTTGGTTGTTTGGAGCAGTCATGTCTGCAGTGCCTGGGTTTCCATCCTTTATCCACGTGTTCTCATGGCAGAAGCAAAAAAATCACCTTTTTTCTGTGAAAGGAATTCTGGAGGCCGTGCCCCAAACCGCAGTGAAGTAACTTCCCACGTAATTAGCTGGTGCAGAGTTGAGAGAAAGGCTAGCCCCAGAGAGCAGGCAGGAGCAGCTGCCCACGTTTGCTCCAGCAGTGAGCTGGTTCCTCCTTCCCAGCCTGCTCTCCTGCACCACAGGACTCATCCTTGTGTGCCTTGGCTTGGTGCTCTCCTGCTGAACGCACCTGCTGGGCGAGAACTTCTGTGGCAGCCAGGGTAGGTGAGAGCACAGTGAAAACAGCCTGGAGATGGAGAGTATGCCTTCCAGAGAGCTTCCTAGAAAGAAAAAAAATCTATTATGGGGAAAAAGTCACCTCTGCTGTTGCTTTGTGGTTCTCCTGTTCTGGGCAGGTGACAGGCAGTTGGGCCCTAGGAGTTAGGAGGGTCCTTTTTATCAATCTGTTCACATTAGCACAAATGGCTAATGCTGTTCAAGTGCACACTGTTATTGTTCAAATGTCAAAGGTGGCAACTCCAGGGCAAGCAGTCATGCTGTGTCTCGGTGTAGGTGAAGCAGTGGGAGACATTAAAGATGGGAGTTTGTAGCTGACTTCCAAGTCAGGCACTGTGAGGCTTTGATATCTGGGGGGTGTTACTGGTTCGTGTCCTTCAGCACTTTGTACAGCAGCTGCAGCCCTGGGCAGGTGTGTGGGGGCAGGCTCAGGAGCCTCTCCGGAAGGAGTTCCTTGTGGAGCTGGGAGGACTGTAAGATACCAAAAACTTCTTATGAGGGAGGAGTATTTGACCAAGAAAGGGAGAACTGGAAGCTCCTTCTGCCAGTTCCCTGAGAAACTCAGTCCTAACTTTTAAGTTTTGGCAGCTGTGCCAAGAGCACTAGCGTGAGTGCTGCAGTGAGATAAAGTCCTTCCTCTGTGGCTGCCTCCACCAGATCCTAGGCTTGGTATGCAAGACTGGTAAAAGCTTCAGGGAGGAGTGTGAGAGGGCAGGGGCTGGGTATCTCCTTGTGTTGGAGGAGACGCTTAGATCATGAACTCTGTGGTAGTAAAGACAAGTGCTGGCCTTTCCCACAGACCAAGATGTGGGAGCTGCTTGTACTGGTGTGGGGAAGGAGGGGTGCTAGTGCATGGCTTTTACCATATAGGCAATTGCTGGTATTTGAGTTCTGTGTGTAGAAATGTCTGTTATCCAGAAATAATTAAATTATCATGCTGTATATATGTTGCCTCTGATGCTGTCCTTTACAATGTGTGAGATGCAGGTCTGTATGAATTGTTATGCTACAAGTTAAAAATAATAAATCCAGTGCATCTTGTTACTGCCTGCTTTGATCTCCTTGGGCTCTGCTAAGCTGTTCGTGTCCCAAGCAAAGAGAGACAGACTCTGGGGGATAGTGTACATACTATCTCCTTCCCAGCTGCATGTGTGCACACAAGCTAGATATTTTTCTATAGAAATGGCAAATTTGAGTCACACATTCAGCAGTCAAAATGATGATTTTACTACATCCTGCTTGCGCAGGAAGCTTATTTTTTTTTAAAGCTGATAAGTTGATTCCTCCATATTCTGTCAAAACAAAAACCAAAGCAAGTTGCTTAAAGCTGCAGAGAGGTTTGGATTCCCCATAGTGAAACCTTCTGAGGTTGTGTATGTCAAACTGGGATTGTTTTTAAATGGTAAAATTAATGTCCCCAGTCAACAACAGTGATTTTGTCTTTGTTCTCTTGTAGGAATGTTTACCCTTGCAGAGGTTGCATCGCTCAGTGACATCCAGCCAACTTACCGTATCTTGAAACCATGGTGGGATGTATTTATGGATTATCTTGCTGTTGTTATGTTAATGGTTGCCATTTTTGCTGGAACCATGCAGCTGACAAAAGACCAGGTGGTCTGCTTGCCAGTTTTGCCGTCTACTGTAAATTCAAGAGTGCAGCCTGATACAGCAGGGAAGGCTGACTTCACCACTGTTGAAACAACCACTGATCAAGAAGAAGCGTCAATGAGAACTGTTTCCTTTGCCCCTACTGTAACACCTAACATTCTTCTGAGCAGAGCTACCTCTTCTCAGTATCAACCCACTGAATCAGACCAGGAGCTGAAGAAGGAGCAGAAAGATTCCTCAGGCCGTAAAACAAATTTGGATTTTCAGCAGTATGTATTTATTAACCAGATGTGCTATCATTTGGCTCTTCCTTGGTACTCAAAGTATTTTCCCTATCTTGTTCTCATCCATACTATCATTTTAATAGTCAGTAGTAATTTTTGGTTCAAGTATCCCAAGACTTGCTCAAAAATTGAGCATTTTGTGTCTATATTGGGGAAGTGCTTTGAGTCTCCTTGGACTACAAAAGCGTTGTCTGAAACGGCATGTGAGGACTCTGAGGAGAACAAACAGAGGTTAACTGGTGCCCAGTCCCTGCCCAAGTATGTTTCCACTAGCAGTGATGAAGGAAGCCCAAGTGCCAGCACTCCCATGATAACCAAATCTGGCTTCAAGTTTTCAGCTGACAAGCCGATGATTGAGATTCCCAGTGTCACGATTTTAGATAAGAAAGATGGAGAACAAGCCAAGGCGCTGTTTGAGAAAGTCCGGAAGTTCCGGGCTCACGTGGAAGACAGTGATCTTATTTACAAGCTCTACGTTGGCCAGACTGTAATCAAGACTGTCAAGTTCATATTTATTCTCTGCTATACTGCAAACTTTGTCAACACCATCAGTTTTGAACACATCTGCTACCCAAAAGTGGAACACCTGATTGGCTACACAGAGTTTGAATGTACACACAATATGGCTTATATGTTGAAGAAGCTGCTTATCAGCTACATTTCCCTCATCTGTGTCTATGGTTTTATCTGCCTCTACACGCTTTTCTGGCTGTTCCGGATACCTTTAAAAGAATACTCTTTTGAAAAGGTCAGAGAAGAGAGCAGCTTCAGCGATATCCCAGATGTCAAAAATGATTTTGCATTTCTCTTGCACATGGTGGATCAGTATGACCAGCTGTATTCGAAGCGATTTGGTGTCTTTTTGTCAGAGGTAAGCGAGAACAAACTGCGCGGGATTAGTTTGAACCACGAATGGACTTACGAAAAGCTTCGGCAGCACGTCTCCCGCAACGCCCAGGACAAGCAGGAGCTGCATCTCTTCATGCTCTCAGGGGTCCCTGATGCAGTGTTTGATCTGACAGATCTGGATGTGTTGAAACTGGAGCTGATTCCTGAAGCGAAAATTACAGCCAAAATTTCCCAGATGACAAATCTTCAGGAGCTTCATCTGTACCACTGCCCTGCGAAGGTCGAGCAGACTGCCTTCAGCTTCCTCCGGGACCACTTGAGATGCCTTCATGTGAAATTCACAGATGTCGCGGAAATTCCTGCGTGGGTGTATTTGCTCAAAACCCTCCGTGAATTGTATTTGATAGGCAACTTGAACTCTGAAAATAATAAAATGATAGGGCTTGAATCTCTTAGAGAGTTGAGACACCTTAAAATTCTCCACGTGAAGAGCAATTTGACCAAAATTCCCCCCAATATCACAGATGTAGCACCACATCTGACAAAACTAGTCATTCATAATGATGGCACTAAGCTTGTGGTACTCAATAGCCTTAAGAAAATGACAAATGTTGCAGAGTTGGAACTGCAGAACTGTGAACTGGAGAGAATTCCCCATGCCATCTTCAGTCTCTCTAACTTACAGGAACTGGATTTAAAGTCAAATAGCATACGCACAATTGAAGAAATTATCAGTTTCCAGCATTTAAAAAGATTGACTTGTTTAAAGCTGTGGCACAATAAAATAGTCAGCATTCCTTCATCCATTACTCACATAAAGAATTTGGAGTCTCTTTATCTCTCCAATAACAAACTTGAAACCTTACCTGCCGCAGTGTTCAGTTTACAGAAACTTCGGTGTTTGGATGTAAGCTACAACTCAATTGCGGTGATTCCAGTGGAAATAGGTTTGCTTCAAAATCTTCAGCATTTTCACATCACAGGAAACAAAGTCGACATTTTGCCAAAACAGTTGTTTAAATGTGTTAAATTGAGGACTTTGAGTCTGGGACAAAACTGCATTACCTCAATCCCAGATAAAGTAAGTCAGCTGTTGCAGCTGACTTACCTGGAACTGAAGGGAAACTGCTTGGACCGTCTGCCAGCTACACTGGGGCAGTGTCAGCTTCTCAGGAAAAGTGGGCTTGTAGTGGAAGATCACCTCTTTGACACTTTACCCTCAGAAGTTAAAGAGGTGTTGAATCAAGACACGGGCATTCCCTTTGCTAATGGGATTTAGACTGAGGTGAAATGCTCTGGTAGCTGACTTCCAAATGGCAAATGATAAAAAGTATGGCAACTGTGAGATCATGTGTTTTAGAAAGCTGAATTCCTTGGAAGGCAGAATTACTAGCAGGTTTAGAAGTGCAACTGAGTGTTCAATGTTTGCAGTGTTTTAAAAGTTCATTTCCAAAATTTTTGAGAGGATAAAGAACCTTAATAATCTCAATTCTTTTTTCCTTAAATTGTTTGTAACTTGGATGCTGCCGCTTTTGAATGTTTACAAATTTGCTTGCCTGCTTAAAGTAAATGATTAAATTGATGACCTTTTCTTACTATGCAAGTTATTCCTTAAGGTCTGGTTTTACTTTAGTGCATTATGGGGAGACAAACCAAGGCTAAATGTTGTATGTGGTATGGGCCTAACAGCACTTGAAACACAGGTTGAATTGTGTTGTTAGTGTTTACCTGCCCTTGGCAAATAAAACCAGTTTGGCTGTGATTTGAACTGCACCAGAACCACCATTTTCCTGCATTAAGGTATGTGGTTTCATTGGTTTCATAGAATCATTTAGGTTGGCAAAGACCTGTAAGATCATCGAGTCCAACCATTAACCTAACACTGTCAGGTCCTCCATGTCCCTAATCACCATGTGTGCGCTTTTGTTGAATGCTTCTGGGGATGATGATTCCATCACTTCCCTGGGCAGCCTATTCCAATGTTTGACCACTCTTTCAGTGAAAAAAATTTTCCTAATGATCTATCTTAGCACAACTTTTGTCTTTTTGTGCTACTGTTTGTTACCTGGGAGAAAAGACTGGCCTCCACCTCACTACACCATCCTTTCAGGTAGTCATAGGGAGTGATAAGGGTCCCTCCTGAGCGTCATTTTCTCTGGGCTCAAGACCCCCGGCTCCCTCACCCAGTCCTATCAGGACTTGTGTTCCTGACCCTTCACCAGCTCCACTGCCCTTCTCTGGACACTCTGCAGTACTTCAGTGTTTTGCATCAGTCCAAATGTGTTTGCCTTCATTCTCAAGGCTTCATGTTTTTGGGTAAGATTCCTTCTGTGGTCTGGTGTGCTAGTCCTTCACCCTGGCAAAGGCTGGTCACCTTCCTGCAGCTGGTCTGCCCCTCAGCCTCCACAATGCTCCTCTGTCCCATGCAGCAGTGGGTGGCAAAAGGCAGAATATTGCCACATGGCTTTCAAGTTGGAGATAGTTTTGACGTTCGTGCTCTTTTGGAAGATGACTTTGAAAGCCATTAAACACCAAGTGACTTTACTGCTCATGTTTTGCTCTTCTGAGGTTTTTTATCTGGAAAACTCAAGGCGTTTTATGAGTTGGTGATTGGTCTGTTTAACCGCCCTGGCTTAGGATGTGGGGCGTCATCTCCATTTACCAGACTAATAACAGACATAAGATTGGCTTTTTCACTGAACCGTGATTAAGCTTTACCATCTATTGTGGTGTCTTCTGCACCTGGACTTTACCATACCCAGCCCAACTAATCTGATGTCTTTGAAGACTTACTCACTGTTAGAAATCCTAACTGTGTGCCAGATAAGTCATCCAATAAAGAAAAAAGCAGACAGCAGTGAGCTTGGGTTTGGTTTTTGTTGGTTTTGTTTGGTTGTTTTGGGTTTGTTTTTTTTTTTTTTGGCTTTTTTGGTGGTGTCTTTTTAACTGAGTTTGCATTGCCAGAACCATTAGAGAAATATAATCCATTAAATCTGCAAAATCATCAGTCGTAAATCTCAGTCATTTACATTCCACGTGTGCAGAAAAGAAGTACTATGCTGAGAGATGACTGCATGATTACTCATGGTTTAAACACAATTCCCTATTGTAGTGTGGTCAGGACTGAACTAGTCTGTAGTTAAAGGGACTGTTCTTCTCACACAGAAATCCTCATGCACAGTGATTTCCACTGTAACTTCACCAGAGCTGCCCTGACTTACACCACTATTAACGAGCAGATAGTTTAGGCCTAGAGGCATTGAGCAGGCAGGAACATTTCAAATACTGCTCTTAGAAGTTTTGCATATTTTATTGTTAATAATTTACTGTTAGTCATGCTGAGAGGACTGTTCTCAGCTGTAGGTAGCAGTCTCTGAATACATACCTGCACCACATATTTATGTATCTCAGAGGACCAGTTTATGAATAGTGGTTTTCCTATTTCTCATGGGGATACAGTCTCTTTTCCACTTGCCAGCGGGTAGTAAACTTGGGATGTTGACAGTTTTGCAATACCAAGTCACAGGTTAGGCAGAGTACTTGGAGTTACTGATCTGTTCTCCACTGGGAAACTTAGTGCAAATCCTCAGATTCTTTTTTTTAGAAGGTAAGGCTGCAGCGGACTTTTCTTTTTTTAAGAAACTCTTTCATTTGTTTATTTTTTGCACATAGATCACTTTAAAATTGCTGGACTATTGACTCTAGAAAAACTGTGGACTATACTATTGGTGTATGCTTTGTATTTGCTGTTGAGTGTCATTTCAGTTTCCATGAAATTGTGTGTAGGAGGGAGGAAGAGTTGGAGGATGACAAAATGATTAAAATACTTAGAAAAATAGTTATATTTTTAATCCTTTTTCCCCTTTTTTAATAGCAGAGTCGCACAGAAGGTGGCTGTGTATTTATCTAGTTTTTAAAAGGTGTTTTTGGTGTTTCTGATTCTCCTGCTGGCCCTACTGATGTTCAAAAACTAAACCCATGTCTAATTCATATGACTATGTTATACTCAAAAATTAAACCCATGTCCACTTAATGAGTATGGTATACATAACTTAGACCACTGTTTTGACTAGTTAGTAGCCAACTGTATGTCTTTAGACAATTTTCTCCAAAATAAATGTATGTTAAAATTAACATACTTCTAATGCTTGCTTAGCATAAGCTCCGTTCTTGTTTTTAAGAGATCTTTGTCAGAGTGGGGAGGACCTTCCCAGCACCCCCATGTCACCTCCCCCCAGTCCTTCCTCCTCTTTGTGACTGTTTATAATGTTCCTGTTTCCTGCGTGTCAACTGACACAGTTTTGCTTTAAAGTCTTGGAAGTTCATCTCTTTTCCATGTAAGGCATGTGAAATATATTTTGCATTTCTATTTGATTTAATAAATAAGATGTTTATATCTTCCTCTAATCTATTTTTTTAATGGGTGAAAAGTGTGTTTGCATAGTAAACTCCCTGATTTCAAGTACCTCATGCTGAACTTGTTCTGTGGTGCCTGTACTCTAAGAAGTATGAAGAGGTAGAAGTTGCTGCTCACAGTAAATCCTGTAGGTATGTTTCTATCTAGAATGCAGTACTTCAGATTTTTTTCATGTACACAATCTCAATGACCTGCCTAAATGTTTTTATTTGGCTAACCAAATTCTGCAGAACACATGTATGGCCCTGGAAGAAAAACCTGTGTTTGTTCAAATGAGAGGAAGTAGGAAGTTGCCTATTCTGTTTGCTTCTGCCACTGTAACTCATTTTGGTGAAGATCCTTTAGTTTTCCAATAAATCGACCTTTTGGAAACGGCTTCCAATGATGCAAACTGAACAATGGCATTTCTGGGCAGGCATCAAGCCTCTTGGTGTAAGGGAAGATGCTGACACTCGTGAAAGGCTCTCTGCTGCTACATAATGGCTTTGCAGTCCTGAGCTGCCCTCTCTGGTAGCAAAGCAGGATGCCCAGCCACTGTACATCTTGTGTCTGAGTATGGGGGTTCTGCTTTGTGGACTGCATTTTTAATGAAAATCTTAGAGAAATAGCTTTATATTGTATTTCCATGGATGTGCAGAGAAATCAGTGGTGTATGGTTACATGAAGGCAGTGGATTAGATCGTGATTCCTTTACTTAAAGTCAGGTTGAACAGAGCAGGTGCTTCCATAGCTGTGGTGTTGACTGTCATTCTCATTTCTTACAGGATCTGGCTGTCAGACTTCTCAGTTCTCAAGACAGGGGGTTGAGCAGGAAACCTGACAGTCCCACATGTAACTGCTGCAGCTTATTGTGAACACGACAAATGGGGCTTCTGTTGAGCCTTTGGGTTGGAACCCTGGGAGGGTGCTAAACATGAAAACAGAAGTCTCAGATTTGCTGAGGGATCTCAGTATTGATAGCAGGGCCACAGGGCACAGTGGGCTGAGGGGAGCAGAGCCATGGGCACAGTGGCACTGGGCTGAGGGAAGATCATCTGGGCAGCTGTCACCAGTGTGATGGGATTGTTTTCTGTGCAGCAGCTGGCCTCAAACCATCATGGACCGTGGCACTGCTTTTCAGTCCAGAGCAAGGAGGGAGGCTAAGCATTTCCTGTCTATAAGCTGTGGATTCGTTAAGAGAGGTAAAATGCCTGAACGATTGTGAAAAACACAAATCATGCAAAAATTACGTCATGTAGAAAGATTCAAGAGGCAGAGGCAGTCTCATCATTAGCTGCATGGCAGAGCCATGTCAACGTGTTTCTAATGTGTGATCCCAGCACACTTTGATTTAGACAGCAAATCATCAGTCTGGGCAGGACTAGAAGGTACCTCAGGATGGCTTTAAGCCTGCTGCCCTGCCTCGTGCAGAAATAAGGTTCCCTAACTCATTACTGCCAGACGTTGGTCAATATTAGAATGGGTTAGACAGCAATGGAAATTCCACCCTCTCCAGGCAAGCTGTTTACTTAATCATCTCTCTGTCGAAGAGAGAGCAAGAGAACTGCTGATGCTCTGTTTAAGGCAAACTAAATGGTTAGAAATATATTGACCTATTAGCTTGCAGAAGTACAGCCAAACAGACTGTGTGGATATGCTGGGTGGATATGTTGCTTCCCGAGCAGTTTGGGCAGACTGAAGTTCAGGATTCTTTGAGAAAAGCCCTGAGGGACAGCTTGCATCAGTTCAGTTACAGATACAGCACAAACAGTTCTGTCCTCCAGTGACAGCAGGGCCAACCACCGTGCAGTGCATCCATGACTGGTCTGCCTTGTCTTAGCCTAGAGACTGATATCCTTGCCTTGCAAAGCCTGGGTACTTTGTTTCTTCAGAAAGACATTTTATGAAGGCATTTAAATAAAGTTTATTGAGCAAGTTTGCTGTAGGAACATGCAAGTTGATCCTTAAGATTACCAAATTTGAAAGATTTGAGACTAATTCTGTAGTGATTTTGACCCTGGCATTAGTCCCTTGCCTCCCTCTGTGAATTGATGAAATTACTGCACAAACTAATGATTTACCCAAATGGTTGGCATTTCAGCACTACAGCAGAGTTCCCAGTTAGGCTGGCTGCTTGTGCTTATACAGCGTGTTCAGCACTTAAACCAAAGGCATCAAACACTGAGGTTGCAAAACCCTGTGGGTTTATGCTGTTACCAATTTCCCAGGACAGCAAATCATTCCCCATGCTGCTCAAGGGAGGGTAGGCTGTGTCACTGAGTACAGTTGTTTCTGTAGCAAAGATGAGGCTTTAGAATTAAGCTCAGAAACAGATTTTCCAAGCTGATTACAAACACGCACTCATTCCATGATAAAAGTCATGAGAGATGTCATTTCTGGCTGAGATGCTTAAAATAGTTCTGTAACTCAGCCAGGCATGGGTGCAGAAGTGACAGCTCTGTAATGCTGCACATCAACACAATACAATCAAGTGAGGATCTTTAAAACAACACACCGTGGAGTTTGGCCAGGCTGCATCTCCCTCCCTTCCCTGAAGAGAACAGCCCCTAAGCCCTTTTGCAATTATTATCACTGGGACCTTTGTTCTGTCTTGCCTCCAACAGCACATTGCCCCTTGATGCTGGAGGTAACATAGGGTTATTGGTTTAATGATGACTATTTGGGAAGAAAGCCATCTTCTAAATTAACACCACAGTTGCTTGCAGGAAGTCTTCCAGCACAGAGCAGGTCTGTTCCCATAAAATGAACATGTGCCCATAAACAATAAAATTTCAAGTTAGGACTGGGTTGTGTAGACCATTAGGAATAAATGCATGGACATGTTGCTGTTCTGCTAACAAGCTCGGGTATTTTTGCTGCTTCACGTGATTTGTAAAAAATGGATTTTAAAACCATTTTCCCTAACACCATGCTGCAGCAACTCTGGAGCCAATTGTTGTTGGCCTGGGGAAGGCAGGCTTACCCCAGAGGGTGTTGCTGGAGGTGCTCTGGCAGAGCTGAGGTGGAAGAAGGTCTGGGTGTTGTGGCTGCTCCCAGCACCCTATGGAGGGTTCACTCTCCTGGGAAAGCCAGATTTACCTCACTCCTGAGGCATCTATGGGATATGCCATACAAGAAAGAGTGTGCCCTTAACCACAAAATAAAGGGAATACTGTTGAATGAAACATGCAATGTTTCTGAAAGATGGGGATTGTGATAACAGGAGGAAATGCAGAATGAGTGGGAATAAATGGTCCTGAGAGGAGGTAGAGCCCCCATCTCTGGCTTGAAATTTCAGAAGTTTCAGAAAGATAAGTGTAAAATCTGGAATGTAAGTTACAAGTGCTCCTGCCTAGAGCCAAGTTCAAATTCTCATGGCACTGTATGACTTTGCCATTTTTTTTCTATTTTGTTTCTGGTATCTGTCCCCTCTGGCTCTCAGAGCAGGGCCTCAGGGTGCCTGTGCTGCTGACATGCTCTCCATCCCCTGCTGCTCCGTGCCAGTGCCCGTGATAAGCCCATCTTGGCACTTCTCCCAGCAGGGCCCTACCCGGAGCTGCAGCCCTGCCCTGCAGGGAACCCCCAGCACTGTCGGGGCCAGAGCCTAATCTGGGAGCTGCAGCTTGCCCCGAGAGGGACTGTCCTCCTCGGGCCGGCAGGGTGGGGCAGAGCTCTGCCACAGCCGGGCTGGAAGCTCCCCCAGCTCCCGGGGCTGCTCCATGGAAGTGCTGGGGCAGGGCGGTCCTGTCCATGCTTGGCACAGGTCCTCCAGCTCGCACAGCTGGGGGAGCCACCTTCTTCTGCTGCCTCCAAGGAAGGGGTTGCCATACCATCCTTACAGTGTCATTTCCACGGGCATCCCCGTGGCTCCTGCAGTTGTGTGTCTCAAGAGCCTCCCATGTCTTTGTTGGAAATTGGGCTGTGTGTTTCTAACCCTGTTCAGGGAGGATGCAGAGAACACCTGATGATTGTCACAGCCTGTTCTGCAGTGAGCACTTCTCCTCCACCCTTATTTTTCTCTGCCCTGGGTTAAACCCCTTCCTTCAGTAGTTTGTAACTCCTGTTTCTCTCCTCTCAATCCTCTCAGTTTACCAAGTTTGATAAAAGCAATATTGGGATGTGGGACATGGGCTGAGGCCTCCCAGTGTAGAGCCCTGACCCTAAGGATGGACACACAGCCAGAAGGAGTCTCCCCAGGAGTGACAGTGTCACCCAATGTCTGGTTTGCCCACCCTCCATCTGACCACAACTTCCTGGTTCCCTCCACAGAAAGGGAGTTCAGAGGCCATTTTGCAAGGTGCCTTTGGTCTGGGGGCTGGTCAGGGCAGTGGCAGGATGTTGCACAGGGTCTGCTGCCCTCGTTTGTTGTTTGGCTGCTCTGAGGTCCAGGGGATACATCTGAAGGCGGTGGTTTGTCTCCAAGCCCTCCAGGCTATTACCTATCATGAGAGTTTTATTGTGGAGCTCTTCCCACACTGTACCTGCAAGAACATCCTGTAAAATGCTGGCAAGTGGGGACTCTTGAGTGTGTATCCAGGTCTGTAGGGCTGTAATGAACAACAGAGCTGGAAACCAGGTGCCTTTCAGGGCCTCAGGTTTCAAGCTACTGAAACTGTGAAATGTGCTTAACGAAAAGCAAAGGCAGCTGGGTTGTAAATTGCCCGCTGTCAGTATCAGTTTGTGTATTTGAGACCTAAGAAAATGCCAGCATGATCTGACCCAGGAGAATGAGATAGGTTTCTAGCTGTCTTTGTACTAAAATCTTGTTAAGTAAATTGGCTTTAGAGTTGAGTGCGTGTGCGGTGGCGCTGTCCCTGCGAGTCAGCACTCGTGTGGATGAATAATTGTACTTGGGAATGTTCCTCAAACCCTTAGAGCTATCTGTGGCTGAGTGCATGTTCCTCTCACCACGGATTTCAGCCTTCACCCAGAGCACAGGGGTGTTTTCCCCAGGTGCTGCTGATCTGAAACCCCAGTGATTCAGTGTCGTGTCTGCAAGGCAGAGGTCAGCTCCAGGAGCCCACACAGGCATTGCACAAAGGAGCTTTAGCATGTCCCCTCTCAGGGACCTCTTCTTTCAGTTTAGGACCTGTAAAGCGGGCAGGCTGCAGTTTTGAACTAGAACTCTGCAGAAGAGGTCTTAATTAAAACGTTTTTCTGAAGTAATTAAAAGACTGTAAAATAATCATGTAGACAGCAGCTAGAGCATAGTTTGAAACCTGCCTTTCTCCTCCCTGCCAGGAATTCAAGTGAATCTTGGCCACATCTCTCCCAGAACAGCAGGTATGCTGCCAGCCAGGCTGCCTCCGAAGGAGTTGCCCCCCAGAAGAATTACACCCACTGTGAAAGGTAATTTCAGAGGAAGGCAGGCAGGGTTATTGCCCCATGTACAGGTCCTTGTGCCTGTGGAGCTTTGCTTGTGTTTCTTCTTGCATTGATCATCCTTAGCAACATCTTTAGCTCTGAACAGATTTGTTTAATTAAATGCATTTAGCATTCTTTAACAGAGCTTCTAACTGCTGAGTGGCCCAGAGGAACTAGCAGCAGACAGCATGGGTTGTGAAACACTGAACAGCCTTGTTGGGGCTCTGAGGGTCCAAAAAACAACAATTTAGCTTTACATTCTGCTGCTCTCTCCTCGCCAGAGTGAGAAGGGGCTGGCAATGGAGGAGACCTCAGAAATATAACATGACTGTAGTTTTGTGAGGCAGCAGTCAGTGCTCCTGACAGCCTGAAGGGCTGCTGCTATTATTAGCAAAATGGGGGTGATGGTGTGATTAGCTCTGTGCAAGATTGGAGTTCAAAGAAGCTTAAAGGATGGACAGATGCACACTGGACTAGGCATTGGATATTATAAAACTACGTCGGTCTTGTGTGATGTGGAAAAAACTGTGTAGATGCTGGTTCTCCACTTGTTATCCTGCTGGCCACAGCATTCCCAGTGCTTAACAGCAAAAGGGCCTCAGTGTGAGCTGCTGCTCCTCTGTGTATGAGAGTGGAGCAGGTGGGGTGCCTGGGATGGATTTCTCATGCTGTGATGTGTAGTGAGGCTGGGCCATTTACAAGAACTTGGGTTAAAAATGCCCTGAGTCCCAAGATCATTGGCCCTCAGCAGCCCCACTGCCTGCAGGGGTGTCTCTTCCTGTCAGTAACTGTGAATGACACATTTTGGGGAAGAAAAACAACTCATTTTAGTACAAAAGTATTTTGTTGTGGTGCTGTTCAGGAGGTTTAATGTGAAATGCCTTGCTACAGGATATTGGGGATGATACGAGTTTTCTTGGTCTCAAGAGGATGCAAAGGAAATTCATGGGAGATGAACTCAAGGGAAGATTAACAAATACATGGAAACTACCTCTGCTGTGGTAGGCCCTGGCATTTGCCCTGATTTCCCTATGATCTGCAGCACCTCCTGTCAGGAAGGGAGGTTCTCCCACAAAATGCCCTGGTGGAGAGCATCTTCCCATCAGGAGGCACCACAACTACAACGTGCTCATACTGCAGGGCACACAGGATGGCCACCAGCCTGAGGCATGGCTTCAACTCCTCCATCATGACACCTTTTTTACAGGCAGCTTGGGATAACTTTCTGTGACAGGAAAACTAAATTCCCTGTCCTTCTCTGTCTCATTTTTGTCCATCCTTCAGAGCATGTACTTATTTTGCTTTTTCCAGACCAGCCAGCAGTGTCATCTGGGCACACAGGCACCATCTGCTCAGAGGGGAGAAGCTTTACTCCTTGGTGTAAGCCACATTCTTTGATAGATACTACTTTGATTGTGTCACACAAACACACCCAAACGTGCTCCCGGTTTGGGGGCTCCTCCCTGGTGTCATGGTTCGACGATGGCACAAACTTGTCACTTCCTTGTCAACCCAGGACATCTGGCAGGACCCCTCTCCTCCCTGCTGTTTGTAGGATGCTCCATCATTTGCTGGTTCCTGAGTGTTCTGAGCTTGTATGGCCTTTCAGGACAGGCTCCAGTGTGGGCTCCTGTGCAGGAGACAAGGATGGGACTTCAGTCACTGCTGGCAGAGGATATTTGAGTTCTACTCCTGTTCACAGAGGGGGAGAAGGGACTGCCAGATACCCCCATTGTCCCTGATTTGTGCTAAAGACAGGCATGTCCCTCTGGCCTGACACATGGAGAGGAAGGGATAGATGGCTGGTGTCTGGCTTTTGCTGACTTTGTCTCTCCAGAGCCCTGTCCACAAAAAGGCCCAGATGGGGCTTCTCCACCTCACCTGCATGCTGGGGGGTGCTGAGAGGTGTGCTGATTTTGGGTCAGAATGACCCAACAGTTTTGAAGCTGTTTCGAGCTGACTTAAAAATGCAAAGGTTTTTTCAGACTGAGCAGACAGAGACTCTTACTGTCTCCTGGAGCAGGCACGACATTTGGAGATGCAGCTCTTGTTTCCTCCTATGAGATTTTGCACAAAGGCAGTGGCAAAGTGGCTGTCAAAGGCCAGGGGGATGGAAATTTCCTGTTTCTAATATTGCAGGGTTGAAGTGAGGCGCAGCTTGTGAATTAATGCAGTGATTATGAGGAGTTTGGAACTGGTCCTAACACATCACAGAAAGCAAAGAAGTCCTGCAGTTCAATGTGCTGACTGTTCCCAGGCTGTTCTGCCTCTTCACTGCTCACCTCCTGAAGCTCTATCATATAAAGCATATGGTTGAATGAACTCCAGTGAAACAATCCTAAAAAACCAGGGTTGCTTCTCAGAGCTTCATCGCTAACTGGGGTAGAGGTGAACTGTTCCTGCTCTAACCCCTCTTAAAGAACTTTTTTATGTTACCAAAATGCTTGTTCTGAATTCCTTTAGCTCCACATTCAAAATTAATTGAAACTTGTTTTTTTTGCAGCTGCCTCTTCTGAAAACTGCAGACTTGAGCCATTGTGCTCTGATTTCAACCTGCTAAAAGTTTGACAACAATATGTGCAGGGGTTTTTTTCTCTTCCCTGTGGGTTTTGTTTTGGTTTCTTCTTTTTTGCTACTGATTTGGAACAGGAAAAATTCTGGCTAAATTCTTCCTCCCTAATAAAATTTAGTGCAAACCTTCTCATCTGAAGGAACCATTCTACTGTATCATCCTGTTAGTATGTGGGGAATATTTTCTTCCTGAAAGGATGTTACTGTACATTTATTCTAACTTTATCATTAAAAACCCCACTCTCTAAAATTCAGGGCTGTTCTGGAGATGTTGCTATCCTTCAGTAACTAATTTGCTGTTTTACTGAACCACAGAATTGTGGGGAGCATTTCTGTGCCAGGCCTTCTCAAGGGGCTGGTTGTGCTCAGGTAAGTGCACAGTGCTGCAAGGGTTGTACAACTCAGTCCTTCAGCTTCTGTAAGTATCTTTTTACAAGCTCTAGGATCAGGATTCATATCTGCACTGTTTTACTTTGGTGCAGTTCTCTTACATAGTAAAGCACTGTGTATGGGGTGTTTATTGGGGAAACCCCGTGGCTTCAAACTCTGCAAGTGAAACTTTGTTTTATTGATTTTCACTGTTCCAGGTATACCAAGAGAAAATACGAACACCATATACAGTGTGGATCTTCAGATGCCATTTGGGGATAAATATTTACATGAGTTACAGGTAAAGAAACGTGCTTGTGGCTGAAAAGAAAGTCCAATCTTTATGTTGTCCCCCTGTCTTTGCTGATCTGGCTCAGCCAGGGAAATAGCAGTGAGCACCTGGCTGGTCAGCCCTGCCCTGGCACCCGGACCCAAAGCTACACAGGGAGCTGAGAAGGGAGGTCTCTGCTTTGCTCTGCTCTGTGTGTTTAGCTGAAGAGGAGAGCCAGATGGTGTATTCATTCTGGGGCACGGAGCAGTGGACACTGGCCTGCTGGGAAAAGATCCAAGCCCATCAATTCAATTCCCATGAATGGCGAGTGCATCGATTTAATCCAAGAGCTAGAATTGACAATGCCATGTCCACGGTTGCTGATATATAGCTTTGCTTTTCTTGTGACTTAGAGCATCTGGAAAGTAGCTTTAAACTAATAGCTTGTATGTCTTCTTTCAGGAGGGAACTGGTGAAAGTTCATGAAGAGACAGTTGCTCTGGCACAGCCCTCATGAGGCTGGAGGAATCCTGAACACATTGGGAACTGCCTTGGTTTTGGTCAGCTTACAAATGTCTTTAATTTGCTGAAGGAATCATACCTGACAGGGCTATAGGACTTCATAAACAACATTAATTTTCTTTTTCCCTATTCTTACTGAGATCCTCAGGCAAAGAAGACATGAAGTTTTAATTCAAAGCCCCACATCCTACAGTTGAACTCCTAGGTGTCCCACATTTCACAACAGGTTGATTTGGTTTCTGTGTTTTAAAATATTCATGGAGATCTTTGACCTTTTTGCTTGAGCTGAACTTACATGATAGGGCAGGGTATGATCACAGCACAGTTCGAGTGCTGCTGCCTTTTGCTGCTTTGACCAGCAGTGACTTGGATGTCAGCAAAGGGTCTTGAGACATTCTACTTCAAAGGTCTGTAAAAATACCTCTCCTACTGTTGCTGGCACACCCCTGACTGCACACAGGAACCCCACCTTCACTGGCTAGTAGGTGGCTCTGATTTCCCAGGCTTCTGGTGCCAAGGAATTTTGCAAATTTTTTTGTGTAACTTGGATGGAAAGTGATATTTCAGTATTTTTTTCTGTTATTGCTGATTTTGCTCTCCTTCCCCTAGTATATATCTTGGAGAGTTTATACATCTTAATGCAATTATGCAAAGGGAGGTGATGTCCAGAGGAAAGGAGAAAGTGGAAAAAATTATATAAGCCTCCAGAAATAACACAGAAAACTTTCTTTTTTTTTTTTTCTTTTTTTTTCTTTTTTTTTCTTTTCTGTAATACTGAAAGCCTGTTCCGGGTGACTAAATTAAAAGTGTTTGTTAATAATACACTGAAAAGACAATATAAGTGTATGGGTGTCTGCTAAAAATGCCCACCAGAACAGGATTCCACCTCCAGAAGCACTGCAACCAGAGAATTCTGCTGGTACATCCAGGGGTTTTCCAGGGGACAGACACTGGGATGGTCCCTTTCAAATGCAATCGGATGAATCACACTTTTCTGAGGTGGTTGTGGAGCAGTCTTTGGCTCTGCATACGAATTCCACCGAACAAGTGCAGTGCAGGAAAAATTCCTTGAATGTAATACAAGGATAAAGCCATGGCCAGCCTAGCCCACATCAGTTCCTGGGGCAGCCAACTCCCACATGGACTCTGCCCCACAGGGAGCCTGAACTGGCCTTTGCTGCTTGTGGGTGTGGGCTGAGCAACCAGAGTGCTTGGGGCCAGTGTAAGCCCTTGCCCATGGTATGTGCATTTCCAAAACCTGGTATTTTGTGTGCAGGAATGCTGCAGGAGGCATGGCAAGCCCATTGCTTTGTGGAGCACTAACCCCGGTGTCCTGGGTCTCTGGGCCTAACTTTATGTTAGATGTATATGTTTGCATTTGATTATTGCCTCTCACAGAAAAATACATAAACAGATGTCACCCACACTGTAGCTCTCTGTTAGTTTGCCTGTGGTTGCTGGAGTCATTACTGTAAGGGAGAAAGAAAAAGGAAGAGAGGTGTATCTCAGCCACAGGTTAGATCTGGTTCAGAGCCCATAACAAAACCAGTTCAGCCAGTGCCCCTGTCTGGGGACAACTGAGCTGGGTGAGAATCATTGACAGGAGGGGGGAGTGTATGTATCTCTTTTTTGTTTGAATCCTGATTTGACCATTCTGTCACAGAATACTTAATGTACACCACTTAGAAGGTTAAAATACAAATCTTCACAGTTCCCTCCCAGAGCTACCTAAAATACTTCTGGGATTTGTGCAGGAGAATCTCAGCAGTGAAGGGGGTGAATCCATTAACCTAGCAGTACATGTCCCTTGGTAGCAAAATTAGGTGAGAAAAACTGCCTTTGAATCCCCCATCACCACAATACACACTCCTGCCTTCTCTCAGAAATTCCCTTCAGGAGTGCTGATTCAGCTATTTGCGTGACTGCACATAAACTGTATGAAAGAATGAGATTTTCAAAAGCCCTCAAAAAGGGGGAAGTTGTGCATCTGTGCAGAAAAACCATGTTGTGCATCCACATTAACATCTATAGTTGTGGTTATCTGCTCTTAAAGTGTTTCTGGATTGGGACCACAGATGATGAATCTCGCTGGAACCACGTGCCAAACAAATATATGACCCTGGAGCACAGAGCTGAGTGAAATCCACGTTTCACAAGGATTTTTGAGAGACAGCCAGCACTGTTTTCAAAGTGCTCTCAAATATTGTGGAGGAAATGTTGACAGATACTGCAGTACTCATACTGATGAATATGTTCAGGCTCTGTAGAGCATCTCTACATTCATGCCAGAACTTGAGATCCAGAATAACAAATGAAGTGCAAGAGGAGGAGGAGGAGGAAGGAAAAGCTGCTAATAAGCAGATGCTTTTATCATTTTCTGGATGAGCTGCTTTGGCCTCAGCAGAAGTAGCTGTCTCCTGGCAGGCAGAGCTTCACTGCAGAGCAGAGCAGGCAGAGTTACCAGGGCACAAGTCATTTTCAGACCATAAAGAGAAGTTTCTTTCCCAGGGAAGAGCTAAGGGGATGTGAAACCTCCATCAGTGCCAAGGCACTCATATCCCTGACACCCTGAGGGCTGCTGCCCTGGCTGCTGACTTGTGGAGGGTGGCACAGCAGCCACCTTTTGCACTGAATAAGCCTATCCTGTTTCCAGACCAAGACTCCAAAGTGAGTTTACAGCACAATTATTGAGCTAACAGAGTGTGTAATCATCAGACATTTCACAGAAACTGCAATATTTGTATGTGAGGCTCCTCACTGTACATTAATTCAAAGCAAAACAAATGGGAAGCACAGAAAATTATTTTCAGCATTAAATTTTCATGTTGCACTACATACAAAAATCTGATTCAGAAACATGTGCAGTTTTATGTAACTGCATATGTAAAAAACATATGTAAGTTTTATGAGCCTTGAACAGTAAAGGGTTTGCTGAAACTTCTGTCATCCTTGAAGTGCATGGGAAGTAAGCATGAATGCAGTGTGAGAAAGAAGCTGTAGCTGTTTACTTGAGCTTTAAGAAACAATAAAAACCTATAAATTAAAAATGAGAAAAAATACAGCTCAGTCACACTGAAATGTCCAAGAATAAAACTCAAGAGCAAAGGCTCAGAAAGTGGCCTGCAAGTGTAAATATGTATACACACTCAACCTTTTTTGTCCCCCCCACCCTTTTAAAATGTATTTTAAAAGTCTCTGTGATTCCATGGCAGTTTTGAGGAAGGAAGCACAGGCGCATGGGCAGTCTTGTACCTCTGTAAACAGTTCCTGTAGGAAACCCACATCCAAGCCTACTGCAGCATAAAAGAAAAGGAACTGGGTTTGTGCTCTTTCTGATACAGAATTACCTATACAGAAGATTTGAAAAATACTGACAATGAATATGTATGTTTGTTTTAGTTGATTGTGTTGTTGGGCTTTTTCTATTTTTAAGGAAAGAGAAAATTGGAAGGGGTATGGCACAGGCATCTCTAACATGGGAGGAAATGGGCACATAATAAGCAACTGAAAGAAATGCTCCAGGGCATAAGTGGGCTGACTGAGAGGGAAAGAGCAATGACAGCTCCAGTTCTGTCCCTACTCAGGGCACCTATGCAGCTCTGCCTCCCATTGTGGAGGCTACAGGGCAAAGAGCCCGACCAGAGTCCCAAACACCTCTTGCAGCACTTTTCTGTGTGCTTAGATAACAACTAGAGCTGGGTGTCAAGGAGTGCAAAGTAAAAGCAAGTTGTAAATATAAAGAGCAATAAGCATAATTGCTAATTTTTTTTTGTATTTGCATTCAAGGAAAGTAAAGCACTTCACTAATAATTTGACAATTACTAGAAAGTTGTTCTGTAAAGATCCTTTCTCCTCTAGGGCTGTGTCATAATGAAGCTGATCTCTTGTCTCTATTCCCAACTAACCAGTTGTTGGCAAGCATGCCAAAAACCAACTCAAAACCTGAGATGGGTTTTATCACCCTAACTTCAGTGTTCTACTGTGGCCCAAGAGTTACAGCAATGACTGTCTCTGGCAAGTACCCACTGCTGCTGGTGGGATGCTGAGGAGGCTCCAGCAGGGCCACCCAGCTTGTGAGCTCCAGCAGGTCTGTGTTACAGCACATTTGAGGGCTTCTAGTCTTTCCTCTAAAGGAGCTACATAAAGAAGTTTAAGTTTGGTTGATTTCTAATCTATATTCTAAGTGTGTTTTTTTCCCTGGAGGAAAGAGAACATGATTAGTTTCTGCATTAGGATGTTTCCACTCCCTCCTGCTGCATTTTAGGGTATCTTTTATGATTGTGTTCTCAATATATGCATTCAGAGAACATATTTGAGCTTTGCAAATCCATATTATGGCTCTGATTTATGCTGTGATGACAGACATAAGAGCCCTGAAATCAGTGTGGCTCTGGATGGTTACCATGGTTCTTCTGTGAAGCTGGGATGGAAGGATCTGCTTCTATGTTAATACCTAAAAAGAAACAAAGGGGATTAGATTTCACATTCTAGAAAGAATCAATGTAATTTTCATGTTCCTGCTGTACTCTCCATCATCCTAAAATGTAAAGAAGGCTACTTCCTGAAAATGTCAAGTGTCAGTGGACATCCATGTTAAATATATATATACACACATACACACACATACATATATATATAGCCCTGCTGTGAACACTGCTTTAATGATACAGGAGAGAGGTGCTGTTGGAGAGATGTACTCCTGTAGGTTTAAACATTAGGTCAGCCACACCTGCTCTGAATAGGGTTAATAGACAGCTTCCATCAAAGGTCAGAAGAACCATCTCTTTTCTTTTCAGTGTGATGTAAATCAACTCCACTGCAATTAAACTGTGTTAGTGTTAGGCCTCCACAATTGTTGGTACCTGGTTGCTAACCACTGTTAGCAGCAATTGGTAGTTATTTGACAGAATTTCCTCAGGTTTTAGATGAAGCTTTAAAAGGAAGGGCAGAGGAAAACACAGTACTTGGGAAGAGGAGGAGAGGGTGTGGGTAGTCACGGTACTGAACTGCAGAAGAACTGTATTTCACAGTAACCCTGCTGCTGTTTGTTCTTGGAAAAAATCACTCATTGTTCTCTTATCCCTATACTGCTCTGAAGAATCTACAAAGAAAACCCCAAAAACCTGAGAAAACAAACCCAAGGAAACACTAGAACATGAATACAAGAGCAGAATGTAATTGTACAGGGAGATTCTACACTGAACTGAAACATTCATGTTTTGATCATTGAGAACAAATGAAGTACAATGCTGGTCTGTTCCCCTTCTCTTCTTATGTCTCCATTTTGTTTTACTTTGCTTAGCTTAGATTTTTTTCCTTTTTGGAGTCCTGCAGGGAGGAAAGAAGGAGTCTTTGTTTTAAAAAGTCTGAAACCAACAGTGGCCCATTGATCATAATTAAGTCTAAAATAATACGCTTTTTCTGACCTGTTTGTATTGAATCCAAAAAATTGTATGTTATACCTGCTGTAGTTTGGATCTGCCCCCAGATCCAGTTTCTTCTCCTTGAGCTTCTGGTTGTGGGACAGTAAGCCCAAATAAAGCTTTGTGTTTTCAGGGCTGTATTTCCTCTTCTGTATGAAACAAAATTTTTCATAATCAGGTGTTCTCTTTGGCACATTTCTTTGACAGATGCCTGTCCCCATAACAACCATCTCTGTTGTCAATAAGTTCTTCAGACCATGAAAGGGACACACAGGACAGCAGTAGTTTTCACAGAAACACTGGAGAATTGCATACAAACTTCAAGTAATCTTGACATGATGTGCATGGGCCCAATTCAGAACCTCCTGAAATCCATATGAAACTGCTGATTTCAATGATCACTCATGTCTTCAGGGGCTGCTTCTGACCTTTTGAATTCAGGTTTTTAACATGACAAACTATAGAGGCTTAACCCCGTGACCCTTGGTAGTCTAGTATACTCTAATGAGTAATTTTGCTGATGATTGATGTATGATTGATGATTAAAGCACACAGAGTAGATGTGCTTTAGGAGAATAGTGGAGAGATTCACAAAAATATGTATTTGGGCATAATTTCCTATGAATGAGGAGTGTTAGGTGCTGCGGACCTGCTTCTGCCCATTCCCAGTCTTGGTCTTTAGAGACTCCCAACATGCATGGAGGCAGCACGCATAGCCCGATCCTGCTCCGAAGGATGTGTGCATCGGGGAAAATCCTTCTAGGCTCTCCCAGCACTTGTCTCCCACACTGCTCATGTGACCCACCAAGCTGACTGGCTTGGAGCTCGTTACCAGCTCGGATGCACGGACACAGAACAGAGGGCACAGTCAATCACTGGAGCCATGGCTCTGCCCGAGCACACGGTATCTTTGGCAGAGAGGCCGGAGCTGAAGCCGAAGGCAGGGCTCCCTGGCGGGATGGCGGCGGTGCCAGCGCTCCCCGGCGCGGGCCCATGCGCTCGCCTCTGCTGCCCTCCAGAGCCCGGCCGGCGGAACTGTGCCCGCCGGGCCCCGGCTCGGGATTAACCGGATCTCACTCTTCATTCGCCGCGGCGACTCAAATAATGCCGGCCTGCAGTGGGGCTTTTATCCCTTTGAGGATGGCGAGAAACTGGTACGGCCACCCAAGACTGAAGGGAAGCCCTGATTCCCCGGCAAATCAAACCCCATGAGAGAGTGGCTTTGCTCACTTATACAGCCTGATAGTTAACCCACAGCCTGTCCTCAGAGACATTTTCCTAGGTTTTATGTACCAGATCTGCTCATTAGTATCTCGTATGTTTTTTATTATTTTTTGGTTTTTTCCCCCTTTCTTTTTGTTTCTTTCAGGATTGTATAAAACATTAAGAAACTCTAAGGAGTGGCATACTCTTCATGTGATCTTCACACAGGTCGTTGAGGATTTTTTGCATGATCGTGTGTCTGGGCGAAGTCTGTTTCTTCAAATCTTTTGGCTGCATAAAGTAGCACAGTGTTACCTTACAACTAACCTCAAATGAAGTCTGTGTTTAACATCAGCCATTTCGAGTGTTTCAGTGCAGCCTGTTACAGACACAAAATACTTTGGCTGGAGGCTGATGCATCACAGAATCACTGAATCATAGAATGTTAAGGGGATGGAAAGGATCATCTAGTCCCAGCCCTACACCCCCCACCAAGGGCAAGAACTCCTCACACTAGACAGTGTCACATAACCCATGCAGTAAAGAATTTCTTTGTTAGGTAAACTGGTGGTGTTAGGTCCATCAAAGTGGGCATCATAGAGGGTATTTCTTAAACAAACGGTTTATTTCACAAAGCCGCTTGGTTTGCGTAACACAGCAGCGGCTCACACTGGGAACTGGCTGGGTCCATGGACAGGGCACTGCATCTGCAGGGGTGCCATCGAGGGCTCAGTCCCGCCAGGCTCTGCCTGACTTCAGCGGAGCGCACTCTGAACCACTTCATCAGGGCCCTCTGGGCGTATGTGTGAGGGCGATGGTGTGGATGTCTCGCCACTCCTCGTCCTGCAGCGACCTCAAGCATGACAGGGACCGCCGCCAGAACACAAAATGGCGGCTGCCAGGGCTGAAAATGGCCGCCGCGCAGCCTCCCTCGTGACCCGGAGCCAGGCCCCGTGCGCGGCGTCGTGCGCGGCGGGCCCGCCGGCCCAGTCACGTGACGCGCCGGCCGAGCCAATCGGCGCGCGCCGTGGCAGTGCGTGCAGCGCGCGGGTCCCGCCTCGCCTCGTTGTGGTGGAGGGCGCCATTGGGAGCCGCCGGAGCCGCCGCCACCTTCCCGCCAGCAGCGCCCGCCGCCGCCGCCATGGACTACGGGGAAGGTGAGGGCGCTCCCCCGCTGCACGGGCAGGGCCTGGCCGCCGCCGCCGCTGCCGCCGCGGGGCCCGACCGTGACTCAAAATGGCAGCGGCTGCTTTGTTACGCGCAGGACGGAGCCCCCCTCACCCACGTCCTCGTCCTCCTCCCCCGCCGCCACTGCCGGGCTGGGGGAGCTGCGGCGGCGGCCGGCGGCGGGAGGGCTGCGCGGGAGGAGGGCCCTCCCCGGGGGCGGCGCGGGCGGGCGGGCAGCGCGGGCGGGGGCGGCGCTCCGCGGGCCGAGGCGCCCTGGGGGCGCGGGGCGAGCGGGGGGCGAGGGGGCGGCGGCGGGTGGGGGGCGCGGGCAGAGCCGGGGGGAGCTCGGGGCGAGCTCTTTGAGGGGGTCGTGTCAGGAGCCTGGAGATCCGACAGGAGAGAGAGCCGCCTCTTGGTGCGGCTCCCTGTCTCTCCCCTCCAGCTCTCGCTAAGCACTAAGTCATTCTCACTGACCCATCCTCTCCAGCTGAAGACAGAGATTGGAGATTCCCAGATACCCCCATGCATTGTGGTGTGAACATGCCCAGTGGGTCAGTCTCAGGTATGAGCTATAAATACGTCTAACCTGTAAAAAGAGTTGGGGCTGAACAATCAGTGTTAACAAAAAACAAAAAAGGAAACGGGTTTTTTAAAGTGCGTGACATGGTTTAAGTGCTCATGTTGTTTTCTGGAGGAGTTGTAACTGGGAGTGAGACTTGATTTTCATCTTGGGCATGTCAACATGAACTGCACGTTCCAAATAAAAAATTGTGCGATAAAGGAGTGGGGATGGGGGGGGTGGGGTAGAAATACAGACTTTTCTTAAGGTGATGCTTTTTTTTACATAAAGCAGTATATTCTTACAGAGTACTATTTTTGTTGAAAATAAAGGATATTTTCCTATTTTATATGAACCAGAACCTGTAACTGCTTGGGTTTTAATTACTTTTTGCCCGCCTAAAGTTTGCTTTAACTAACAGTTTGGAAAGGAGTATAGAAAAAACACGTAAAGCCAAGACTAAAAGCTACCTCTTTTTTTTTGCACTGTTAAAAATACTATGTAGATAAAACGGAGTGCACGTACTTTGGTAAGATGATTAAAGTTATGAGTTTAGAAAAGACTCAAGAAATGTTTTGACATCTCTTGCCAGCATGCAAGCGTTAAAAGGATCTTAATATAAAAGCTTTACTGATACTGTATCCAAGCTGCGTTTACAGATCCTGTCAAGTAAGTGCTTGCTGTTGCTTCTCTTGACACTCTTGCTGGCTGTTATTTCCATATAACACGTTGAATTACAGATGCATCTTTGATTGCAATATAATAATTTTTGTTACACATTTCTCGAGTCTTAGCTTTTTTTTACAATTATATTATTTTGCATTTATCTTTTTGCATAGTAAAATTGATAAATAGTGAATAAATAAATATATTGCCCCGTGTTTTCATCTTCTGTATTGAGTAGTAATTAAATATCCACTTGGTTTTTAGAATGAAAAGTTATTCTTAAGCACCAGTTTAAGTATCTTATTGGAATATTCACTGTAACTATTAACCAGAGCTTGCTTTTCTGAGATCTGATTATACAAATATTAAAATTAATCCAGGCTCATTGTAGGGGAACTAACTAATCAAATGTGTACTGTACAATTAGAGTGTTCCTTTCATGTACCTCTGTAATAATAGTTTTCATTGTGTTAATTAAGCTTTGTGTTATTTGTAATTATTACAAAAGTTTAATTACGATGTATACAGCTTGAAACTTTTACCATGACTGTTTATACACTGTATGTACATGAGCAAGGCATGCATAAAAATTGTTTTACCCAGGTTCTATACAGGGGACTGAAGGCTGTTTTGTGGGGCTCAGAAGTCAGGCAGCAGAGGGTAGATGTTGGGAATTCTCATCTTTGCCTAGTTTTCATTTGAGCTCTTGGCAAGGTTCTTCCTGTTGGAAACTTTCAGCCAATGGGCAGCACTTTCAGCTGTATGTCTGATGACTCCTGTAATTGCACCATTGTCCCTTCCTGACAGCTCAGTTTGAGCCCAGAGTTTACACGCCCTTTGGAATAAATTGTTAGTTTATTGTGAGCAGAAATATTATTAAATATTCATGTTAATATTTTAGTTACTGCAGCTGTTGTCCTTTTAGTCTGGAAGAGGGAATGGCCTAATGACAAGGTTGTGATGCTAACAACCTAGACATGGTGTTATGAAAATGTAATGTGCCTGGAAAAATTACTGCTTCTTATTGCACAACAGACCCTTAAACTTCTGGTAGTCAACATTTAGCTTTTTTAATTTATCATTTATTTTGCAAGATCTTTCTCATTTTCTTAGCCTTTTCATCTGCTTCACATGGAGCACACTGTTTAAAATGATTCCTTGTCTTTATGCTGTGAATATGATTTCAATGTTCTTTGCTCATAAGCTTTTTCTTTTAAATTGAGTTCTTTGTACCAAGAGGTTCTGAGTCTTACCTACTGTTTGTTTACTTTGTAGTTCTTTTCCTTTGGAAAATTTGATTTTTCTTTACTGGCTATTGAGATTTATTTTGCAGCTATTTTTTAAGGATCTCTCCACCAAATACGGTTTCTTTTTTTTTTTCTTAATTAATCTGAAGAAATACATATACAGTAACATTTTAATTTTTAATTTAAACTTGTGTTTTAGTATACCATTCTTTTATAAATTTAGAGTTAATGTATTATTTTCACCTTTGACATAGCTCTTCTCCCCTCTTTTCAATACAAGTTCAATGCAATCTAGAAGTTAAAAAACACATAGTTCTTTGCAAGTTCTTCTATTTCCCTACTTAAGTTCAATGGCTCATTGATCAACAGGGTATTTATGCAAGAAGCTGCAGATGCCAAAACCTGATTTATTCTGTTAATAAATTCTTTGATTCAGATGCTTTGATAATGCCTTCATCTCAGAGGCTCACTGTCTGTTTTTAAGCTTTAAGAGCAAATATGGACCACTGTTTTTTAATTTCTTTTTAATTCTGTGGTTTTCATAGATACACAGATAAAATATTCTTCAAAGGTTTCTTTGATAAGCAGTTACTATTTAAACTTAAATGAACTACTACTCTTTTGAATTTTTGGTTTGAGACACTGGAATGCAATTCCTGGTGTTTTTTCTCTAGTGCTTAAATACATGTTCTCTCAGCATGTGAAACAATTTCACATTTAGCCTGCACAGACAGGCAACTTCTCTATATCTCTACTGGTGGTGACAGTGATTATCATCAGTTACTACACTAAGGTCCTTTCTATTTTCATTTATCTGAATGAGTATTTACTGTTGTCTTATATGTTTCCCCCTTTTTAGGATAAAGCCTGTCTGAAGAACATACTTTGAGAGGGAAGTTTAATACCTGAAGAAATACTGTACCTCTTAAGTCGAATGCAGTTTCTTTGTCATGCTCTGGGCATGAAGTAGAAAATGTAGGAATCTTTGGTGAAGTTTGCAGCTGGTGACTGAAGCGGGAGGGCAGGGGTTGGAATGATAGGTTAACTGATCAGCAGTGTGGAAGAGTTAATGATATAGTTGGAAGGAGATTATAAGGTCACCTTCGGTAGATCAGGTCAAAAGTGTCTGTCCTACCTCACCAATGTCCTGTATGTCTGTCTCTGTTTGGAGGCAGGGAACAAATTGTACAAGTACTCCTTTGGTATATTTATATGCCTTTGCTGGTTTGCAGCTTGAGGAGTTTCTCAGTCATAGTCTGTGTTTGACATGCTGTGAATTTCTTGTCAGTTGATTTATCCAATTTCTGTCTTAAATCCCTGTTAATCATTAGTAACTTACTACTTGTAACTCGGTTTTGGGACTTGTATGTCTGTTTTGTGAAAAGTGTTTTGTGAAAACTTGGATCCTTCTTTCAATTGTTACTTGTAAATTTCATTTGCTCCCTCCAGTTTCTTGTAGTAAATCATTCAAGTGATGAAATCATCATCCCTCTTCATGTCTTTGTACCTTTTGTATCCAGTGTTAACCATTTTCAAATGTGAGTCTATTATAATGTAGGTAAATGCAGCGCAGTGAGTCTGGAAAGGGATGAATAAACTGTTCACTGTCAGGGAGGAGATGGTGGTGGTGTCCTGAAGGCAGGGGTTTAGGGACTGGCATAGTCTATAGCAAGACTGCTGATGTTATATAACATGAACTGAGTAAGCAAGAGTGGATGTCAGAAGTTATCCTGTGATTGTAAATTGTATTTTAGTGTTTGCTTTCATGCTAAAAGTTTTAGACTAAAAATATATTTCAAAATGATGCTTTTTAAACCATTTTTGGGAAGAGTTCTTTGCACATGAAAGTTTTTGTGTTTTTCCAATGCTGAACTGCTGGCATATGCATAACATTGGTCCCTACTTCCTGTGCTGTAGTAGAATTGCATTGCAGTGGCAGGGATCTTGATAGAGTGTTGTGTTCTTCCTTGTTGGATGACTTGATTCAGTTCTCAACTCTTAACCTCACTGATTTTGTGCCATCTTAGGGCCTGTAGATAATGGGGAGCCAGTGAAACTAAGGTAAATTATTGGGTGCTTTCAGGTCAGGTATGTCAGTTTTCAGAATGTCAGTGTCTTTTGATTGATTTGAAGTTGTCCTGTATTAAAAAACCTAACAACCTGGATCTGAGATTAAATTATCCCATGGTCAATTTTAATTCCTGTGCAACTGAGTTTATTTTCTTGACTATCTTCTCTTTTTGCTGTTCTGCATCTTTATGTATAGTCTCGAGGGTAATGTATTGGATTAGGTGGCAGATCATTCAGAAGCACCAGAGAGGAGCATTAGATGTTTTTATTAGAAGCCTCATCAGTTTCTTTTTGCAGTAACTCTTTGCAATTTAAGTTGATGATGGGTGGTGCTACATGATGAATATTTTGAAAAGGGTTTTTTATGCTTTGGTTTTTGAATCTTTATTGTATGTTCAGAATATGAAAAGATACAGTGTGACTTCTATGTTAGAAGTTTTTTTTTTTTCTTTTCCTTTTTTTCTTCTAAAGAAGTATCATCTTTAATTTTTTTTGAAAGTACCTATGATCATTAGAATAAAAATCAGTAGTAGGTCTTTGTGTGTTGCAGTCTCTGTTCAGGCGTGCTAAGAATATCTGTGTAAAAGTGATATAGTCATCTTAATATAATTTGCAGAATTTTCATTGTTGATGGATACAAGAAAGTAAATGACAGTGACTTGGTGCTAACAAGAACTAGGTACAAATGGGATATAATTTATATACATATTTTCAGCACTACAGTTATTTTCATGAAATTATATGCACAGAGAGTTACTGTATTTCTTTAAATAGCACAACTTCTTATGACTTCAGGGGAGCTAATTGTCCTGGAAAAGTCAGTGGTTTACATGTGGAGATACTGAAATGTATAAAATACTCTCTCTTGTCAGAGTAAACAGCTACTTAATTTTTATCCTTCCTGTGTTCATTGTGTATTCCTTCTCTGTGTTACTTCTTCTGTGATCTTGACTTGCCAGGTTTTCTTGGTATTACCCAAACCTTGGTGTTGGTTGGTGTTGGGAAGCAGTTTTGGTCTCCAGAATGCCAGTGAGGTGAAGATTGTGTACATTACAGAAAGACAGTGGATCATAATTGTTACGCAGATCTGCAGCATTGTTTTAGTGCTTTGAATTTGAGTGATTATTTGTCCAGAATTTTTACATAGACGTTCCAGTGCTGAGGAGGAAGTTGGTTCTTTTGCCAGATTTCATTGCAGGATACTGAGATGAAGATGTCATGAAGTGACATCAGTTTGTGAAGTGCCAGCACCTTAGCACAGTCAGCGAGCTGCAGCTCAGTGCTGATTTGGGTGGATTTTTGTTTGGCTAGATGTCAGGAAGTTCTTTTGTTTGACTCTAGCCTATATACAGAGCCTGCACTGCAGCATGACAGCTTGTAACCTTGACCCAGAGTCTCTCAATGAGAATGAAGGTTTCTTGGAGCATTGGATAGTGAGAGCCTCTGAGCTCTTTGTATTATGAAAGGGTTGAAAGTGGTCTTAATTCTTGACAACTTCAGACATATTCTACATCAGGTATCTTCATTTAATTCGCTTAATTTATGACGATTCCAGCTGATGGAACAATAATCCTGATTTACTTAGTATTGGAAAAAATGAGGAATTTTATTCCAGTCAAGAGGTGCTCAGATGATGACAAAGACACGTGGCTTCTCTAATCAGTGTCAAAATTGGTTTGCAACTGTCAATTCTGTATTTTGTTTGTAAGCACTGTGGCAATGATTAAACCTCTTACTTAAGAATTTAAACTAGATTACTTAATAAGAATTCTCACTTGCTTTCTTTATAAACATTTTTCTGCTCTTTTTTTAGACATGGACCGGGATTATGGGCATGGAGGCTATGGTGGCCCACGATCCATGGACTCTTACCTTAACCAATCCTATGGGATGGAGAGTCATGGAGGTGGAGGCGGAGGAGGTGGTGGTGGTGGTAACAGGTAAAATAATCCTTCAGTTGTCCCAAGAATCGATCAAATCCAATTTAAGTTTAAATCATTCTTCTAACTTAAGTGTTCCTGAGGCATGTTGTTATGATTTTGTATGAACACTTTCATTCAAGTCTTCATGTTTGATAAATACTGGCAAATACTAAACTGTAAGTGCTAGATCCTTGTAATAATCAGCATTTTTGTGGAAAAGTTTGACAGCGGAACAGTGCGTCTGAAAGAAAATAGCAAAAGTTTTGTTTTTCAGTATTGTCTAGCAATTTGCAGCTGATTGGCCTGACACACCATTTCTGACATTGCAGACTAGACCTAATTGGTTTAGTGCCTTAGACTGAATCTATCAACATTCCGTTTTCAAGGAACATTTAGGGTATGTGTTCTTTGGTTTAAACGTGCAGTGCTCAAGTGGTCTTGGTATTGAATCTGAAAGTCATGTCCAGATTATTTCATTGGAAGGTACTGATTACACTTGAAACTGTGTGCATGTTCTGGGCTGCTTTGTAAGATGGAGTAGTCTAAAACTAAAAATTCTCATGCAGTGGTCTGAAAGTTGTGTTTTTAATGCTAGGGTACCATTTGCTCTTTCAGATGAAAACCATAGGGAGCAGCTGATTTGATTTAGGTCTTAAAATTGCATTCAAAGAAGCATGCTTTTCAGAGTAGTGATTCTATCTTGGAGGAGATAAAATGCGAAGAAAACTTAGATAATCTGATGGTTTTCTTGTGTGCATCCTTGAATTTTTGTCTGGCTGTTGCCAGATTATTGTGTGGTTCCTGTCTGTAGTCACTGTGGTGCCACTGGGGAAGGACACTACTAAAGAGGGAGGCTGGAGAAGTGTTGTGTCTTGCTGCTCGGTTCTATTTAGCATTTCAGTTAAGTATGACTTGTTTAATAATGAACGATAATATTGATTTACAAGTCTGAGCAGAGATTGAGGAATGAGCCGTACCTACCATATAGTAATCTGCATATGATGGAGGTTGAATGACTTCTTGGACACCAAAATGTCGCTTGCTATGTAACCTGATGTTATGCATGGACTTTTTCTAGTGTCATTTTCTGTGTATCTCTGAGTCTTCTGAGATGAACAGATTTTAAAATGAAGGCATTCAGTTTACTGTAGATAGAGTTAGTAAGTTGAGTCTCCTGTAGGTTGTATTGTATCAGTAGGGGATTGTCTTTCCCAGCTGCTCAATCACCCTGTTATAACCCTGCAGGGACACTAATGTGTTTCCCTTCCAAGCAGTTATAGATACTGATTTCTAGCCTGACACTGCCCATGTCCCAGGCAAAGCAAACTCTTGATAAATAGCTGAAGATTGTAGCTCCTTGTTGCTTTCCAAGGACTCTTTGTGTGTCCGCTGTGCATGCGTTGGGGAGACTTTCAGAATCTTGAGTTGCTAGACCTAATGGTCTGCAAGTGAAAGCTGGATACACTGAAGACCATGAACTTCTTTGAGTGTGAGACTGAATTTTATAGGGAAAAAATTTCAGAAAGAAAAGATGTGAACAGAAGAGCATATGTATTTTTCCTTTAAAATGAGAACTGTGGGATACTTGGAACTCACAACTGTACCACTAAAAAAGCCAAAACTTTTTTTTTTTCTTGGTTCAGAACTAAGCTGCCTCTTAACTACTGTTTAACTGTTAGACTGTGAGGGTATGATTTTGAAGAAAGGGGAGTTTGACTAGGCTTTGAATGTCTGCAGGTGATTATTTTTGTGAGACTAGGGCTGGGCTCCAATAATGTTTTAGTAAATAAATGTTGCTGAAAATTTAAGTAAACAAAGTTCAGGTATACTGAGCTTTAGAATTGTTTGTAGCAAAATGGCTCAGATAGCTTTCTGTCTGGTCATAGTGTGAATTGCCCAGCCCTAATCAAGATTAATCAATAACAAAACTGTACAGATCAGTATAGTAATAAATTGATTTTAGTTGATAAATGTCAACTGCTAACTTGTCTTTTGAAATGTATAACATTAGTAAGCTTACTTTTTTTTCTCCTCACTGTGCAACTTTTCCAGGTTTGGACCTTATGAGTCTTACGACTCCGGGTCTTCTCTGGGTGGGCGAGATCTGTACAGATCTGGCTATGGTTATAATGAACCCGAACAAAGCCGCTTCGGAGGTAGTTATGGTGGTCGATTTGACAACTCCTACCGGAATAGCCTTGACTCTTTCGGAGGTAGAAACCAGGGCGGGTCTAGCTGGGAAGCACCTTACTCCCGTTCAAAATTGAGGCCTGGGTTTATGGAGGACAGAGGAAGAGAGAGTTACTCTTCCTACAGCAGTTTTTCTTCACCCCATATGAAGCCTGCACCTGTAGGCTCTCGGGGGAGAGGAACGCCTGCTTATCCTGAAAGTGGATTTGGAAGCAGAAACTATGATGCTTTTGGAGGACCATCAACAGGCAGAGGCCGAGGCCGAGGAGTAAGTACAGAATCTTTTCAGATTCTTTTCACTAGACACTCTTTTAAACCCTTTCAAGACCACTGCTTTAAAATGAATGCACTGTTCAGTACAGTGTGGGGGTTTTGTCCAAGCAAACGATCATGGTTGACAATGTTGTTTATCCCTTTGAAGCTGTCTTCAAGTAGAACCCAGTCCCTCTTTCTGCTGAAAGTAATGAGTAATAGACTAGTTGATAAGGTTTGTTAAATCTCTCCTTTTGTTTGAAAGGTGAAGATAAAAGTAGTAGGTTTGGTCTAAAAGGGATTAAAAGGACTTTCATTTTTCCTTGTAAACACTAGCATCTCTGCTGCTGGTGGGGAAATTTTTGAATATTGTGAAAGTTGAATTCAAAGTCTTTTGAAGTTTTGAGTAGGTTAAAGGTGCAATGTATAAGCAAAAAATAAAACCCAGGTTGTGAACGCTAGAGCAGTTTTTGGTTCATGTAAAGGGAAAAGTTGAGCTAATTCTTAATATGTTGAGTACATGTTTTATCAAACATCAAGTCTTCTTTTAGACTTAATTCTTACTCTGACTTGTTTACTGGAAGGGTGATGGGGAGGAAATGGCAAAGGTGAGTGGTTAGCAGTTACAGTGATTCTTTCTCAGAATTAAAACATGGTTAAAGGGGCATCATCAACTTGAAATCAGGTCCTTTCACAGAACTGAAATTAATTTCCACACAGTGTGCCTAGTCCTCTTACTTGTATTCATTTTGAAGACTTAAGTTCTAAGTGCTTCTCAGTGGATTCCTTTCCAGTATGGGATGTAAAAAGTGTATGTCCTAGAAACAGCATGATTAACTGTATGCAAAAGAGTGATCAGTTTGAGGAAGTAATGCTTAATGTTAAGTGACCTAGGGGAAAGAATAAAAAAAACCCGAACCTGACAGAAATACTAACTTTAGGTTGATGGTGTCCCTTTGTCTTGGTTTTATAATCCCAATTTCAATTTCTTTTTTTTAAGCACAAAATATTCAGTGAACACCTTTCTGCCTGTGCCTCTAGGTGTAACTTACCTTTTAAAATTCCTGAGCGTGCTGTATTTCTTTGGGAAGTGATTCTTTAAGTTTAAACGATACAGCTTGAAGTGTAGAGGAAAATTATTTTTTACTGGGTCTATTATATACTTAACATGCGTGGTGGTTTTGTTCCAGAAAGTCTACTTTGCAACATTCTTGAGTATTGTAGTTGCCATATTCAACTTTTAGCTCACTTTTGCACATGGCTGTTAGCTAGCATGTAGCATGGTATGAGAAAAAGATTCTAATCTTAATTTCTCTGCTTGTGAAGCTGAAAATGTTACATTCTTAAGCCTTTATGCCATTCTTTCAGAACTCCTTTAGATCTGAAAGCTTTGTGCAGAGTTACAACTGAGTTCTTTTTTCATTTGCTTTTGAAATTTATCCTTTTAGTCTTTTCTGTAATAAAGGAGAATGTAAAGGCTAGACTACTTACCAGATGTAAAATGCATTGCACCTTTAATAGGTAGTTTGTCTGTTTAAAAAAACCCAAACTTGAAATTATCCAGTGCGTACTTCATGTCAAATTTGTGTCTGATGTAAATGTTCATGCTAGGCAGTCTATAGCTATCTCAGCTAAATAAATTAACATGGAGATCTTGTGCATGGACTTCTGCTTATGGAAAGTGCCTGTTTTGGTACATTCTGTCTGTCATTTAAAATCTGCTTTAAAAAAGCCATGCTTTTCTTAAAGGTTTTGAAGTTATTTTTATGTTCTTTTGACAGTGTAATACTAATTCTCTTCTCATGGAAAGAGATACATTTCTGCTTATCCAAGTCACTCATCCAGTATGTGGGCACTCTTCTGCCCTTTATTAATCAAGTAATTAAGTTAATATTAAGAAGTATGTTTGCACTTTTGAAAATATTACAGCTACTTAAATTCCCCTCTTCAGATTACTCACTTATCTGTGACTTCAGAGAGGTAACTTTCATATACAAGTATCCACAAATGACTGTCCATAATTTTAGAAATAGTGGAAAGGTTTAGTCTTTCAATGGAATTTTCATTCCTATCGCTGCATTGTTTTTGTATCACTCTCTCCAGGCCCAACTTAAAAATTCTGCTTTTTATTGAATTGGAAGATACTGGAAAGATAGATAAAAGAAAGAATGGGCTTCCTTCAATTAATCAGTATTCCACAGTGGGCAACCTTCTTCACGCAGTTTTCAGATCACTACTGTATCATTTTGTGTAAGATACAAAGCAAGGAAACTTTTTTGTTAAAGCTATTTTTTTTATTTTTTTTTTTTTTATTTTGAGGCAGATGGAATTCATTATCTAGAGAATCTGAAGAGAGGAGCCAAGATGTTAGGCTGAGATATGACAGATATGTTCATTGCCTGGACAATGGTTCTGAATAAGCAGAAACACAGTTTATACATAAGTATTAGTTCTACTGGACAAACACCCACAAAGCCATTGCACAAACGAATATCAGACCAGGAACTTCAGTTTCCTCCTACATTTTGCTCTAGAACACAGATTTTAGTTAAGGTCACAGTCATACTGTACCAAGTAGTTGTTTTGTTGACATGGGTTTCATATACTAATACCTTTCTCTTGATTTCACACATTTTCAGCATATGGGAGACTTTGCGGAATGCACAGACCTGGAATTGTCGTTGACTATCATAACAAACCCAGTCCTGCAGCAGTTGCTGCAAGAGGAATAAAAAGAAAAATGATACCACAGCCATATAACAAACCTGGTGGGACATTTATCAAGAAACCCAAAATGACAAAGCCTATTTTGAAGCTGAGCCAGAAAAAATCACCTAGTAAGTAGCAAGTGTCAAAATTTTAAAGTTAAAATGAGTGATTTTTTTATTCATTAGAAATTACTTAGTTTTAATATTCAGAAAGAGGACTGTATGTGCTGTTTTGTAATTCTTTGGTTTCTACCTTTCAAATAGTCCACAGTGGACTTTAGGAATTTACACGTTTAACTTTCCTACTGGAAAGATAATTTGCTAAATGATACTGAATGTTTTGATGTGTTCAGATATGTACCGTTGAAGACTATCACCTTGAGACTTCATGATGATACTTCCTGAAGGCAAATTTTCACCACTAAAAATAATGTCAGAGCTCAGGTTGTCTGAAGAGACAATGCCTGACAAATACTAAAATGTGCTCTTGCATAAGCCTGGGCCCTGCTGTCCAAATTCTTTGGATATAAAAAGTAGCGCATCAGCTGCGGTACAGTTAAAATAAAGATATAAGGCGTGGGTGAAGAGGAGAGGGAAAAGGAGGGAAACTGCAAAAATGGCAAAAACTGTTACATAATAATTTATGAGAGACAGAAAGAGATTGCTCCCACTTGTAAATGAAATGCTCTAATGAAAAGAAGAATTGTAAATGAGATAGATAAACATAATACAAACTGCAAATTGTATTAGTGATGCTTGGTTTCTTTAACTTCCATAAAGATATTCTAATTTTATATTGCAGTCAAAGTTGGAGAAAAAAGCCACTAGTGAGGTTAAATAAAGTACTTGCTTTGAGGGAATGTAAACTCGAGTATTATATCTTGTGAAGTGTGTACAGCAGTCAAATTTTAGTTTTTATGCTTGTGATTTCCTAGTTTGATGTGCAGTGTTTTATGTAGTTTGCTTTTAAATGACCCATGAAAATAGTTTAAAGTTGCTGTAGCTTATAGCTTGCAAGGCAAATGCACAGATTTGGCAGAGACTTTGAGGCGTAAATTCTGGTTTTGATTTCGTTATTCTGGTTACATTATTATGTATTACATAACTGTTCCCTTAACTGTAATGTCAAGAGTACTGAACCAATTCCAGGAACTGGCTGTATAGAACACACTCCTCTGCCTTTTGTATAGGGAACTTTATTGGTTGGTCTCATCAGCTTTGTTGTTACGAAAAGGGTCTCTAAAATTCGAGTTCTTTCAGTACTTTCGTACATTCTCCTTTCTAAGCTACATTCAGGCATAATGTATCTAATTTATTATTTCGTCCACCAATTTCCATAATCCAAAGACCAATACATAATATTTGAGTCACTTTAGGAAGTGGGATATATAGTGCCTGCAAGAATGCAGCCTGTTCTGTGGCTCTGAGATTAGGGGGAAGAAAATGTTGAGTAGTTTAACACAGTTTCTGAAACTTGAACTGAAAGACCTAAGCAGTATCATGTAGTTGAAAACTAAAAAGTGGGTAACAACTAACAGAAACTTTGATGCAGTTGGTATCTATTGTATGAATGAAAATATATCTCAAAATACTATTGTCCTTTCAACCTTGAAATTCTTGTTTTGGAATTAGATATAGGTGATTGCTTCTAAGTGTTTAGTTTGTATTTCTAAAGGTAACCGATTTTACATTATTTCCAAACTATGATAAATTGTAAATGTAGACAATCTTCCCTGCATAACAAGCTGATTTTTTTCCTAAACATCTTATTGTCTTAAAATGAATTGTCAGTGACAGCACTTTTGCATTGTTTCTCATTTTATGTTAATAGACACGAAGACATCTTACCAGGATTCTACTGTAGAGGTAAAGATTCCCAGAACTGGAAAATGTTTTGATTCTTTGAGAAGTTTGCATAGCATACCTGAAGACACACAATTCTTAAACTAGAGTTACCAAATTGAACATTAAGCTAGATAAGTTTTTCTGAACATGTTTTTGGGTTTTTTATCTAAAACTATCTTATTTTGGTGGCAGTTGATTTTGAGTGAAAGATGTAGCTTGTGCAGATAGCCTGGAAAGTGAATTTTAAGCTGTATTTGTAGACCTTACCTGTTCATGTAATGCACAAGAGAGCTCTCATGTGAACACTTCTCATATTGCCACAGGTAGACAGCTTGAGCTCATGCAGCTGTGACCTGCTTGGGTGGGTACAAGGGAGATCACTAAACAGAAGTGAGGAGGAATGGCTAAGACATAAGACACATCAAGGAGAGAGAGTAAATAAAAAAGGGTCAGTGTTAAAAGGTACTCTCTGATAGGGTAGGAAGATCAGTCCCTTCCTTCAGACAGATCAGATCAGTTGCAACACTATGTGAGAATATTACTAGTAAGCTAAGCATGTGTCTATATATATCCCGGTTTAATGTTGCAAGACTGGAATGGCATTTCCCTTCTTTTTGAGTGAGGGTATTAACACCTTCTCAACTAAGTAAAAGTCTGGATTGGAAGTCAAAATATTTATATAGAAAACTATTTTGATTGTGAAGATAATTTAGTAAGGCATTATGGAGGAATGCAGAGCTAGAAATGTTTGTACATGCAGTTCCACAAGATAATTCACTTTCTTTTGTTGTCATATTTAAAAATAGCAAGTAACAGATCATTGGAAATAATGTAAATTACATTGCCTTTCTGGATTTAGAATGGCTTTTTTAATTTATGGTTTTGACTTTATTAGGAAATTGAAGTTGATACAAGTGGTGCAGTTGTTATATATGAAGACTTCACAAGAGATGCTTACGATCTTGGATATCAGACTTTTGGAGGTAAGTCAGTTTGCTTTGTCAGGTAAGGTGTTGTAGGTATTCTGTTTGTGAGGCTTTGAGAGATTACATTTTGTAAGCCTGTATTTATGACCTTTAGTAGTTATTTGGTAGCATGGCTGCCTGTTTTTTGTTTAAAGAGTTTAAAAATTTAGACTGTGGAAATATGGTTGTTTGTAATACCCATCTATAACTTGTTTGGTTTTTTCATATTACTGTGTCTCTGCTCTCTGATCATTTCAATATGTTGCTGTTTGCCTTTTTCTTTATTTTTGTGAAAAAAAGTGGTTTTCTTTACCTGCTACCATTCCATTGCATTGAATGTTGTTCATTCCACTGGTTCCTCACCCATATCCTATTATTTATCCCACTAGCTGATCAACCTCACCCTTAAACCCTCGGTGAGTCACTTTTAATAAAGTGGATTCAGTTATCTCGGAGAGCTGCTCTCAGGAATGCGGGGTCTGTTTCATGTAGTTTTAATGAAACAGGTTTATTATTAGTTTACAAAAGTCAGTTCAAGTGTGTATTAACTGTAGTGATTCCAGACACATAGAAAAAGAAATCCAGTGATAAGGCTGAAATTACTTTTAGTCCCCCTTTCCTTGTATGTTGCCCTATTGCATATAGCATAGTCTCATTTGAGAGCAAGGAGGGCTGGAAATTTGCAGCCAAATAAGTGTGAAGTAATAGTAAATATTTTGAGTTTATTTTTAAATTGTGTGAGTTTCTTTTTGTTTTAAAAGTTTGCATAAGTGCACTGAAGGAAAGAGGGAGTTTTTAGTTTATATATAAATTCAGGTCTCTATTCCCCAGCTTCTCACAGGACAGGCACTTCAGTTTATGAGCTTGAGGGTCAAAATAGAGGCCATTTCACACCACAGAATATCATACCAGATGGTTATTACAGCAGTAAAACAAGTGGTCCTTTGAATATTTCCAGGGTTAGTGGTAATGCACTGAACGAAATTTAAATCCTGAGATCAGTATGGGAATTTCTTCTGTGGGTAGGTAGATAGGTGTTTTTCTGTTTTCAATTTGATTTTTTTTTTAAATAGTTTTATGGACAGGAGTTTTTCTCCTCTCTGGATCACAGTAAATTTTGAAACTCTTTGCTACAAAATGGTAGACCTTGGGATAATCAGGAGCTGTTAGTCCTGAAGATGTTTTCAGTATTCAGTGACACTTCGTGATCCACAGAGTGTTTTGGAGTCTTGGTGTTTGTGCATGATGCTGTTGTACGTTCCTTTCTGTTGCTGTTTGGATGGAGGTAGATTTCCTGGAGGCTGACCTCTCTTCAAAGTTTGAACTGGAAAAGAAAACGAAGTGTTGCTCTTCTTTTTGGTCTAAAACTACCCACTGGATAATATTCTAATTGTTTCTCATTGTCCATAGACTACTAAAGCAGACAGAGGAAAGGCAGACATAAGTGCACTTATGCAAAAAGTTAATGTCCTTGGAAGTCTTAAATATTGTAGAACTAAATTTTGTTCATTTACTAATTGACACTTTTACTTACATGCTAGGTAGTAATTTAATCAAGTTCTTCTCTGAAGGTCTGCTTGGGTACTTTGTGTGGTAAATCTTTCTGTCCTTGTCTCTCCCTCATCCCCACCTCCATTAACTGGTTTATTTCTTTGGCTGAAAATCTTTGGAATATTTTTCTGTGAACAGAAGTGAAGTCTAGTGGGTAAAAATAATAAAGTTGTTGAATAATAAATTTGTTGAAGGTTGGGTACCGTACCTTGAAACAACACTCTCTTGTCTCATTTATGAGAATCTTTGCTTTCACTTTTGGGAACTGCCTTCTCAGTAGAAGAGACAGCCTTTAGATAGTTTCCTTTTGTGTAAGGGGACTGTAGCAGTGGTGCTCTAAAAACATGGGAGAGTTTGAAACAATGTGTTTTTCTCTATGTGTTTCCAGTTACCTTTTTCTGGTCACATACTTGAAGAGGCCTTTAATAGCTAGGCACAACAGGGAAGGAGTTGCTTTAACTCAGAATTTCTTTTATGACTGTAAACTGGAGTGTAAAACCCTAGCTGTAACGTTGAAAGCAAGTGTTTAAATTGGCTGTTTCTAGAGGAGGAAAACAAAGCAAAACTTTCAGAACATTTAAGAAAGCCATCGAACTATGTTGTTACAGGGTCTTTCTCTGCATTTTGAAGTGTTTGTGGAGGAGATAGGGAAGACAGGTACTTCTGTTGTTGTTTGTTTTGAATTTGGTTTTTAATCCTTCAATTCTATGTTAAGATGGCAAAGGAGAAGTTAAAAGTGAGGAAGAAGAAAAGCGGCGGATTGAGGCCAGAAGAGAGAAGCAAAGGCGTAGAAGAGAAAAAAACAGTGAAAAATATGGTGATGGATACAGGTTTGTGCTGTAACTTGTGTTGTCTACATTGTTTTTCTTCCCCTTAATGCCTCTCTAAGAACACTTTTTTTTTTTCCTTTGGACTGATTTTAGCAAAAGAAAATGCAAGAAAGAAATGATGGAAAAAACCCACCTCCTTCCACACCCCTCAACTTCTCCTGCTCCCCAGCAAAAGCAAAAAGCTAACTCAAATAAAGAAAAAACCTCAAGCCAAAACCTGGCACCCAAATTCTGTGGCTTAGCCTGGGTGTTTCACTGGACCACTGTTGCATCAGAAAATCCACAGTTTACTAACCCCTTTTCCCTCACAAGTGCAACACTTCAGAAGCAGATTAGAATGGTACTGCTTTTGAAGTATATGTTCATGTTGACTTAAAAAGCTGTTAGAAATTGGTTTTATTCCAGTTTTATATACGTGTGTGTTTGTGCATATGTATCTGTGGTCAACTGTTTTGTAGCAAAAAAAAGTACATAGGTTTTGTAACTTGCATAGTCTTGCCCAGTGGCTGCACTGTACAAAACTGTTTAGTGTCAGTGCAGTATATGATCCTAGCTAGTGATCAGTGACTGTTACAGAGGAGATTATATTTACTTATAAAGATTATATAGCTTTTGTATGGAAAATGAACTTTCACTTAATTCTTCTAATTACAGTTAGGAATTCATGGCCTGACTGGACTATGATTCTGTGCCTATGAGATGTTCTACAAAAGGTGACAGGAAGTAGAGAACTGCAATAGATGAACTCACAGAATAATGTGGCTTTTAAATGCCTGGCTTCTGATTTCAGCAATTTGTCTCCTGAACAGATAATTTGTTACTCTGACACTGGCCTAATTTATATTTGATTCATGTAGCACTTACCCTTTGTAATGGAAAAACTCTAGGTTGTTTTTTTTATTTCTTTTTCACTTAGGCTGCTTCAAAGAATGCTTTTCCTGTTCCCTTACTGATTGGGTTTGTCAAGTGTCATTGTTTTGAGGAGTTTTAATAGTAATATTTAATGTATTTCTCTTGATAGAATGGCATTTACTTGCTCATTTTGCAAGTTTCGAACATTTGAAGAAAAAGAAATTGAGTCACATCTGGAGAGTGCAGCTCACCAGGAGACATTGGATCATATCCAGAAGCAAACAAAATTTGACAAAGTAGTGATGGAATTTCTTCATGTAAGATAGCTGGTTTTGATATGTATAATACTTCTACATGAGAATGTAGTTACAATTTACCATTTATTTTCAAAATATGCTTTACTTACCATTAATCATTTTGTAGATGACTTTTGGTGCAGCACATACTACTGCAAGTTCAAGCAAATGAAACAATTTCAAAGTCTCTAAGTACTGTTACTTTTAGAATTGAAAGTAGTTCCTTAAGAAGAAATAGCAATTATTTACTGTTTGTTATAAAGAATTTTCAAAATCTGGGTTAATACTGGAATGTAAACAATTGTACATCACAGGTATTTACAATTTTTTCCCCTTTGTAGGAGTGTATGGTGAATAAATTCAAGAAGACAGCAATGCGTAAGCAACAGACAAGTAACCAAACAGAGAATTCCCAAGCTGCTGAAAAAGATATAATGGAAGGTGAGTAATTTGGAGCTCTCCTGGTCTTTTTCTCCTTTCATTCTTCTTTGGATTTGATAAAATGCATAAAACCAGTTAGTTTTTCACATCTTTTCTGTACCTGGTTGAGATTCCTTGCTTCGTTTCTGATCCCATGTGGAATGTTAAGCCCAGCAGGAAGGAGATGGCAAACCTTGTTTGTTGGGTATCCAGGTAGCCTTGTCAGAAGGTGAGAACTATCCTGCTTGAGTACCTGAGTACCTGACAAACAATTCTGTGGGCTTTGCCACAGTCTTGTTCAGTATAAGGCATGCGGAGTGACAGCGGGTGGATGCAGTAGATAGAGAAAGAGTGTAATAGAGAAATAAGATGACAGTGGTCAAATACAAGAACTTGGAAAAGTGCAAGTAGGAAAGTTGCTGTGGTTTGGAGGGAAAGGAGTGCCAAAAGGAGGAGTTGGAGCATTTTTTGGTTACCCAAGATACCTGGAATTTTTTTCCCCTTGGCTGCCCTACAGGCAGTTTTCTGGAGCAGTTAATGTGTCCCTGCCTTACTGTGCCATATCCTCCCCTTCTTTGCTTGAGGGATTTCAGAATATGGGCTACAACCAAATGAGACGTCTTTGTTTTAGCAATAACTATTGCAGTATCACCTAATTTGAACTTAAATACTAAAAACTACTTAAAAATGGATATAGGCAACATCTTAACAATCACACAAATTCTTTTGTACTTTCCTTAAGTACTGGAGTGCCTTTTTTCCTTTACAATGAGAATGTTCTATTACCAAGCTAATACTTAAAATTACAAGAGGAGTTGGATTCATGTGCCTCTTCCTGATGGTGAGGGAGGGCAAAGAAGTAAATAAGTTTTTATAAGGGGTAAAGTAAGTGCAGTTACTTCAGTCAAGCTTTGTTTGCTGTATAAAAATGTGTATTTTTAAGGATATTGGCTATTGTTGATTGAAAAATCAATGCTATTTTTGTACTTTGCCTGGGTCTCATGTGTAGTCTGTGAAGAGGTGGAGTGTTGAAGTGAAAAACTTCCAGTATTGCCCTCAGAGAGCCTAATTTAGGTGAATATTCCTCAGTGGTTTAGTTTGACATGTTTAACAACCAAGAGCTCTTAATTTTTGGGTAAAAAACAAACAGGCTACTTTTCCAGTTGCCTAAAGTAACACATTTTGTGTTAATGATTTGTTGCATCTTCTTTGGCAGGGGTTACAGCTGATGACCATATGATGAAAGTTGAGACTGTTCACTGCAGTGCTTGCAGTGTCTATGTTCCTGCATTGCACAGTTCTGTTCAGCAACACTTAAAATCTCCTGATCACACAAAAGGAAAACAAGTAAGATACGACATATAATTAAGAAAAATAGGTGAAAAGTGTTACAGTTCTTGGTGCAAGTAATTTCTAAGTTCTTGTTGATGTGGCTTGTTCTCTATAAAGCTGTAATGTCCTTAATGCACTTTGTAAGTTTAACACCTCAGGAAGTAGCCAGCACTTAAGCACCCCAGCTAATGAAATATTGGTGTGCTTAATAGCTGCCAGTAGAAAATCATGAGAAAGTTACTGGAAATCACTTCTTCATTTGATGAGGATTTGCTTTACAGAGTGTAAGTATTTGGAAACATTTTGTTACTCACACATGTGTTTCTAGCAAGATAGACATAGTGTCTCTTTTCTTGGCCATTATCTTTTTAATTTGAAGACAACTGAGAGCAGTTTAGAAGTAGCAGTTGTGTTGTATTTGTCCCTGTTAAAATTTATAGTGATAAACTTTATAGGGCTGGTAGTAGGGTTGAAAGAGTAGCATGAGCATGATAGTAAGCAAGAATGCCTAAGTTATAGGTTTTTTTCATATGAGCTCTGTGATTGTGGGATGTTGTAGAATGTTTTGAGTTGGAAGGGACCATGAAAATGAGCAGGATCACCTTCAACAATATGTTAGACTGTGATGAAGAAGCCTGGATGTTTTCTGTAGATGAGAACAGATAACAGGTTGTAGTCCCTTATATAAGCAAGATACATCTTTTGATCAAGCTAAAGTAACAAAATGTAAACACAACTAAACCTTATTGGTTAGGTTCATGTGCTTTGAGCTTACGTACTAAGAGCAAGCAGTTCATGCTGTAGTATATTCATTATTTTATATACAGAAACTGGCCATGAATTCAAATTCATGTGACAGTTGTTACAGGAATGTGATAATTATTCACTGTCAAATTTGTTTCCTAGGCCTACAGAGAACAAATAAAAAGGGAGAGTGTTCTTACTGCCACCAGCATCTTGAATAATCCTATCGTCAAGGCACGATACGAGCTGTATGTGAAGGTGAGATGCAAATGGAAAGAAAATAATTGTTTGCCATTTTCTCCATGTTGATTAGTGTTTAACCTCAGTCCTCTGTCTTTCAGATAGCTCACAGATTTAATATAATTGTAATGTATTTTGGCAGTCCAAAATCATTGTCTCAGATAAATTATTTTGCAGCCAACATTACCACCTTCAGATTCACCAGCTTTTGGTTGTCATTTAAAACTTGTATCTAGGCAATTTTTAGTTGGATTCTCTAATGAAAAAATCCCCAAACAAACTTCAGGCAAACTTCAGCAGTGTCTTTATATCTAATGTTAACTGCAGAGCACAAAACACAAATTATTCCCACCTTTACATTTAGAAGCAAAAGCTCCAGCATGTGGGTTTGTACTGAAGTATAGTGTGCACACTACTCAGCTACTTTTCTGTAAAATTTTTAGGGTTCATGACAAAAACAAAAGCTTGCAACAGTAGTTGATGAGATGAGAGAATTTAAGAGGCATGGAAGCTTATGTTGTAGATATGTGGCCTGAGAAACAGGTGAATTCGTTTTAGCAAAATGGAGAGATTTTTTTTCTGCTGGGCCACTTACTTTGCTAAGGGACTCTGTAATACTGTTGTTAGCTATTTCTGGATTACCTTTAATTGGTTTATGATTCTGCCTGTGCCATAACAATAAGACTCTTTCAGACAAAGCAATACTGTCTTTTGGAAATACGGCAAGGTATGAGCCAGTGCCCAAGTTAATTGTGATTTAAAATGACAAATTAGTTGTGTTCTGAAAAATTATGTATGGATGGCTGTGTGAATCAGTTTCAATAACTGTTGTGTATCTGTTAAGGAAAGGTTGCAAATGGCCAGATAGCAGAGCCTGGAATATCTGCTGGTGTTTCCAGCCACCTCTTCCCAGTTCCTTATGCCTGGTGTGCCTTGTCCAATACAGCCCCCTAGCGAGAGACTGGCAAAAGGGAGAATGGAAATTTGCTACTCACCAGTTCGAAAATTGAGGAGAGAAAAATCTGCAAGATTGTCTTCACAAGGAGACCACTGACATTTTCACAATGCCTAGCACTGGTGATTTCTGTTGTGGACTGAACTTAATACACTTTCACCAGGACCTGCTCAAGGAGATGTATCTGGTTCCTGGTTGTGCAAATCTTTCATCCTTATTCAAATTTAGAATTAACTGAGACTGAAGTAGTTCATTTAGCATACTTGGCTTTTTCACAGTGCCATTTCCACTTTCATTGAAAGAGTTTCTTGGGATCCCAGTTTCCCGTGTGCATAAAGATGTGGTGTTGCTAGTTTTAAATCCAAGGTGTTTTGGTTTTCTTGCAAAAAACCCACAACTATTAAAAAACTGCATAAAGTAATGTAGCATTGCTTAATGGCTGCCCCTTTCATTCACTTGAAATGATGAGTATGATTTTATATTTGAAATAAATATCAAAGTGTTGCTTTTCGATCTTCTCCTTCAGGGTGAAAATCCTTTTGAAATTAATGATCAGGCTCAGGAGCAGCAAACAGAAGAAGAAGAAAAAGCTGATGAGCCAGCTGAGGGTGAGGAAGAGGAGGAAGAAGAGGAGGAAGAAACTGAAGAACAAACTGACTTCACTTTAGACCACACTGAAGATAACTAAGTGCAAGAAAATGAAAATAAATTAGTGGGGGCAAGCCAGCATTTTATTTCTGCTCTAAAGTGGCTCAGACTTTTTAATAGTCTCATGGATCTGAAGGTTCCCCACGATATGCATGCATTCCATTCCATGGAGAACTTGTTTATATAATTCCTCTGTGTTTCTGATTTTGTTAGAATGAAATTAAGACTATTTTAGTTGAGCTTTTTATAGAAAACTGACTGTTAAAGCTGATCAAAACATTGTGTTGTATATTTTTTTAAGCATCCTATTTTTTTGGTGTGTGTACTGAAAGTTGGATATGATAACTTCTGGTCTAATCAGTTGAAAAGGAGGGTGGGTCTGTGGGGTAAATATTTTAAAAGCTTTTATGGTGTAAGCTTATAAATATTTACCTCATAGTACAGGATGAGTAACCTCAAAAATTGTGCTCTTGAGTGTGGCTGTTTGGAGGACTGCATTGCACTCTGTATAATAGAGTATGTGTTTATAATATGCCTTGTAGCTTTTTGTGATAAGATGTACCAGTTTGTAGCAATAAAATATGTAAGAGATATTACTGTTTTAAATGTCTGTAGTTTAAGTATTTCCAAAATTTCCCCATGCTGACTACTAAACTGGTTTCAAATTAAATCTTGATTATTACTATCATTGAAGTTTGTAGTTGTATCCTAAGTGACTCATTTATTGCTGAGTTTTTATATATTCAGACTCCACCTGCCAGGACAGGTGAGATCTTGGGCCCTCATAGTGTGCCTGGGGGAGGTGTGCTTTCTGTGTGTTTACATGTGGTGTACTCTTCTCTATCTTAGGAATTAACAGCATGAGCTGTGTAACGTTTTAGGGTCTTGAGTGGAATTGATAGAGGAGATTTGGTGCCTCTTATCTGAGTAGTCAAAATGGTATGGAATGTTTCAGGTGGTGATTTACATTACACAGGAGTGGAAAGTTTTGACTTGCATGATGATACTACTGCTATTTTTATTTCTGCTGGAAACATCTTGATGCATTTTTAATCTTTCATAGGACTGAATGGTGTTTTTGGTTTATAGTTGTGCTGAAGAGTACATACAACTTGTCTCACATTCTATCTACCTCAATCTTTTTGCTCTGAGAAATGTTGACAAATACTACGTGTAGTTTTGTGGTTTTGTTTTCTTAGGGTTGAACTTGCAAGGTAGCCACTAGAGTAGTAAGAAATATGGGCACTAATCCTTGCAATTTGCTCAGAGGGAATAATTGCCATATATGCAAGCTCTTATGTATATTGCAGCCAAAATGCGCTAGGGTTTTTACCTACAATTATTTTTCGCCACACAGTAACTGTAGGATGATTAGTATCACACTTGTGTAATACTTGCTTTGATTTCATGCTGTGTGAAGGATTGAAATCTTGAAACAAGCCTGTAGATTCTCTTGCTTTGGCTTTTCCTGGTTTTGTTACAGTTAAGAATGTGGGAGATATGGAGACTTACCATCTTCATTCCTGTACCCTGGACATCTTCCTTGTGGACTCCAGAATGTGTTTCAAACTGTTGCTGTGTCTGTACAGTGAAATCGGTTTTCAGCTTGCTAAATAGAAGCTTTACATTTTCTTCTTGTTGTCTATCAGACTTTTACCAAAAAAAAAAAAAAAGAAGCTTTTCTTTAAATGTATTTTTCAACTTCTAGAATGTCTTCTGCTCTTTCAAAGTAGCCCTAAAACAGAGGATCCAGAGCTTTTCTTCAGTTGGTTATCCTACTAACTGAAGTCCTCACCCACTCAGATGTAGGATTGTAGGGAGAAACTTTATTGTAAGGAATGCCCCTAGCAAGCAGGGAGTTGGATCTCTCCTACCCTTGCTAAATCCCACATTCTCTTGAGTCAAAAGCCTGCAGTGAAGTCCCTCAAATCATTTGAGAGGATTAGAATGCTACATTGAATTTAGCAGTGAAGACTGTTCTGACTTAAATTTAAAAATGAGTAATATACCATCTGTTTAATTTCTTATAGGTAATTTCTAAAATTGTGTCACGTTTTTAGGCTTACAATAGTGTATTTCTCTTTAAAGTTAAGTCCTGCACCTCAATTCAAACAGATTTGTCTGGTTTAAAGTAAAGTTAGCTGATGAATAATAAGCCTTTCTGTATAAATAAAAAGGTGTATAAACTGAAGTCCAACATCTGATACAAAAGAGCTTCTGATCTTACTCTGCAAATCTAAGCTTTCCTCATCCCATTCTTTGTTACTTCCAAGCTGATGCCAACAGGGAACGGAGTAAATATCCAGAGGGTAAATTTGAGCATCAGAATCTGCTGAGACAAAAACAAAAGAGAAGCCTTCTTAAGACCCTGCAACCCCTTACTGTCCTCTGATTCTGATTTAAAATAAAGTCCTTTCTGTATGCAGAAGTTTGGTTGATGGGTTTTTGTGGTGGGTTTTTTTTCCCCCCATGATTTGAGGATTACCAAGTGTTACAGGAGAACAAGGAATAAGTAACCTGCTTGCCTTTCTGGTCCCCTGCAGGTGAAACATTTGGGTATTTGCAACAAACGTGCCTGTTCTTTTTATGGAGACTTACCATCTTCATTCCTGTCTACCCTGGACATCTTCCTTGTGGACTCTAGGACACGTGTTCCAAACTGTTGCTGTGTTTGTAGAGTTCTTTATATACCCAAAGCTGTTAAGGTAAGTCAGCAACGTTGAGAGTTTTTATGGGTCATCAGAAAAGCTAAGGATGGGTAACATGGTGGCAGGAGCAATGCATGTACTGTGAATAATCACCACCTACTGTGTATATAAGTGAATATTTGTCAAAGATTTTGAAGAGCAGAACAGCTGTGTGGGCTTAGGAGAAGGGCCACAAGTGTTAACATTGCCCATTTAAGAAAGAAAATCTTTTATTGTATAGTCCTTTTCAATCTCACTTCAGATAGGTCATAAGATAGCTGTCCTTCATCACCAACTAATAACATGGTTGTCCATATCCTTTTGATTTCTTTTGTTATCAGTAAGGTTGCTTCATCATTAACAATCAGTTGTTAAAGTTCCTCCAAATGCACCTGTAAATCAATCTTTTTTCACACTGAAACACTTTGGAGCCTGTTTGAATGTCTCAGAACATAGCTGAGCTAATTAGCTACTACACATGTGGGAGTAGACAGTTAACAGTTGCCTTACCATGGGAGTTGGGGTCAAGCAGTGCTGAATGTCCTAGAGCTTATCTGGGCCTGGTCTCCATATGTATCATGGCATACTAGAGTCATTGGGGTGGAGTGATGTCTATGGCCTGTCTCTCTTGCCCTGCAGGCATCTGCTGAGTGTCTGGATTTTGTATTTCTGGTCAGATTTTGTACTTCTCCCTGACCTTCTAACAAACTATGTGTAGCATTTGGAGTCAGGCCAGGTTGCAGGCCAGTGTTGTAGCATTTCTAAGAGAGAGAATTTGCAGAATCTCTATGGTATTCCAGTTCTGAATCTGGCTGAACACCCTCTTGGTAAAACATAAGTGCTGTGTGAAATGGATATATGCAAAGGATGATGCCTTCCTACTTTTGTGTCCAGTCCCTGAACACTGCATTATAAATGTCTTCCAGTGAAGGGTTTATTTCTGCAATTGAAATTTGCACCTTTTGAAGTATAAAGATTTCTGTATATTTCTATATAAAGGCTTCTATCAATACATTTGCAACAAAAGGAGGGATAAGGAGACTCTCCATCTTCTATTGAATGTAGGAGGAAACAATGACAAGTGATGGGGAAAAGGCTGAGGTACTTAATGCCTTCTTCACCTCAGTCTAATAGTTAAAGCAGTTATTGTCTGGGTAGCCAGCCTCCTGAGCTGGAAGGCAGGGACAGGCAGCAGGAAGAAGCCCCCATAATCCAAGGGTAAATGGTGAGTAAAGGATCAGCAAGAGCTACCAAAGGCTACTGAGGGAGGTGGCAGAAGTGCTCATCTCTACTTTCCATTGCTGACCAGCAGCCCTGGCTGACAGGGAGGCCCAGATTGTTGGAATTTAGGTGTCACATTTGCCATCTACAAGAACGGGTGAAAGGAGGATCTGAGGACCTACAGGCCTGGCAGCCTGACCTTGGTGCTGGGGAAGGTCATGGGGCAGATCTTGAGTGCAATCACACAGATCCAGAGGATCTGCACCAGCCAGCAGGGGTTTAGGAAACGCAGGTCCTGCTTGACCAACCTGGTGTCTTACAACACAGTGACCTGCTTAGTGAATGGGGGAAAGACTGGATGTTACCTGTCTAAGCTTCAGTAAGGCCTTTGGTGCTGTCTCCCACAACATTTTCCTTGAGAAAACAGCCATTTTCCGTGGCTGCTCATGACTTGGACAGGTTTACTCCTTGCTGGGTAAAAACTGGCTGGAGGGCTGGGCCCAGAAAGTAGTGGTGAATGGAGTTAAATCCAGTTGGTATCTGGTCACAAGTGGTATTCCCCAGTTTTGGAGGCCAGGGTGTACTGGGACCAGTTCTGTTTAATATCATTTTCAATAATCTGGATGGGGGGATTAAGTATACCCTCATTTTGCAGGCTTTCTGCCCAAATTGAGCAGGGGTCTTTATCCTGGAGGGTAGGAAGGCTCTGCAGAGGAATCTCAGCAGGCTGGTGTGCTGAGGCCAGTGATATGAGGTTCAAGAACACAAAGTGCTAGATTCTGCCCTCAGGTCACAATGACCTCATGCCCTACCATAGGTTTGGGGAAGGTGCCCACAGGAAAAGGAGCTGGGTGCTGGTTGACAGTGGCTGAACATGAGCCAGCCTGTGCCCAGGTGCCCAAGAAGGCCAGTGGCACCCTGGCCTGTGTCAGCAATGTTGTGGCCAGCAGGAGCAGGGCAGTTGGTGCCTTCCTGTACTTAGCACTGGTGAAGCTGCACCTTGAATACTGTGTCCAGGTCTGGGCCCCTCACTACGAAAAGGACATTGAGATGCTGCAGCATGTCCAGAGAAGGGCAGCAGAGCTGGGGAAGGGTCTGGAGCACAAGTCCTACGAGCTGCAGAGGGAGCTGGGGATGTCTGGGGTAAAGGAGGCTTGAGGGGAACTGTGTCACTATCAACAACCTCCTGAATGAGGGTTCTAGTGAGGGAGGGTCAGTCTTTTCCCAGGTCACAGGCAGTAGGACAAGCAAGAGGAAAGGGCCTCAATTGCATTAGGGTAAGTTTAGATTTGATTTTAGGGAAAATTTTGTCACTGAGAGGTTTATCAACCTTTGGAACAGGCTGCCCAGGGAGGTGGCTGCATCACCATCCCTGGAGCTATTTAAAAGACATGTAGATGTGGCACTTAGGGTCATGGTTTAGTGGTGCATTTGGCACTGTTAGGCTAGTGGTTGAACACAATGATCTGAAAGGCCTTTGCCAACCTAAATGATTTTATGTTTCTTTGACTGTCAGTAGCATATGTTAAATAATGTCATAACATTTTGTGTACAGCAATTATAATTTAAAGAATATCCCTCCTTCCATCTATTGTTTGGCTGAAGGTAAAACTTAGTGTAGCCTGTTACTACTGTTAGAGTGCACAGCAGTCCTAATGCTGGAGTTCTCAACCCACTGTGTACCAAGGGGTTAATTTGTTTCCATCACTGGGGATTTGAATTTCTTGTCTGTGCTGAGGTCACTGTCACTGTTAAATGACAGATGTCTTTCTGAAAATCCCTTGCATCTTTCCTTGTGTTGTAAAGTTCAGTGACTGCAATAACAGGGTGTTGTTCTTTAATAACTGTTAAATTTATTCTTTAGAGAATTTACAAAGATGTCCTATTGCTCTGTGAGAGCTCCCTTGATGCTGAACTCTGCATTTTCTTTTTGCATAATGCCTACAGATTTAGAGCCACTGTACTCCCAGTTGTATAGCTGCTGTATCCCTTGTTCAGTGCTGCTGAAATACTCGTAAATCTCCTTTCTTCTAGTGGCTTTGTGCAGCAGCTGGGGTATGACAATAAGGTCCCTGATCTATAATTCCAGACAGCCCCGGAGGGTGAACAGATCGACCAATCCTCATCCCCAACGTAAGCCCAGGGAACTCACTGTCCCTGGGAGGTAGTTGTCTAATGCTTTCTATTTGTATTCTGCATGAAACTCTTCTTGATGCTGGACTGTTGTTCACTTAGAGAATTATCCAGTGCACAGTATATAAACTCCCACTAGAGATTGAATGCATGTAAATAAAGCATGCCTTAAGTCTAGCATAATGTAACTTTAAGTGAGAAGAAATAGACTCAATCTAAGCACCTTGTAAAGCTGCATTCACTGCTAAGATCTGCACAATGCAGTCACAATCTGCATTTCTATGTCACACGGATAAGAGGTAAGGAGGACAGCTGTATAGGTTTTCTAATTCCAGGGATTTCCTGGCTTTTTATTGCTTTAATGAGAATACAACACTGGCCTTTTAAAATAACATCCGTTTTTAAATACTCTTGTGAAATAGCAACATTTATGTTGTAACAAAGAGACATAGTTTGAAAAATGTGATTGATTGACCTTTATGCTACACAAGCCTCATGAAAATGTTACTTTATACTCTGTTTTCACACCACCTAAAAGCCTGGCAGGCATTTCATAGTACAGACAGGAGATGATCCCTGCCCTATAGCTGTTGCCATCTCCTTGTAATCTCTAGCTGTATTCACTTCAGCTGTATGATTTTTGCAACTTTCATGTCTGTGTAGCAGCATTGACATGTATTTTAACTATAAATTATTTAGAACAAATCTACTTGAAAGCTAGCACTCATTTACTCCTTAACCCCCATCATCTGCTTAAACATTGAGATTAATGAAGTGTAAAAGGCTATTTTTAAGTGTGAGGAGTTATGTACATGCTATCAGTCTTTGATTGCACTTGGTTTATCCAAGCATCTTTAATGCTGACAAAATTGTCATACTATTTTTATTTTCTGCAACATCTTTAAAGGACAGAAAACTGCTTCAGTTTAGTGATTTTCTATTTGCCAGAAAAATATATTCAGCATATGGAAAGCAGTCACATTTTGATAGAAGTAGTGTGCTCTGTGCCAAGGCCCCCCCTGCATCGAGGCCAAAGGCAGCAGCACAGGCAGGGCAGCTCCCAGCCTGCTTTAGTAAGGCTGAGTGCTCATCAGCACTAATCCTGCAAAACTGATGGTTCTGTTGATACCACAGAAGTACAATTCCATACATGTTCTGTGAAAGCTAATCTCTAAAGAAGAGATGGACTCTTTTATTGTTTTCATCTGTAACTTTGCATTAGTTTCTTGCACGTATTTTTAAGTAGTCTTCTCTGGAATTCCTCCAGAAAGGTAATGCACTACTGGTCTGCTAGAAGGTGTAAGAATAGCTTACTTACAGAGGACAAACCATGCAAGTCATATCTGACAAAAGTCCCCTTTGTAAAGATAGCTTTACATTTATGGTCTTTATCCTGTCCTTTGTCAGGTGGGAATTCAGGAAGACTGAGAAAAAAATTCCTATTAAAGTGTTGTTTCAAACAAAGGATTCAGTTTCCCAAGTTGACTTCATACAGTTTGATATTTATTCCTTATAAACTTGGATTTGGACTGAGTTAAAGATTATTAAACTGCAGTAACCTTTTTGAATTAGGGAGGTGTTTGTTTTCAGATGATCTAAACAAAGGATATCTCAAGCTCTGAAAGTAAATGTAAAATAATCAGTATCTTTAGTCTTAGTTAATTGCAACAAAATTTAGTTGGGACAAAGTCCTTGTGAATGTAAGAACATTTACATAAAACACTGTTCAGAGCACTCAAAGTTCCATGCCAGAGCACGGTGGTTTCCTAATTCCTTTTGCATAAGAGCTAAGCACTGTGCTTGTTGTGGAGATGGATATTATGGTTACAGTATTTGTGTAATGTATGATGTAATTAACATAGTCTTGGTTAGCTAAAATGAACATCACATCAACATTAATTTGTTTTATCCTTGCTGCTTTCAGGAGGTTTGTTTTATCTGGAGATTCATGACATTATGATTTTTTGGACATTAAATATGGCCAAAATAAGGAAAGACCTTCATTGAAGAGAACTAGCTTGCTTCCATTTCACAGAGTTTTCAAACAATCACATTATCATTTTGTTTCTTACCAAAAATGCTCACAGACTTTATCAAACTTCTTTAACAGTGTTTGAAACTTTTTTCATTATGACTGTTTTTTGATAAAGTATTTCAGAATGTTTAAGGTATGAAAGATAACAGCATGGGACATTTTAAATGCAGTGGGACTTTTTAGTGAAAGTTTTATTTTTACAAAAAGGCATTACTTCAAGCAAAAAGCACCCAGCTTCCTGCCTTACAGAAGTTGTGGGTCAGAATGTGAATTTTGCCTGTTTTTCTAGATGCTGTAGCCTTTACTTCTTGTGATCCATATCATAAATACTTATTTAATTTCCATAGAAGTAAACTGCGAGAACATGTCAAAATCAGAGGGAGCTAAATTCCACATGTTTGTTAGGATATAATCTACATTTACTCTTTTGCTCTCTTTTTTTTTGCTCCATTCAGAACCTTTCATGCCTCAAGCCTGTGGAGGGTGCCATAATTGTTGTGCTAATTGTTCTTTCTACATATTAGCTTTGTCAAATCTCATTTCTTAGGTTGATGTCATTAGTGTAAATCAAGACTGATTTACTTTCTCTTCTGCTTCTCTTGATTCCTTCTGTCTGTATCACATTTCCTTTTCCAGTCATGGTCTCTAATTTGTCATCAAAGAGGTAAGATATTTTATACAGACTGATTTCTTCTTTGTTATCCCACAGTTGTTCTATCACTACTTTTGCCAACCTGAATCAATGACAAATATTGCTGGAAATGTAAGTATGGACAGACAGGTAAATATTAATCTTTGAGAGAACACAAAAAAGGAGTTGTCCGCTTTCCACTATTTTTGTTTGCTATACATTTATAGTAGAAAGTTTATTTAAATCTAGATGCAGTTGTAGTACTGAACACAAAAGCTCAGATGGATCTAACTTCAGTGTACCTTTTGTATTTCAAAACTAAAGTGCCTGAGATTTTAAGTAACTAAAATAAGACACAAAAAATGCAGAACAAGAATGCAATGTTTCATGAGTCCTTTCATTTAATTTCAGACCCCTACTCACTTCCTGTAAGAGGTTTTTAATTGTTTAGCTCCTGAGAATTTTATTTTCTTTCCAAATGGAGTTTGGCCATAATTTCCCCCCTCTCCCAAGTTATTGGGGAATTATTTTTTCTAACTTAAGAAACATAATCCCTATTATAAGTGGCTTAATTTTTATTTTTTGTAAGCTTAAATTAATGTTCATATTTTTATAAAATCCTTTTGGACTTTTTTGGCAGACTGTCATAAGCTCAAGCTCGTTAACCTTTTTTAACATAACAGTAACAGTATACAAATACAGAATATTTATGTTTTGCTAATGGTATTCCTTAGAAATAGTACATTTCTACTCCTAGTTTTGTTGCACTTGCATGATGGAGTACAGTTGTGATGATACTACTTTAAAATCCTTAACTGTCCTCATAAAATTTCTTGTATTTGTTCCTTTCCTCTGGGGGGGTCAGAAAACATGACCCTTCACAGGAGAACAGGCTTCAGGTTGCTGCACTTCTGTCAGTGGAGGTAAACTACATTCTTAAAGTTGTATGGTCCTTTTACATTGACCTCAATTTGAAGAGCTGCTATGGGTTAGGAAAGGATTGCTTTGAAGAAGTTTTGTTGTGCCCCTTCTAGTTTCTTATTTGTTTGCCTGCAATTTGGTAGTTAGCAAAATAAGGCCAAACAAAAAAACCCCAAACAAAACACCAAAGTGTTCTTGAATGAGTGGTAGTATCACAGTGAGGCATTGCTTTAGGAGTAACTGAATAAGAGTCAAGCAAGGATTCTCTGCTTGTGTTTAGCTCTTCCAAGCACTTCTGATGTTTTGTGGGAATTCATTTAGTAATGATTAATCTTCTCATTTGGATAAGGACATTATAAAAGTTAATAAAGCAGCTGAAAATATTTTGAGATTCCAAGTGAGAGAGTCTACCACAGAATCACATATTTTGTTGCTACCATGACTTAACCCCAGGACTTCTGTGTTCTTTCTTGAAGAAAGTACTTTCATTTAATTCCTTTTTCATGAGCAAAATTTAATTCCTTTTCCATGTGCTGGCTCAGTGTTTCAGTCCTTGAATTTCCAAAGTGGCTCTCCATGGTTTCCATTCAAAAGCTTGTTATTTCTTGTATTTGAAGCTCATCAGGTTTTCAGGTCCTCTTGAAAGACTTGGGGTTTGTTTGGTTTTTTTTTTTTCTTTTCTTGGAAGTTCACAAAAAAAAAGGAGTTGTTCTTTAAAACAAGCTCAGGATTAGAAAGAAACCCCAACAAAGTCTGAATTGCTGAGTCTGTCTGGCTATCTGTCTTTAGACTTTATAATGGAGCCCAGTGGTGTAGTTTCTGTGCAGCAGTGTGGTTAATAAAATGAGATCCCAAGTGAACTTGGAGGCTTTTTATCCTCTGTGGTGGTAGACAGCAGAGCCTGGTGTAATCCTGAGATGATCAGTGCTGATTTGTTAGCTTTGTCAGGGAGTGGAACCTAGACCATGACTGAGAAAAGGCCTTTTTGCCCCTTCTCACTCGCTGGATAGTGTATGCTCTTCTTACACCTTTACAAGCTTTACAGAGCATGAGCTGTCTCAGAAGTTTTGCCATTAACTGTAACAAAAAGTAACTTTTGCTCACCGTCCTGATTTTTAGATTTTAGTAAGAATCAGATCTGAAAGGCTGCTTATATGACTGGAATAAAACATGTTGAGACAACCATTAGTGGGGTTAGACTGTGAAGAAGGGCTTTTCTCTGGAGCAAATCAAGACCATGTCTAAAAAAGGTGCACTTAATTAACAAAGAGGATGTAGCCTGTGTTTTTACACTCAGTAGATGCAAATGCTTCCTTATATTTTAAGGTTAATGACTTGCTCTGGATGTTTGACCTGGTGTGCTGTAGTGTGCAATACAAGTAGCACGAATAATCTGTCTTAGCTTAGGACTTCATGAAAATACAGTGGGAGTTCATTATATTCCATGTACGCCTGCATTTGGCTGATGGCTTCAGTAACAAAAGCTGAGCTGACAGGGTGGAAGGTGTCTCCTTAGCTTTTAATTTCATATCAGCAATAGCTGGGTTATTCCTATTTGGTTTTAGCCATCATGATATTAAGGATGTTGTCTGTCTCTTGATTTCATAGAACTGACTGCGGACATTGGAAATATTCACTGGAAGCTCTTCTTACTCTTCAGTAAGAGAGGAGGATGGACAGAAAATGGCATTCAAAGAGGAGGTTTTTTCTTTTGATGTTTTAATTAAGGGAGTATTAGGAGAAAGCAGTGAACAAACTACAGGTTTAAAAAGGAGGGGTAAAACTGTTGACATCTAAATTAACAGTGTCTGAGTGTAGTAATCATTGTATTGATTCTGTGATCACAAGTATTTAGCACAAATGAAACTTAAATTTCTCATGGAAAAAGGAGAGTAATGAAGAGAGGTTTTCTTCTGTTTCAGTGATTTCAGTCATAGATATTCAGCACTTTTTAGTGCAACAGAAAGAAAATCAGAGCAGACTGATTCCTGCTTTCTTGTCCGGGTCTTGCCTTATGTAACAGCAAAACAAACTCAGAATTTTTGAGGAATATAGCTTGTAAAAAGAAAAAGACTGTGAGAGAAAGCAGAGGTAGAAACATTGCTGTTGTCCTTCATGCACTGAAATGGAGTGTCTTTGGCATGTAGGAAACCATGCTGGTAGCTTTGGTAAGGGAGGACTAAATGAGTAATTTTGGGATAGTATCTTACAGCTGAATATAATTAAAAGCATTTAGCAATCATTCCTCCAATGGCACTTCTCACGTTTAATCACAAACTGGTTTGTTGGTCAGCTTTTATTATATTTTCCAAATAGTTTTAGACAATTCATAAAGCATTTACAGCATGACAGGCTAGTCAGTCTCATCTCAGTGCCTGGCAGGATCATGCAGTAGATCCTCCTAAAACTTGTGCAAAGACATGGAAAATTAGGTGATAGGTAACAGCTCACATGGCTCTGCTAAGGGAAAATGATACCTGACAAATTTTGAGCCTTCTACATAGAGAATTGGTGCTAGTAGATGAAGGAAGTGCAATTGATGTCATCTACCTGGACTTGTGCAAAGCATTTGACACTACCCTAACATGAGATCCTTGTCTCTAAACTGGGCAGGCATAGATTTGATGGATGGACTATCTGGTGGATAGGGAATTGGCTGAGTGGCCACGTTCAAAGAGTTGTGGTCAACATCTCAATGCCCAAATGGAATCCAGTGGGTAGTAACTGGTGGTGATCCTCAGGGGTCAGTATTGGGTTGGCTCTGTTTCACAGCTTTGCCAGTGACATGGACAGTGGGATCAAGAGCACCCTCACCGGTGACAATGACACTGAGCTGTGTGGTGTGGCCGACACGCTGGAGGGCAGGGATGCCACCCAGAGGGACACTGACAGGCTGGAGAGGTGGGCCCTGTGAACCTCGTGGAATTAACAAGGCCAAGAGCGAGGTCCTGCTCCTGCCAAGCACTGACAGGGCTGGGCAGAGAATGGATTGAGAGCAGCCCTGGGGAGGATTGGGGGTCTGGCTCTGCATGAGCCAGCAATGTGCACTCACAGCCCAGAAACCAACCCTGCCCTGGGCTGCAGCTGAAGCAGCGTGGCCAGCAGGGGCATGGAGGTGATTCTCCCCATGCTCTCATGAGACAATACAGAGAGAGCTGTGTCCAGCTCTGGGGCCCCAACATAAGGAAGACATGGAACTGTTGGAATGAGTCCACTTGAGGGCAACAAAGGCAATCAGAGGGCTGGAGCACCTCTCCTGTGAAAACAGGCTGAGAGAATTGGAGTTCATCAGCCTGGAGAAGAGAAGGCTTTGGGGAGAGCTTAGAGCCCCTTCCAGTACCTGAAGGGTCTGTAAGAGAGCTGGAGAGGGACTTTTCACAAGGACAAGTAATGATGGAACAAGGGGGTATGGCTTTAAACTGAAAAAGGTTAGGTCTAGATTGTATTAAAAATAAATTCTTTACTGTGTGGGTGGTGAGGCACTGGAACAGGTTGTCCAGGGAAGCCTTGGATAGGTCTTTGAGCAACCTATTCCATTGGAAGTTGTCCCTGCCCATGACAGGGGCATTGGAACTATATGATCTTAGTCTCCCTCACTGGAGATACTAAAGAATCATCTGGATGCAATCCTGTGTAGTGTGCTCTTGGAAGAGTCTGCTTGGGCAGGGAGGTTGGACCAGATGATGCCATTGCTCCTTCCAACCTTTCCCACTTGGTGATTGTGGTTCTGTCATCTTCAAGGTCCTTTCCAACCCAAAACATGCTATGGTTCTACTTCCTCATTTAAATTCAATCATTTGGGACAATAATTGAGACTTTGAATTTCTGCTTGGTCAAGACAGATTGTGTAAATGTAGCTGAATTCTGACCTCGGTTTAGAATTCTGTGAAGTCTGGGACTTTGGACCCACTTTTGATTTTTCTGTTTTGTTACACAATCTGGGAGTTGACAGGTAGAGGGCAGCAAAGTTCTATTTTTTTAAGTGAAGTTCAAACCGTTTTTTAAAAAAGATAAATGATGATTATGTCAGTTTGATCCATTGGTTAGTACTCTTCTGATTCAAAATAAGTACAAAAATTGCCGTTGAAAATATTTGCTAAAATACAACTAAATATAAAAGAGCCTGACTGCAGTATTTCTTAACTGGTTGTGAAATAGCTACAATAAAGGAAAAGAAAATAATTTGCAAGACCAATTAAGGGCTGGCTTTTTGACATCATAGTGGGAAAATTGTGTTGGTTTGTGCCAAAATCTATAATTACAGACTGCATGCTGAATTTTTTAACTGGAAGCCAAATGACATCACCCACAGATATTTCCACTTCACTTAAGAAAGAAAAAATGAAAGGGAATCTTGCATGCAGCTCTGGATTGATTTTTGGATAAATGCCCTATCTTTGCCTCATTTATCTCACAATGTGAAATTATTCATATAACTCAGTGGTGACACTCAATTCCCCTGTGAGTCCTTAAGTGTAGTTATGAAACGATGGCATTGGGTTTGAAATCAGCTACTCCTCCAGCACCAGTGTGTGAGCTGTAAACATTTCACAAGAGGAACAGAAAAAGCATTAAAATAAAACTACAAGTGGAAGTTAATTCTCATGAATTCACCCAAAAGGGTCTACCCTGTGCATTACTTCAGCCATTAATAATGAATGCTGATCATTAATGCAGAAAGTAGAATTTACTTGTTAAATGCATTGGAACATAGATATTATCTTTTAGAGTGGTTATGATGTTGTACTGTTTATCTAGCACTGCTGCCTGGTAGTAGTTCCTGCCTGTTACATACGATGAGTGTGCTTTGAGTTTGAGCTCAAAGCCCTGGATTGATGAGGAAGATCAGGGCCAGAAGCTGGTAACATGCTTTACTGTCTGAAATACATCTGTGGGGAAAAAAAAACCCCAAACAAAATCCCAAACCTCTATTCAAATGTTGTGGCTCATTTTCAGAGTTAACTTCCATATCATGTATCTTCTCTGAAGACAGGGAGTATGTAAGGACTTTGAGTGGATCACCAGGTATGAAGTGTTCAGCTTTTCTGCAGTCTGATTGAAGTTGCCAGGTTATGCATACTTGAAACCTGTACTTTCAGCCATGTGCAAGTTGGCAATTAATGTGACTTCTTTGTGCATAGTGGATTAATGAATGTAGGGAAGAAGTTTGCAAAATGGAAAAATTAAGTCCGAGTTTGAAAGGTGTAAACACAAAGATGTTTGTACTTTAATTGCATATTTCAGAGGTGGAAAGTATTTTGCAGATTTAAATTGTGAGACAATATTAATGCCACTCAAATATTTTTAATTATTTTTGGGAGGTTTCTGTCAAAATGGTGTAATTGTTTTAAACATATTGTATTAATTTTATCTCATGTGCTGAGATTTTTTCACTGCTGTCAACAGGTGCCCTCTTTGAGTGCTGTGGAGAGCACAATTTGGTATTCACATTCATAGTCCTACTGTGCTTGACGGTTTGCATCATATTTTGTTTTCCCACTCTGTTCATTCATCAGTTCCTGGGGAACTAGTACTGTTCTTAGTTCTAAACTATCTTTTTGAAGGATATTGTGTTAGATTTTCCTTGCCCTTCCATTGTATGTAATTTCTCTTGAATCTCTCCCAGACAAAAAAGCACTCTTGAGGTGATTATTCTGGCTGAAACTTTGATCCCAAATTATTGCAGATATTTTTATCAGTACTTCCTGCTCTATCTAAACCAAATTTTCAGACATATTGCTTTGAACCCCATCACATCTGGATAAATGAGTCATAAGTTGTGTCTTGGCAATGGTTTTATTTTAAAGTCTTGTTATTTATTTATGGTAACAATTTCATATACATCAAAAATGTATTATCAAAAATGAATACACACTTGTAAACACTGTATTGAAGTAAGAACTATTAAAGTATTGGATTAGGAATAGTGTATATTTAAGTATTAAAATATTTATTGCATATTAATTCCTCATATAGGTGACAAATATTTGTATCTGCCAAAGAAATTGTAAGAAATGTATTTATATTGGACAATATAAATATAACAATATATTATATATCTTATATAATATATTGTTATATTTATATAACAATATATATAATATATATTGTTATATATATTATAACAATATAACAATAGTTATTAAAAAACAACAATCCATAAATCAGAAAAGTAACATTAGCTAATGTATTGCATTGCAGTCTGAAGTTACATGAACCTTTAAGCTGTAAAAGCATAAAGCAGCTCTAAGCAAATTGGCTGTTTTAATTTCTGCATGGCTAACATTTAGCAAATATGATTAATGAATTTTTAATGCATGTGTTGGTTTTGTGATTTTTTTTTAGCTCTTGTTTTGTGGGTTTTTTATAGCAGAAAATTGCAAGGAGGGTAAAGCTACACTTAAGGCATTGCTAGTTTGAATCCAAGGTAGGTCCAAGACACACATTTTTGTGATCAAATCCTATCATCTAAAAATAAGCTACATTGAAAGACTGAAACTCCCTTTACTATGTAAAAAGCACAGCTACTATAATGTGCAAAATATTGCATTTTTCATTGGCAAGGCTACGTCTGTAGTGCTGCTGGTAAAAAACAGATTGACATTTGGTCATTATTTCTTATCAAGGGTGTTTTACTTGTAATGCTATTTGACAGCTATATTCTAGGTCTGACAGCATTGAACCAGCTTAATTCCCACTGAACTGCTCTAAATACGTGGTATTGCAATCAGTTTAACAACCCCTGGAGGCAATAAAATCTCTCCTTTGAACACACACAAGGGGAAGAAATCTAAGATTTATAAAGGGCAGCAAGTATTCAAGACAGGGGCAAAGTTTATGTGTGAGCCTATAATTGATGTTTCCTTTGTTGGAAAAGAAAGCTTGAGGATGCTTTAAGAATTAATCTTTAACAAGATCTAATCTGCACTAACAAGATCTGCTCAAGATGAGTGAGAGTAAGATATGATACCAAGAGTTTTGTCATATTCAGCCAACAATGAAAATTCAAAGGTACTCTGTAGTTTAGGAACATTTTTGAGCAGATCAAGAAACTTCACAATTAGATGTGAAATCTGCTAGAGCTCCCTGCCGCAGGTGGAGGAGAGCAGAACTCCTAACCTGGGCTGCTTTTTCTCTGCCATCTATTCAGGTGAGCGCTCCTAAGGCTGTAAGAGCTTCCCATTATCCACTGAACATACTGAATAGGTGGTAAGGTACCATAAGTTTGCTCCTTTTGTTCTTGCAACATATAATTTGGCAGATGAGGTAGTGACAAAACAAGGGTAGATGCTGATGAACTTATCAAATACTATCTTACTTTATAAAGGATACCCATTGCTTGAAAAAATTACTGTATTTGGTATTACCCCTCAATAAAATGTAGCTGCCACTTGGATGAGTGATGGTCTTTCACCCAAAGAAAGAAGAGTATTTTGGAAAAACATAAACCCTGTCATTGTTGTATAATTTAATAAGATACTATTAATGCCATAGGAACGTGTCATTAAAATGTATATAGGTACCTTTTTATTGCATATATAGGAAGAGCACGATGGAAAAAGGTTTTCAGAGCCTTCCTGCCTTCCATTTGCAGAATCACACTACGGGATTCAAACATAACTGTCTAAAGGAAGACTTTTGGTTCCAGGTTACCACCTGACCACTGCTTTTATATCTATAAAGTATCAGTTGATACAGTGAGCTTGGGGACAGTCTCCCTAGTGAGGGGATGAAACAGCAGTGGTATTGAAGAGGACAGGAACTCTCAGTTTGTCCTAACTTGTGAGAAAACCTCTCAAAATGGAGAAAATTAGCACATTTTCTCTGTTATCAGAAAATGTGGATGCTATCATAGCTTTGCATGGTGGAATTGTGTCTTTGGTGGTATCTGCTATTGCTGTGAGAGGCAGCAGAAACTTGAATGGATGGCTGTGGGACTTTGCAGGTAAAGATTGAAGCAGTGTGCTGTTGTATGGTGGGCATTATTCCAGCAAAACCAGCCAGTTCCCGCTTTCCTTGGTCTGTGCTGCCACACATTGATGCAGACAAGATAAGGTTCTAGGAATTTTCCATCTGTTTTTTTCCAGAGGTTGGAGAAAACTTATCTGAAATAATTTGTCTGTCAAAAACAGTTCCTTCTAGTTCTGTTGAAGAAATAATCTTGTTTAATTAATCATGTCCTTAGCATTTTTGTGGCGATAGTTGAGATTTGGGGCTGTCAGTCTGCCTCAGTAGTGTTTCCTTTTCCTTTAGAAATAAAGAGAGCCTTCTTTTTTAGAGATAGATTAGCTGGCTTTTGAATTTCTGTAAAAAATTATTTAGGTATTTATATGGCAGGATAGATGGTTACAGGTTTGATACTGTGATATATCTTGTGTTTATTTTTCCTTAATCAACTATAAATCTGATAGTTCAGGGAAAGGGACCATAATGTGTTACAGAAAGAGGCCACTTCAGTCTCTGAGCAATAACTTCAGTTTGTGTGGAAAAGGGGAATAGGAAAACCCCTCTTGCCTGTGGTGAATAGATTACAAGGCAACATTTCTCTATAGGTAATACTCTAATGTTTACTAAGTACTAGTACTTCTTGGCATATCTTCTAAGAATATAAAAACTACCTCTGCCCCAGCTAGTGTCACTAGAACTCTTGACAGTTTTCACCAGATGAGAAATTACACAGAATTACCAGATGAGAAAAACACAGATGTTGCTGTGTTTCCATGTTCAGTTACAGTTATTAGGTATTACCAGAAAATACTGTATTCAGAGGTTTCCAGCAATGCCTTCTGGCATGCCCTTGGCCACTGTATTGCTTCCATTTGAAAAGCTTCTTTTCCTCTGCTATCGCTTCTGCTTTTTGCAGGCCTTTAAGCTGGTTAGTTAGGGTGGGTGTTTTCATGCAGTCCATGTGCCTGTTTCTGGGTGTAGGGCTCTCATGTAAGCCCAGCTGTAGAACAGTCTTGATCAAATCATTACCATGACAATTAAATACACTCGGTAACACAGCTAATTTCATTTGGCAAAACAGGCTACCTGCCTGCTTTATTCACTTCTTTTTGTGCTCATATTCTACTTTCCGTGACTACTTTAGCAGTGTAGCTCTATCCATAAGCCCATTTATTATTATAAAATGTGTATTTTCTTCTCTTTCTCCTTATGAAGGGCTGCAGATAGTGACTAACTAGAGACCTTTGTGAATCTGTCTTCAGACAAGTGCAGTGCTGTGGCTTTTCAAGCTGTTATTTTGGTCAAAACACAAAGATTTTTTAAAATCAATTGATTCACTGTTTCTTGCCAGTAGAGACAAACTCTAAGCTCCTGCCAACATAGGCTAGTTTCAAAGAAATTTCGACGCCCACTTTTCTAATATTACAGTCGAAGCTCAGCTATGCCTTTCATACCCGATAGTTTTGTGTTATCCACACACCTCCTGCAGGAACAGACCCTCCCTTTCTGCTAGACAGTAACCTGTACTAGTAAAGTGCAACTGTGGTGATGATATAAAATGTAATGTACTTAATTCTATAATGCAATACTTGTATTATTAAAAAAATTTTGGTAATCTTTTATTTCTTACATAGCCAGAAAATTAAAAAAAAATCTGACCAAAATCTCCTCAGCAGGTTTTGAAGAGGTTGTTACTCATTAATGTGAATGAGGAAGGTTCTATCCTAAGTAATTAAAAACAAATTAAGTAGAGGCACTAAATCTTTGTCTCATAAATGAAGGTTTCATCAGGGTGAAATTATATCTCATTGGTCATGGAATGAATAATAAATGAACCAGTGAATCTACTGGATCATTTCAAATGACTAATCTTAGTCAACCAGGTAAGTGAAGATGGCTATAAATTGGGTTAATTACTGTAGCTTGAGTTTTAACTCAACAGCTCTTAATTTAACTTTCAAAGGCTACACAAACCAATTTTGTACTCTTAGATTATAATGAGCAGTCTTTATTCTTTAATCAGTTCATCCAGTATCTGGCTGTCTACTGTAACATTCCTTTGAAGTCGAGAAAGATCTAACATAATTGAAGAAATGTCTAACTACTTGACTCCCTCTTTTTTAATATAAAGGAATTAAACATTAATCAGACTTGTGCATCTCAATTAAGCCAATTAAAATTATCACAGAATGTAGTGCACAGAGCAATAGGTAGCTTTAATGTTTGAATACATTATCAACTTTTACCTAATGTTCCTTATTTAAGATGTTTGTTACTCAAAATGGGAATGCACGCAATGCATTAAAGAACACTACCATTGTTTAAAAAGTTTGACTAACTTAATTTACTTAGTGTAATTGCCTACATTTATGCACAAGATATGTTAAAATTTGTTGCTTTTAGTTAAGATTAATATGTGGATTACTTTAGGTCTTCCTGCACCAGTCTAATTTCCATATGTTTTTGTGCTGATTGGTTTTTTGGTAAGAAAAATATTATACACTATATCTGACTTAATTTGTATCACAGGGCAGTATGGCTTAGTCTTTACTGGCTGATGTATATACGCAAAGTCCATATAATTACTAATAATTTGTAACAAGTGTTAATTGATAAACAACTCCCTCTGGTAGCTTAATTAAAGCTGTAGGATAGCAAGGCGATTTACAACTGGGATTGATCTCAATTAGTCAACAAAATCTGTGTAGTCTGTTCAAAGAAGAAGGAGGAAATTTAGCCTAGCGAGGCTTTGGGGATTTTGTCTTGTATTTTTCTTTTTTTTTATCAAGAGAAATAAAATCACAAAGTACAGTAATGTTTTCTGCAGTTATCTACCTACTGTACACTGTGCTTATCTTTTACACTACCCAGCATTTGTTCTTTCATTTGTTTGTTCATTGTCAGGTTACAGAACAATATTCAAACATTTCTTTTCATTATACACAATGTGATAAAAAAGTAATTTCATACAGGGATGTACATTTTAGAATAACACCCCCAGGAGACCACAAACTAGAGAATGAAAAACATTTAAAATATGTCAGTTTTTGATCTTACTTAGAGATTTGTTTATAAACTGGCATTATGCAGCCTTAATTAAAAGATAACACAGGAAAGATGGCATTAGGGAATAACTGGATATGTGGAAGCACAGTGATCTTATAAAGTCAGCTATGCTGTTTCAGGATTCACTACTCTTTTATCATTTGGACTGATAGTAAGAATATAATCTACCAGTACTTGAAATTGCCCCTGTGGAATAAAAAAAAGTGTCATCTCTGTTTAAACTAGATCACAGACTGGCTGCAAACAGCTGCTGAAACATTAATTAATTTGTTTGCAAATAAATCATGGATATGTACTAGCTGAAAATACAGATATAAACAAGCATGAATGTTGTGCTTCTTAGATTACCTATGGATCCCTGGTTTGCCTACATTTTTAAAGATAATTGTATATGCACCAGAAAAACAAACACATAGACCAAATAATCTGAAAGAGCTGAGCCTTTTTATTAAAGTTGTTCCATAGATGCATCGATGTGTTGAAATGCAAATCAGTTTCAGTGCTTTAAAAAACACACATCCATTTTACATTTGTGTAGGACTGAACCTCATTTAAGAAAGATTTGTTAATCAAAGAGAATGAAATATTTTGGTGGAGGCATATGAATGTGGGTTTAAGAAGTTTGCAGCTAAAAATACAGCTTGATTTCAGCTCTGCAATTTATGCCCCTCTGTATCCTGAATGCTCTTTTGGTAGCTGTGTGGCATCCTCTATAAACTCTGCATTTCTTGGTACCTGCTTTTCATATCCCACCAAGGATGCTGTTCAATATCTACGGATTGTTTAAGGAAACAGGCTAAATGCTGCAGCCTTGTACTTCCCTGAGCTAGAGTGAGGCAGATGTACCCAAATTCACACTTGTAAGGACACAGGCACTTCCTTGGGGCAAGCCTGAAGCTGTTGTGGTGCTTCTCATTGTAAGGCCAAAGCCTTGGCTCTTCCCAGTGCTCCCCTAGGCTCTGCATATGGCAGGCAGAGAGGGGAAAGATGACTCTGCAGGCCTTGACCCCTTGGCATAAGCTTTATTTTCAAGAGGGGAAAAAGATAAAGGTTAGATTCTGCCAAAGGATGGGACTTGCATGTGTAATATGAACAATACAGGGAGGCCTCTGGATCCTAACTAAGGTTCAAGTGGCAGGCTGCTCTGCCACAAACCAGACCTGTTGGTGGAGGTTATAGCACATGGCCAGGAAAGGTTGCATGGTCCAAATTCTGCATTCTCCAAAAATGTTATCTGCCTCACAGAGCTGCTGTCTTACGTACACAGCTTTTTCTCTGCTTTTTTAAGAGGCTTTGTTTTGAATATTTTCTAACATGATGGGTATCATTTTTAGTCTTTGGAAAATTAAATGTTTGCTAACAGGAAAAAAATCACATTTTGACATTAAAAAAAAAATGAAGTCAGAACCCTAGGGAAAACACAAAACTATGGAGGAGCTAACATGATGATGTGAATTTGATTTTCTTCTTCCTTCTAGGGTCTGTTTTTTTGTACACTATCTGAACTGCCATATGAAAGATCCTATTCCAAGCAGATCCTGCTATCCAGATGTTTTTGTTAGTGAAGGGATAGATTTTCTTAAGTTTGGCTCAAAATTACTTGAGCAGTATTGATTTTTGGGTACTGAAACTGCATCGTGCCTTAAAATCACCTTTTCTGTAGACAGTGCAAGCTTTAGTGTTAGTTCCAAGAGCAGTCTTTGACCTCAGGGAGCATATTCCTGCAAAGCACTCAGGTACTGTTAGCACCCAGCTCCCTCCTTCATGCCTTCCTTTAATCCTGAAGAGAAAGCTTCGGGTCATTTAGTCTTTGTACTCGAGTTAACTATAAGCCCTTTGCTTGGGCTCTCAGAAAGCACTGGCTAGAGCATGAGTTCTTTCCACATTCAAAGCCTGTTAGGGCTTTTTCAGAGGTTAATGCGACCGCTCTAGATAGTATCAGTCATGTTTGTTTACCAGTCCTGCCCTAAGGTTCACCCACCAGCTGCTCCAGGTTCAGCTATTTAGCTTCTTGTGGCATAGCACTTCCACAGCCTGATTCAGTGATATTATCTGTCTAGAAGCTTGACTTTCATATGTTTAAGGAAAGAAGGAGAAATTTTACTTTATTTTTATTATTACTTTTGCCAGCAATACCAGCTAAGCTTTCTTTCTGTGGAAGATCTGAACCTTTGGGGATTTTTTGTGAAGTGGGGGAAGAAGGGTTCATCTGAATGTGAGGGCAGGAATGGCAGTACCTGCAAGCCAGTGACCTGAGGGAAGCTGTGTGCTTCTACGAGTTATGATTTTACATGAAGGATGGTGACAGCTTCTGGATGCCAGGTTTTGTTCCCTGGCCAAACTGCTCTGTTACATCAGGCAGGAGAGAAGTCAGGAGAAAAGGTTTTGTGGGTGGTGCTGTTAGGAGAGATTTTATTGATGCTTCTATATTTCCAAAGAAATATAGAAAAACTCAAAACTCCAAGGAAAGTTGTAACCATGTAACCATCAAAGTCTTTTTGCTCCTGCATTTGTCAAGAAAACTGAATTTTCCTTTTTTTTTTTTTTTTGCTTTTGAACTTTAACTGTGTATGCAGTTATTTTGAATGAAATGTGAGTTCATTTCTGCTCACAGCAGTTAGTAAAGTCAATGGGCAGCCAAGGATAAACAAGGTTCTCAGAACCCCTAGCATTGCAGTTTGCCATTCACTGTTAGAGGTTTATGCTGTTATGATGACTAGATTAATCTATAATGTCTCCTAACCTACACAACATGGTGTCCGTGGGATGTAAAATGTCTGGGTGGAATTTTGCCATGTGCCTCCCATTTGATGTTCTTTGCAAGGTCATAATTGATGGTATACCTTGTCATACCTTGGACTAAAATTGTATTGTATTTCCAGAACTGACCCCTCTTTGGGTCTCTCAGAGCTGTTTCATTATATTTGGTTGTTTGGGTTTTTGGTTGTGCTGCCTTCTTTTCCCCAGTGCTGTACACATGCATTGACCCAAAGGGACTTCAGGCAAAGCTGAAGCATGAATTGAGGGTTCAGCCTGGGAACTTTCCAAATAACTCTGTGCTGCTGGTTTCCTTGAGAGCTTATGTCCCCTCTGTGATCAGCTTTGGAATACTTCATTTATTTATGTGCCAGTATCCCTAGCTCCAGTCTCTTTCCTTGCAGGAGGGCAGGAGCCCTGTGCCAGCACGGCCCACGAGCTGTCTGCAGGGCACTCCTGGGGGCAGGCGACGAGGCAGGGGCTCTTGATCATGCTGCCAGACCATGAGGATCTGTACTTAGGACCTGAACACAGCCCTCCCTCTGGGTTTGTCTGCTTGTTGTAGCTAATTATAATTGTAAATTTGCCCTTAAAATCAAATTCTGTTTAAAGAGCAACTTTTGCCTTGGGGCACCCTTGTAAGTGGAAAATACTTATCCAAAAAGCAGTTTACTTGGCTTATGATTTCCTGTAATCCCTATATTGTTCTTCAAGATATTTGTATGAGAGCGAGGAATTGCTTTTCACAGTTTAGCTTCCCTCTCCTCTTTATGTCTGATCTTGTACAGGAATTGTCACCTTTTGTTTTATGGTGTCACAGCCAGTTCCATTGATATAGCTGGATGCTCCCAAGTTTTATGTCTCCCAGCAGGGTCTACCTTTTAAGCTACCACTTAAAAAATTAATGGTTGGGACATGTCTTCTCAGGAATTTATGCTGTTGGTCCTTTCAGCTTAGGACAGTTTAGATAGAACTGCTGCCCAAAACTGCAGGTTATTCTGAGCTAAAACATAACACATATTTATCCCTGTGGCCACACTACTCAACACTTTGGGGTCAAGAAGCAAAAAACAACATCATGCTTAACTGAGGTATGCTCTGATAACTTGAATGTCTGAAGTCTGGTTCACTCTGAAATTGGGACAGGATTATCTGCCCAGTGATGTAAAGTCCTGTGCTTATTTGGGAGATTTAAATGAATTTGAATGCATGAAGCTATTTGTGCAAAATAGGCCATGGAACAATTGAGTACAGCAGGTGCAACTGCCATTCTTCCAGCAGGTCTGGGAGAGGGCTTTGAGCTGCATGGGTTCTTTCTATTGGCACTCATCAAGAGAAAGTAGAAGGAATAACTAAGCTTAGCTAACTCTCCTCATTATCCCATGTCCTCCTGATTCATAAAGAGTGAGTTTCTGAACAGTTTTGGCACAGTTCGTAGCTTTGGTTCTTGATTTATAAGTTAAACATCAAGTAATGGGTTGCAGGGTCAGTCAGAAAAATACACCTGCTAGGACTCAAGCCCTGGTAATTTGGTATCAATTTAAGCATAATGCATTCAGACTTACGCAAGCTAAACAAGAGTCACTTACGTAAGTGTGAAAGCGTACATAGAGGGAAGCAAGCTGAGAAATAAGTAAAGAAAAACATATTTAAAAAATAAAAAGGCCCCAAGAATGCTATTCTGTTCCAAAATGCCATATGGTCAATTGCTTGGCATCATCTTCCCAAGTGTGTTAGCAATGCTTTACAGGTTGCTGAACATCAGTGCCTGGATGGAAGGCAATGGCTGAAATAGCATGGTATGAAAAAGGGAGCAGCTTGAATGCTTTCATCCGTGTGTTAGCAGTCAGACAGCATGGGACTGACATTGCTTCAGAACTTCCTTCACTAACAGTCACTAGGAATTGTTTGGATGTAAGAGACACAAAGATGTTTTAACATTGTCCTTAGTTTGGATAGCAGAACTTTAAAATTTGTCAAGGTTTTTTTTCTATCTTATTATTTATTTTCACAATGAATAATTGTCTTTGTTGTCAGGGGCCAAAACACACATCAAACTACTTAAGGGTAAACAACAGGAGTAAACAACACTTGTGAGTTATGACACACACTCAGAATAATGCAGGGAAACAATGAGGGATATTATTGAAGCAAAACTAATTTTTGTTCTTGTATAACATTCTGAACAGAACAGTGAAGGACATCATAAATCCACTCATTTATTTCAAAATTTGCAAAACAAATCCCTTCTTACACGTAGTATTTGTACAACATGAAATTATTATTCAATAAGTTGACATTTTAAACCTATTACTGCCTAAACCCATCTATTACTGAGCTATTCAGAGCACTAAGTTAACATTTACCAGAACATTCATCCTCACATCATGGGGAGATCAAGCTCAAATCCTTTATTTCATATTCAGATCTTGTTGGGTCAGGATTGAAAACTGCTACCTTTCTGATACTTTACCGAAAAGCCACTCTGAAATCCACAAAAGAATTATTATGAAGTTACTGCAGTTATTCTGCTAGATGTTGACTTTGATATGTCAACTCTCTGATCTTTAATAGAAAATTGATGGTCTTGCACTGAGGGTCAGTCATATGCATGACCAGGATAGGCCAAGGTTTGCATTAAATTACACCCAGCCTTGCATCTTATTCTCTGGCAGGCAAAGTCAAACAAAGCCAAATGGATACCTTGTTAGTTTTGTTTTCTTCATTGTTTTCTGTTGGCATATGGATTTAATTCTGTAATGGGGGACTGCTGGGCACAATCTGCTTTATTGATTTTTCTGGGGAAAGTTTTTGTGAGAGCACACAGAAGTATGATAGCACAAAAGCAACTGGTGCTATTTTTGTTCTTGTTGCAGTAGGTGTCCATTTATTTAACAATTGACTGTGTCACAAAAAGTCAGGTTGAATTTGTGCTTCTAGTAATGTCTTCCTGTAGCCTTGGACTGAAGTTGTGAAAATCACTGTGACTTTTTTTTGCTTCCTATAATTTTTGTTCCTGTGGTGACTGCAATGAATCATGCAAACTTTGGCCCTTTTCAGTGTTGTTGGTTGTCAGTTCATACAAAGCTGCATTTTTAACTTGTCTGAGGAAGGAGTGCTGTATGGCAGAACTAGGATATCCATGGTCTAGGACTGCATTTTGAATCCCAGCTTCTGAAGTGTCGGCTGAAGCCACAGGGGGTTGGGTGAGCTACTCCTCTGTGCATAATTTCTTTGATGGCTGCAGATGAATATGTTGTATGGCAGCAAATAGGAAAATGAAAGCAAGGGAATGCATTTGCCTTTAAAAAAAACAATACCAAAAACTGTTCTTAATCTTGTCTTTCCTGCAACTGCTATTATGCAAACACCACATCAAATGTTCCTAAAGAGACTTGAATGGCTCAGCAGCATCTTCTGGTTTTATGTGTAGCTTCCTGCAAGATTTTCAGCTTTGCTGTTCATATAACACTGATCAAAATAATGACAGAAGGTGAACATACATTCTCTCTTTTTCAGAATGAACCAAAATTTTCCTACCAAGTCTTCGTAGGAAAGCATGGACAAGTTTGGCCCCTTTGGTTAATGGCAGCGAAGAATGTCTCATTTCTTTGAGTGGAAGATGGCCAGCATGGAGGCCAATACAGTGAGCCTTGTCTGGACAGTCACATGAAGCATCTGTGGATGAGCTGGGGCATCCCTTTCCTCATGAAATCTAGAGAGGGTCCTGGATAGAAGGTAATTGTTTTTGAGATATCTTACCATTGTCTAAGTGGACTGATCATGGAAAGACTCAGTTTACACAACTTTTGTCTATTGTTTGTGTTGGTTTTGTGTCAGTGTTTTTGTGTTGGCTAGATTTTTCCAAGCCTTAGCTGGGAGGCAGCCAACTCGCACTGAAGGGCAATAGGATCTAGTTTCAGAAAACCCAGCTGATTTAGGAAGATATCTCACTGACTTTCAGTAGGATTAACATGCCTGAGTCTCTTAAATGCTTCTGAAAATGCCAACCTTGGATTTGAAAGCCAACCAAATGTGTGCTAAGCCTTTTCACAGAAGCAGACTGGTCACAGTATGTCCACTCTGCAGGACCAAGTTTCACAACAGATGCATATAAGGCATTTAGCTGTTAGAGAAAGGATGTCAGACTTCAGATTTGAAGGGGAATGCACAGCCTAATGTAAGTATTAATGCAGCCCTTAATGCCAAGTTAAGAACATCAGTGAATATATAGGAATGATTTTTAGGAATAGTCCATGTTACTACTTTGATGTGAATCTCCTTCATCAAACTCAGAATTAGCTTTGCTGAAGTCAATAGACTCTTGCACCCTTGTAAGTGACTGCAGTTAGGCAACCCTCGAAGTATGTATGCTCTTATAGAGCAAAACATACAGATTATAAATAACATCACAGGGAGACTGGGTCTGCTTTATCTCTGCAGTAATTCTTCTGATATGCTTTGAGTTACATCAGGATAAATTTGGCCCACTGAGATTAGTATAAAAAAGCAGGTAGTGTTTCTTAGCTAGAAAGGTGCATATAAATCCCTGTATCTCTAACTTTGATCAGCTTAACACTCAGCTTTCTATGTGAATCCTTTACCTTCTCCCTTATTTCAGAGCAGATAATGCTGGCAAATGCCTGTTGGACCTACAAAATTACCATGCTATACAGCAGAGGTGCTGTGAAACTCCCAGAGCATACAAGTGATGCTCAGATCAAACTGCCTTTCTCTTCCTCCTAGTCTATGAAATTGTGTAGATGACTCCTTCAAATCTCTCTTTCATTTTAGAGCCTGATCCTGTGACCCACTGATTCCTCTCATCTCCCTTTAAAGCTAATGAGAATCAAAAGTGCTCATCACCATTCATGGTGCAGGATTAGGCCCTAAACTATCCTCAGAAATAGTCATTCTCTCCTGGATGATGAAACAGCATTGTACCAGCCTTACCTGGTGATGGTAATGCCTCTTCATGTTTGTCTTAAGATGCCTTGCTTTGTCAACACAAGGAAAATTTCAGTGTGTGCCCTCCCCTCCCCAGTCATTCCCATTATACAGGGATGTATGGCACCAGCCTGGTTTCAGTTTGTCCCTTAGGAAAGAAATGATCGTATCCACGCTTGAAAATAGCTCTTCACTTAATACTTTCCTGTGTAATTAGGAAATGATGTTCATCTGACAAAGTACATTCATTAAATAATTTCAAAATAAGCCAGAGGCATTATTTAAACATAGTGTCAACATAAACTGTAAAAAAATTGCAGAATAGTTAAATTTTAGCCAAAAGTCTATGTTAATGGAGCAAGAACACTAAATGTTTTTTCTGCTTTTTAAGGCATCGAACTATCTTTTAGTGCAAGTTCTGCCTCACAGCCAGATCTGGCCCCTTCTTCACCCTAGCCCTTTCATCTCCCTTTGTTCCATGTCTATGCTGAGACTGAGATTTTCCCACCTCTCTCAGTCTTACTGTGGCTCTGAAAGATGATTGCCTTCCGGTGAAGCCCTTTCCCCTTCTTCTGTACCCAAGCTCCATGTTCAATGAACATCAAAAAGCCTTATCATACCCTGATGGTTTAAATCTTTAAACAGAGAGTAACAGCCTGAGTACATCCAGACCCCTCACATCCTATAGTCTTGTCACTATGTGTTCCTGCAACAATTACCAGGAGAGGGAGGCTGCGGAGTGAATCAAGTAGCGTGTGTTGTCTCCCTGGACTCCATGCTGATGCTCTGATCAGGACTTCAGCAAAATTCTGTTTGAAATGAGAATAGACTAATTTTCATCAGACTCTTCTCAGAGGAATCCCATGTGGGCTAGCATGCCAAGGGTCATCATTAGAAAACTGCCTTCAAAAGAGCTGAGGTTTCTTGTGGCAAAGCTCTTTCCCTTTACTAAATTTATAAACATTTATGTAAAAATGTATACATTAATTGTTCGGCTTCCTTGTATGCCTGCAAAGTAATGTCCAAAAATATACTTGAGGAAATAGACTTGTAAAAATAGCCCAAGTAAGGACAAAAATGTCATCATTTTGACTCAAAATTCAGAATACTGTGATCAAAGGATGCTGTAACTCCCAGCTGTTCAAAGGGACTTGTATTAAAAAAAAAAAATCAGATGTGACCAAGAATAGAAAATAACTCATTAAGAGCTTAACTAGATGATGACAGGTGAAGCCATCAGTTGCTTAAACACTGTAATGTTTTTCTAAGCAGTTTCTGTTATTTTTCTTTTTTTTTTCTTCCCCCTGGAATCAATTTATACTTTCTAGAAATAATTATGAGATCAAGCAAAGTTTGTCTGCTATGTAAAATAAATAGATACACAAGACACTGGGCTGTGGGGTATTGAAGACATCACTTTACTGCATTTTTAAAGCATAGATAAATTACTGGATTTATTTTACCATTCCTATTTATCAATTTTCATCTGAAGTAGCTGCAGTTCTTAAAAGGCAAAAGAAAGGTAATAGGAGTCTGTAAGTAAAAGAACCATCTCCGTAAGTTTTAAGCCTTCAGACATAAAGAAAAGGTCTTTGCTCTGTCTTTTGTGGCTTACAAGCAATGAATGGTAGGTGGATATGATTCTCCTCATTTTTATAGCTATTGTTTTGCTACCACAGTGTTTGTAAAATGCATTAAAAAACTCTTTATAATTCTCTTAAGCAGCTTAAATCCCTTTTCACTTTCCCCAGGCAAAACCTGATTCACTTGCATGTTTTTGGGCTCTGACCTTCACAATGCTGATCTCCCAACAGTAGTAGCCAGTTTCTTATTCTTTAAGTGCTGGAGGAATCATGAAAAATTCAGACACTGGGTTTCCCTGAGACCAATCTGGTGGCTTTGTCTTTGTGCTAACTGCTGCTTTCTATGCATCATTCAAAAGGTACATACTGTTGTCAGCCCCTGAACTGCTACTTGGTGTTAAACATGAATATTTGTAGCTTAGCAAGGGACTAAATTTAAAAAAATTAATATTTGACAACCTTTGAGAAGGCATTACTGGCATGAAACTATACGAATGAAAGACCGTATTTGTGAAAAATGAAAACTTTCTTCACTGGGGCAGTTCTAAACATGATCAGATCTGTTTTGAAACAGCTCTGGTTGCTGGACTTTCTTTCTGATGCACAGATTATGATTGTACCAAAGAAAATACTACAGTACATTTGTTTTTTCCTGTGTACTGCAGGGGAAAATTCATTCTGTGCATGTGCCACTAATCCTGTCTGACCAGAAAGCAGAGAAAGATGGCGTGTGGCTTATTCTGTCTACACATCAGAGATACATCCAATGGTAAAATTGCCTTTTTCCACATTTCTTAATTAGAAATAGAAATGGCTTCAACTAATAGAATCTCTTATTAATAACAAAAGGAATTGCTAGCTCTCTAGTTCAAGTGGCATATCTGCATAACTTATAGCCTTAAGAGCTTGTAGAGTCACTCACACTCCTGGCAGAATGCCTTTTACTCTCCCATATTAATGAGTTGTTCTAAATTTAGTCTACTGTGACAAACTAATATTAATACAGTATTTTATGGCCCAGAGCATTGTTAATGCATAAGAATGAAACACTGAATCAGAAGAAGGGGAAAGGAGGCAAGATTACTTAGTATGATTGTCAAGATATAAGATAATCCAACTATGTAGATATTAAGACTTAAATATAATGCTCTGCTTATAGATTTATATTATGTGAAACATTTTCTATTATTTTAAATCCTTGCAGTATTAGTTTCTTATTTTCAAAGGTTTATAACTCGGTCATAAAAATTCACTCTGGGCTGAAACTTGGCATACAAGGTCTTAACCTGGGAGCATTTTCTTAAGTAAATTTTCAAACAAATCAGTGTTTTCCTTTGGTAAAAATTAGACAACAGTCAACATGTATGTAATTTTCCTAACAGGTCTCAGAAAACAATGGAAATGAATAAGCAAAGACAATTTAATTGCTCTTTTTGTATTATTTTAATTCTTTTTAATTGTAAAATGCTAACAGGACAACATATTTGGCAGGTAGTGGCTATTTAGATGTCAGTTTCTTCCGCTGCAATCAAGGGTTTTTTGTCACTCTTTGAAGGGTAAATAGGATGCAGTACTCCATTTGATACCTATTTGATGGTGATGATTTTACTGTCTTAGTATTTACCTAAATAGATATTTGCATGAATATTAACTAAATATCATTTTACAGGAGAAAACGACTTTATGCAGAGCTTTTATATGACTTCAGTAGCTGTGTTTTATAAATATGCATGTGCATCCATATGTACAAATACATTTCATCTTTGCAACCTAAAGCCTGGTCCAAACAGAGCTAAACCATCTACCTGTGTAAACTAAGGGGAAGAAAAGCATATGAGCCTAACTCATGGAAGGGATGCTGCTCCTAACCATGCCAAGTGTGTCTGGTGCCTGCCAGAATGCTGCCAGTTGTAAGGTGGATCATGGATTTTCACAATGAACAGTAGGCAACAGACAGCAGAGGAGCTGATGTGGAAGCATAGGGTCAGCAATGAATTCTATAAGGGGCTTGACTACCTGTGCCATTACTGAAAATCCACCTTAAACAAGGAGGGATGATGAAGTTTTCTGACTAGCTAATGGAATAATTAGCTATATTGGGCAATTTTACTGATGAACTTTGGAAATGGTATATGTAAAATAATTCTTGATTTACTTTGGATTTCTGACCCATATAAAATTTAACCCCTGATTTGACTTCTCTCTTCTCATATTTATGTGGATTAGGAAGTTCTGTCTCCAGTGTTTACAGGAATACAGGTTAGTTAAAGAGTCTTGAGTAAATGTGAAAATTGAAAGGCCTGGGATGTGTGATTTTCATGCCCAATAGACCTTGGAGGAAGACAGATCCCTCAACCTCATTTGGGTTGAGCTGCAGAGCTGTCAGAATGGAAGTTGTCTTTGTGCACGTGGAGAAATGTACCTTTTGACACTCTTTTCAAGGAAATATTTTGAAAAATCAGTCTACTTATGGCTGCTGGTGTGGGTTTATCAAGGTTGGTTAAACTGCATCCAGTGCTTGCTGTAATATGCTGCTTTGAAACATGCAAAGCATTTCCATGCTTGGTTATGGGGTAAGAACTGTGTTTTGGGAGTCGTGGCATAACCTGTAACTGGTGACATTCAGGAAAGAAAAATCTAATTGCAATGAAATTATGGTGGACAGGGAGGTTATGGAGTTAGCAGGTGTCTAATCAGCACAGAAGCCCAGCACAAACTGCATTGTTAATTTTTGTGCTGCTCAGACAGGAAGCAGTGTGTAGAAAAGAGCAGAGCTCTCCAGCTCTTTCTGCAGCTCCCCATGCTCCAGAAGGAGGGTGAGCACTGAAATTGGGTGTGTGGTTCTGTCCAGGGCCCCCCTTAAACTAATGACACCAAATTGCATGGGCAGTGGCAGAGCCATGCCTGGCTGGGCAGGGGGGAGCAGCAGAAGTTCTGTGTCAGTGACACAGCTTGGGCATCAGAAGGAGCAGTGGTGGGGCTGCAGCTCGCTGGAGGCAGACTTTAATGAACGCTGCACCAACTGGGCAGAACCATTTCCTGCAAAGCCCTCATTGCAGCACTGATTCAGTCTCCAAAAGACCCCTCTGTGCTGACAGAGAACCACAGGCAAGAAATTATCTAAAACTGATGTAATTTGGAATAAAACCACAAGAACTGGCACTAGGGATTAGTGGCCTTGCTTGTTATGTTGCTCAAGTTGGAGCCAGCCCCTCAGGTGGGTGAGGTGCAGCCAAGGCTTGTTGCACTGCGTCCCACACACAGTGCTGGGAGTCTTCCTGCAAGAGCCAAGCCCTGTTTACTCTGAATTTCTTCATTGTGTGGGATGCCAGTGCATTCCACATTGCACAAATTATGGAGTTCATTAATCTCCCTATGCCATAATTAAGTCTGTTTAAGTCTACAGTGCAGTCCATGAGCTCCTTTTAGTGCGTGTTTGGGGAGCAATGGATCAGATTTTTTCTTTGCTCTCCCTGCCAGTGCTAGGCCTTTACCAAGCAAAGCTAATGCTCCATCCAGCCATCTTTGTCCCTGAATCCTGGTCACACATTCACTGGAGAATGAGCAGACTGTCATTTTGAGGCAGGAGTGCTGCTGAGGGCTCTCTTGTTGCCTAGAAGGCAGGATGAAAGAAAGGAAAAGGGGCAGTCTTCTGTCAAAACTGAAAATGATTCCTACACTTGCTCTGCACTCTTACAGAAACATAAAACAGATTATTGAAACTTTATGTATTTGGATAGTATTTTGGTCTATCTTTTGGCTTTTTCTTCCTGCTTTTATTCCAGTCATGCAGCTGTGTTCCTGCATACCCTCCTGAAAAATCCCTGCAACACAGTCAGGTCTAAGGACTGAGTGGCCCATGATGGTTATGAAAGAACAGTCACTGCCAATGCTGCATTTTTGTGCATCATCTTCCACAGATATTTGGATTATATAAAGCCTGGATTTTGACACATGTAGCAGATCTTTTTACATGATAGTGGTCTATATTTTGCCTGAAATAATTTGAACAAAAACCTGAATTTTCTATTTTCTTAAATATATTTTTTCCCTATTTCTCCCAGTTTGTTGTTTTTGTTGTTGGGGTTATTTTTCATCATTCCTGGCTTTTTCAGATGTAGATATAAAGCTAAAATCAAAGCTGCCACACCAGCAGTTTCAAAAATGTGCTGTGCCACCATGCATCTCTGTTGGGTAGTATTTCATCTGAGAAGCTTGAAAAGAGCCTATTTTTAAAGAGGTAAGTGCTAAGCATCTTCTAAAAGGTAGATCTCCCAAAGCTGTATGGGAGTAGCCACCTGGAACTGGATGCCCTTAGATTTGCCAGTTCTTCCGAAGACCTGCCCTTATTTGTCATTGTTTCTCCTTTGCAGTGAAACTCTTCAGCATGTTGATATTGTGGAAGAAAAAAAGATCAAGCGGTTGCCAAGATTTTGGCTATTTCCCATGCACAGAATGCTGAAACCTCCCACCTTATGAATCAATAGATCTCTAAGATGGATCGGAGGATGAGGCTTCAAACTAATTCACATGACTGCCTGCCACTGTAGTGGACAGAATATCTATTTGGTAGCAGTGACTGGAAAGGTAATTTTTAATGTTTCATGTTTTATTTCATGCACCTCTAATAAAACACAAGTGTTCTGTTTTTCAAGAAAATACTGGGAGGCACAACCTCAAAGAAATGCTTGCTTATGACCCTGTTACACATGGAGTTTTGGACTGCAGTGATAAGTGGTGGGTTGTTATTTTATTGCTGAAAGAACTTACTTAGCATATGCAATATGCAAAAGGAGGAAAGCTGAGCGTTGGAGCATATTACCAGTGTGCACTTAAAAGAAAATTATCCCATGAAAAACAAATCCCTTGACTTAAATGCTACTCATAAACTATAAGGCAACTAAGTCTACCTTAATGAGTGATATTAGTACTTGATGGGGAAATAAAACCAAAAATACTAAAATGTTGAGCTAGTGTAAATGTTGACAGGTTGGAATCTATTAAATGCATGTTATTGTGGGAGCTGGAGAGGTGTAATTTGTGGTTTTTTTGGTTTTTTAAATTATGCCTATGGTTTATGAGAATTCCATTCTTTTTTTCTGAGTCTGTCAGTGCAGTTCTTTTCATCAATGGGTAGGAAGCAGAAGCTTAAATTGTGTAAGCAGGTGTAGTATGGGAGATATCCTTTTCAAGAGAAAGGGAGAAAGAATAATATAAATCAGACATGGTGGGAGGCATTTTTCACTGTTATTTTTGTTCCCTTACACATTTGTTTCTATACAATGCCATTGAACTCTGCTGTCTTGCAGGCTAATTTAAGGTTCAGAATTTAACTCTGAACAGGCTTACCTGTATGATGTTGGAGAGTCTCAAGAATGTGAAACATATTTTTAAACCTGAACCTATGAAATCCAAATGTCTGACAGTGAGGTGCTGGAGATACGGAGCATGCAGAATGCATAGAGGTGGCTAAATGCACTTAACTCAGATGGTTAAAAAATAGTAATGGAGAAAAAATCACCAGCAATGATAGAACAAAGTAAGAATTTCTACTAATGAATCAGACATCTCTTTTGACTCCTTTGTCTCGACTGGTGTGCACTTTGGTTATTTTAATTAAGTATCTCATTTAGACGGTGCAGCTGGTTCGGTCTGTGTTCTCTGGGAGCCGGACTTCGCTAGAGGGCAGCATTTGATAAAATGTTCAAAGCGGGCTCCCACAAGTGAGGGACAGACATGCAGATCACTCTAATAACACTTCTAACAGGGATCTCTGACATAAGTTTTCAGATCTGTTTGTTGGTCTGGGGCCTGGAACACTGTTTGGGTTGATGGGAATTTTTGAAAGAAATGTAAGGATTTATTCCACTAATAAATATGAATTGGTGTGAGATGGATATATTATTTCAGGTTTGCAGAAATTGCACCCTGCAGCCCTATCTTCTATCCTTAGCCTTTTAAATGTACATAAATTAATATTTTAAATTTTATATTATTGCAAAAGAATAAAACATGAATAGGTTCACGGTTCACTTGTCTATTAGCTCTTCCCTTTAATTTTCTTTTTTTTATTACTACTGACTTTCAAGCAGTCGTCTCAGCATAAGTACTTTATTCAGCAAAAATCTCTTGTTGCTGCAGAGTCTCAGTAGATCTGTATGGCTGGGCACCTGTGGAGCCCTGTCATGGTGCTAGAGGCAAAACCTTCTCTTGTGCTGGTGGTGGTTCTCAATGGTTTGCAAGGTTTTGCCTTGGCTTTGCCAGGGCTTCCAGCTGTCTTGGTCAGGCCAGCAGCTCCCTGCAGCCTCCACAGGGCCAGGGATGCAGATGGCCAGGAGGCAGCCTACCTGGACTGCCTGATCAGACAGGAACCCTTGAAGAGGTGTGATTTGGCATTTAAGGTTAGATAAACAGGTATTTTCTGATTCATCACTAGCCAAGAAATGCCATTTTGCTTCTCTGAACTAGGGGCATCAAATGAAAAGTGACTTCTGCCACCAAGCATTAGGGATCTATTCAAGGAGACTACATCACCCTTGGCTTTCTAGTTGTGGGGGAGGGAGAGATTGTTAAAAAGGACAGTTTAACTGACCTAAGATTTGAAATGCCTTCTGGAGATGTGCATCCTCCAGAGAAAGCATTTGAGTGATAAGACATCATTTGTATGAGTCTAAAATGAAGGGGGGTAACCTGGACTCCACAGCCACATAGGTAACTTTTAACAGTGATGCCAATGCTTTTCCCTGGTGAGCAGGAGGCAGATATGCCCAGAGTTTGTGCTGGAACCATTATGCTGCTGGGAAAAGCTCTGGTGGTTTAATAGACTTCTCTTTCTTACCAGGTTAAGTGGCGTTGACTTAGGTGAACTCTTTGTAAATGACATCTTTGCTGGGATTGCTGTCTGCACAGGCAAGGTGAAAGCCTGATCCTGAGGATGTGAGTGCTCAGCCTGCAATAAACATGCCCAGGACTCTCCCAGCTCAGGGGCTGAGCTGTGGTTAAGCACATTGCACCTCGTGTGGTTCGCATGCTGGATGCCGGCTGGGTGAAATTCTGATTTCCTATTTTAAGCTGTTAGTCTCCAATACTGACTGTAGCTTATGGTTACAGATATTCCTGTGTGGTTAGAAAACCAGAAGAATTCATTTGGATAGCATGAAATGTATAAATGGAATATCATTGTCATTATCTTTAGAATTACATCTTTCACATGCCAGGTAAATCCAGGAGGCAGCTAAACATTTTCCCCCTATGACATTATCACAAATGTCATTTGGTGCTTCAAGACTATTTGAGAAAAATAAATCACCGGCCAAGTGATGTTTATATCATCATATGTGTGTTACTTTTTGCTGGAATAGATTGCCACAAGACAGACTTTATTCAGTTCTTCAAGACAAAACTGGTTTTTTGTTCTTAATGGTGGATTTTTGTTTAATTTTAATTTTTTTAACTGTTGTTAAATATCTCTCAATGTGTACCTGTTTGTCTTGAAGCTATGCAGGTCTGTGGGCTGACAAATGGCCTAGAGATGTTTAGAGAACTTACCTTATTTATGCACAATGTAAGATATTTTTGTCTTCTGTCCCAATTGCATATTTCTACCTGGTTATGTGATGTCTCTGCTCAAGACCTGCCCCAATAAAGGAAGAGGAAGGAACCATCTGTAACATCCCTGGTAACTGTAGCTTCCTGTGACCATTCAACAAAACACTTCACTCTATTTTTGTGTATCCTGGCTGGTTAAACTGTTGCTGCCTAGAGAGTGAAACACTGGGTTGTCCCTGAAGAGCACAGTCAGCTCAGGGCTTGAGTGGTCTTCACCCAACAGCAGAAAGAAAACAAACCATTGCTTTCATTTGCATTTTAATCATGGTAAGAGCGTATAAGAAATGTCTGGCTCATGGTGTTAGGAGAGAGTGATACACCAAAGGCACAGGCACATAGCCCTGTCTTCATTTCATTTTAAATTAATAATCTTGCCAGTTCACTTTGAAGCCTGCAGTCCAACCTCCACAAAGATCACCGCTTGCCAATGAGATATGGGGCAGAGCTGTTCTAATAGCACAGGAAGACTGAAGTTTTATACCATCTTTATTATCAATGCTTGCTGAGGAACACTGTGCTTACTCTGTGAGCTGTGGCATAATTCAGCCAGCTCACAGTACTGATGCTACCTGGTATGGCTGGTTGGTGTATCTGAAAGAACAGAGTGGCCAGAGGAAACTTCACAGAGAAGAGAGCTAGAGCCAGATCTCTTGGTACCAAAGATCACATGAGCTATGTAGTAGTACTTAGTGGTCCTTCTTGGACAGAGATTTATTGAACAGTAGCTGCATTTGATGAAGAAGTGAAAACACTTCATTTTGTTCCAAATGGCATCATCCTGTTCCCAGACCTTTGGTGTCCTAGAAGGGTCTAAATGTAATTTCTTCTTTCCAGAGTCAACACAAAGAGATTCTTCAGGACTGATGTGCTTCTTGTCTTTCCAGGACCTGTAGTTAAAGTAGCTTGTTATCAATTAGTTCAGTCCAGGAGCTTCCAAACCTATTGGAATTACCCATAGCTGATGCAGTGTGGTCAGCCAGGCAATTATATCTCAGCAAAGCAAACAGAATAAAATCCTGGTCTCCTCACCAAGGAGGAGACCTTCTCCTAACCTGGAAGCAGGTTAGTACAAGTGTCCTGTTTCTGCTGTATATGATGCTTTTACACCAGCCTTGAATAGTGATGATCCTTGTAACTGGTTTCCTCTCTACCGAAGAAGGTGGGAACCAATTGCATTCCCTCAGTCTCAACCTCATGTGGTATCTCTCATGCCTTCCTTTCTCTCTCCTGGACTAAGGGGAAGGGAGAGGCTTGCTTGGAGTGCAGATCCCTTCGAGTTCCATCCAGCAAAATTGGATGTTTGCAACAGCTCTCAAAAGGGAGGAGTCCCTACTGCTGATATTCCCACTTGCTTGGGTGGAGAGCCAGCCCACCTCCCCTCCCACACAGAGCACTGCTGACACTGCTGGCAAGGACTGGCAGCTTCTGGACTTAATATCTGTGCCATGACTCACAGCAAACTGCTCACTGTTCTTATGGTGCAAACTGGAAATAATCTTTATATGGAAATTGCATACTTGCATGCCTTCAGCACAGAGGCCTTTTTTGTACTGGCCTGTGCTGTCCATGCTGTAACACACCCATACTGGTCAGTTTGAAAAAACAAAACAAACCAAAAACACCCCCAAAGCCTTAAATTCGAGTGCAAAGGAGTCCCCAAAACCATCGTGTTGAACATCATGTTTGGTACTCACTGGTTTTGTTTTTTATTTGGGTTGAGGTATTTAATTCAATATTTCACTCAGATTGCAAACTCAGCTATACCAAGAATATACAACAGTAATTTCTCTACTTTTTAATTACTGTTCACTCTTTTATCTACAATCATGTTGCTGACAAGATGACAATAGGTTTAGTAAACCCTCAAAGACATGGAAAAAGGTCATTTGAATCAGTATTATAGCACTATAATTTCACAGCTTTTTTAGGGCATCACTGACTACAGAGGTAATGCTGACAAACTTTGGCCTATTACTGGGAAATTAATGCTTGATGAGTAAAATCTGTGATTATAGTGGCATGATGAGGCCTGAACACCTCTTCTTCTGAGGCAGCCTTTTCACTACTGAAGAGGATTAACAAAAGAGGCAGATGCCAGTGACAAAGTGCCAATATTTGTTAACAGATGTGATCCTTGTAATGTAGCATGTGTTCTTAATTTGGCACGGCTTGACACCAGGAGGATCTCTGTAAATAAGGTGTCATTAGCTGTGTCCAATAGGCTTTCCTTCTAAACTGGTCTTTGGTTAGTATCCATGCTCTGGTTGAAACTGGCATTCTACCTTGTGGATGGGCTACATGCCACTCTGACAGATGGGCATGACAGTAGACCAGCCAGGGAAACATTAAACTCATCCAAGCTGAGTATTAAGAGCCAAATAATCTATCCAGAAATATAACATGGGCAGATTTGTGTTACTGTAATTGGTGAAGTGGATATGCTGTTGCTACCTGAAGTCCTAGATGGTTAAATGTTTGCATTCTTAGACTTTGCTTTGGTTTCCAGATTTTGGTTTTAGAAGAATGAAGATTACTGCTTAAAAGGGGGGGAAAAAAGAGCAGCAGACAAAAAAGAATCTGTTTTTTGAAAGAAACTTCTATATTAAGTGAAGAAAATATCAAGTGAGTCAATCATGTTTCTTGTTAAGTAGGTTGATGCCAGTCTTCTATTTATGTTGACTTCCAATTAAGTATTTAGGTGAAAATGTTTTGCACAGTATTTCCTTTCTCCAGTTTAAAAATTAAAAGATGTTGAATAAGATATTTTTCTGTCTCTGAATCTCTGGAGCAAAAATGTAGTCTGTTGCATCAGTGAGGAGTCAACTGAGTTACTTGAGGAATTGTTTGTCCTGATGTTTTTAGGAGGGGAAAACATAGATGCTTAAGAAATGCATATTTAAAGGTTTAAAAATCTAAAAAGGTAGATATTATAAGAGTGTAGGAGTTTTCCCTGTAAAAACATTATCACAAAATTTCTGCTCATAGAATTCTACTTAACCACTTACCTTTGCTTGCAGATAAAATTGACTTATTGTTTTACTTAGAAAAAATATTGAATTTGACTTAAAAGTGAGAAGAGTTTGGAAGTATTTTTTCAGAAATTGTAATGCTTTGTATCTACGGGAAATCATAGTGTGCATGACAGGGACTTTGAACATCTTTCTGCAGCCAAATGGACTTTCTTGTGATTTGTAGCAGTGAAGAAAATTCCTGTAATTTAGAGGGAGAAGGCCTCACTCTCTGATATGATCAGTGTAACTCAGTGATATTCTTGTAAGGCTGCAGTGTTCTTAGTGCAGTTTCGTAATATCTGCATATCAGCACAGATTGGTCAGTCAGATCTGTTTAAGTAAAGAAAAGCTGAAAAATATCTGTGCCTTGATGGAAAACCCAGGTACTTGTGTTTACCCTCTGAGACACGAGGCACTGGCCCTGGTGAGTGAGGAACCCCTGGAGGGCTACCTTTGCTAGGTAGCAGAGGTTGTGAGAATAACACACAGACAGACTGCTTTTGTCACCCAAACTCTGCAGTATGGGCACGTTTTCCTACCACTGGAGAATTCATGAGCTTCTGTAGCCTTTGATACAGATGCATACGGTAACTTGTTGCCAATTTTGTGCAATTAGGGCATACAAAATGGTTTCCCTGTTAGGAATGTTGCATGTGCTACGACACTAATTAGGGGTTTCTCTCCTTTACATGCATGCCTGTCTGCCATTAATATTAATGGCAATTTTGCCCAAGCACAGGGAAAGACAAGACCTGTGTAACTGTGACTTAAACTTTTGCCTTGGAAATTCCCTATATAGCTGTTCTTGGAACCTGCTGGCTTGTAATTTGCTAAAACCTACCTGTGAAAATGGTGTGTAGATAAAACAGTTACCTTTGCAAGGGGTAGTTCTATTATCTGTTCTGTGGTCTTCCCCCTCTAGGTCTCTAGTTTGTCCCTGTGGTTACATTACAAGCATTTCAGCTATTTAAAAAGCCACATTTTATGCATACTTAATTTTTTTTCCTATAATGAAGCTTATATTATAAATTTTAAAAAGCTCCAGTGGCTATACAATTACTCCATGTTCCTGCAAGAAGGTGCACCATACTATTTTCTAACAGAAAAATTCAAAGGAACAAATCTGCTAGTATTGTCAGAGGAGAGATACAGGCTCATGGGGTTTTAAAACTCCACTGAAATTTTGGGTTTAGTGCAGATTGTGATGGAACACGTGCAGCATGCATGCAGCGCTCTGTGAAGGCACCCCAGCAAGCCAGCTCCAAGGAATGAAAGCTAAGGAGGCTCTGGTGCCTCCAGCTCACTGCCAGGTCATTGCAGGGGTGAGCTGGAGGCTGAAGTAGAAAGGCAGAGCAGGATGCAAAGCCATTTTTAGGAGGAGAGAGCCTCTCCAGAAAATGGAAGGGTGCCTAGACAGTGGGTGCTTAGTTTTCTGCTCAAAAGCCACTTGGAATGGTCATTAAGATGCTGATTAATAGGATAAGTGATATAGCCTGGGTCAAGCTCAGTCTTTGTCTCTTAGCAAAGACCACCAACAAAGACATGACATGTATCAAGGACAGCAGATGAGGATGATTTGCAGTTTGTGCTTTCATCTTGTGAACGTGCAAGAGAATATTTTTTGAATAATCCATGGTTCTAGTTGCACATACATTCTAATAATTAGAGCTGATAGTACAGATTTACTTATAGGTATAGACATGCTGAACTCTTTATTTTAACTTAATTTTGGGGGTGCTTGAGCAAAATTTTCAGTTCTCTGAATGGCTCAGGATATGGGTGGAGTATTCCATCTTCACAAGTCCTCTGCAGCTGATCTGGAGATGCTGAGATGAGAACAACCAATATAAGCTAAAAAGCAGGGCTGAAAGGAAAATCCACAGGGCTGTGGAATGTCAATTAAAGTATGAAGATGTGAGTGCTGTCAAATCTTTATCCAGGGGAAAGAGTCTCTGCCTTTTACGCAACTTTATGTGAATTACGTTCCTGACTGAGCAGATCATGGGCTGATGGATTTAAAAGGGTACACTTTTTTTTATTATATCAAAAAAAAATATTTTCAATTCTGAATAGTAAATCCCTACCCCCAAAAAAATTTCTGGCATACAGAGAGCATGACTGTGCCAGCAGTTGGCTCAGAGTTGGCTCCCCCTGGATGACAAGATCTACTGCAACAAAATAAAGGTAGAAATTATTATCCATGCTCCTCAGAGAAAGACTTTAAAAATTATTAACATCAAGACATTCTCTGAAATTTCTCAGTGCTTCATTAATTTTTGAGGCTGTGAAGGTTGAAAAATGAAAGAACATCTGCATTAAATGAGATTTTGTATAAATTACCCTCTAAAATGCACCAAAAATATATTTGAAGGCAGATATCCCAAGGCCAGTTTGCTTTCCTCCTACTTTCTCTTCAATTATCTTGTCTCAGACTTATACAAAAATTAATTGGACGAGCAAATGTCTCTTATCAATGTATTTGGGGAGGAGGGGGACAGAATAGGAAGAAGGTGCATGTGGTTATATACATAGGTGGGCAAGACAGAGAAGTGGGTATGTGTGTGGAGGCCAACAAAAGCAGAAGACAGACTAGTGGTGGTGTCCCAGAAGTGTCATCAGAACAGGGCACAGATGTGAGATCCTGAGGGAAGAAGTTTGTAACAATGTGAAATGGTTTAAGTGGCTTCTCATCACAAATCTCATGACCACAAATTTTAACTGTGGATTGACATATTGCTATTTATTATTTTTTTTGCAAATTATGTGTGGAAATGACTCAATTTGAATCTTATGCCTTTGGCACAAAGACAGTGGTCAATATGTGTCCCTGTATCAGAGAAGAGATGAAGATATTTGCATTTGCTCATTTGCCCCAAAGAAATGCTGGTTTTCAAATGTGTGTAAGCCTTCCCTAGAGTGATGCTTCTCAGAAAGCTCTTACTGAGCTGTGTATCATAACTTATGGCAGAGTGAGGTTTTATGAGAAGTTTTGCAAGTGAAGCTGCAAGAAGGTTGGCATCTCGACTCAGTCACCCAAACTCTAGTGCAAGTTCATTCCTTCAGGCATCCATTTAGGAAATAAGAGCTCCATTCTGCATGGCTTTGCTCCTTGCAGGAAGTGGGCTATGAAACTGTGTGAAAAGCTTTCTCCTCACTTTCACTGTGCTGACGTATAGAAGGTTCTGGGAGTACAGAACCACAGACACTCTGTGTCTTCCCTCCACAAAAGCTGTCCCTTGTTCATTTTCCCCCCACTGCACTGAGTGTATTTACACAGCTGCTGCTGCTGGCAGTGCAGTGGGTGCTTGGTGTGCCTAACTGCAAGGGAGATGAAGTCCCACTATGTTTCAGTGTGACTCAGAAAAGCCCATGGAGATCCTGGATTGCTCTTAGTTTGCTCACTGAGGCTTGTGCCACAGTTAAGTGTGGCTTTTTTCAGCTGGAGTTAATCTTTGTCTTGTTTTGGGATTGTTTGTGCTAACAATTGCTCTTTCCAGACAAGGAGCAGAGCAGTTAGCAGGAAGAGAAGACTGAGGGTTGGGGAAATTAGGAAGCAAGTCGCTTAATCCTGGTGTGAGTTTCTGAACAAATGCTATGGAGAAGGTAAATTGAGCTCAACAAAACATTAGATTAAATTCATTAGTAATTAAAAACAACAACAGCTGCAGTCTAAAGAAAAATGCTGGAGATGTGTAAAGCTTGGCCATTAAAATGTATAGACACTGACCCTCTTTAAATTCATAGAGAATGCTCTTTACTTAGCTATAAAGGTTTAATGTAACTTAGCAGATCTGAGTTACTTCAGGAGAGCTTTAATGCTTGGCAGGTCTCTACATTTTATTTATGATATCAAAGCTGCAACTCAGATTTTTACTCAGTGGAAGACATAAAAGAGATTCAGAAGTCATCCAAATCATCTTGTAATTAATGTTACCATGCACGCCCAAGACATTAAAATGTTAACAGTGTTAGAATCGTGTGCTTTGGAATACAGAGTGAGGGCTTTATTAGAGAGAAATACACTGCAGATGTCATCCACCCTAATTGAGGACATTGGGTTGCCTGCTGCTTGTTCTTATCAGTGGTTCAGATTTTTTTTTTAATTAATTCATTTTCCTTACTGCTAGAATCTGCTCTCATTATTAGTCTATCTTGTCACTCATTTGCATTTCAAGTGCTGGGACTGTGGGGTACCAGCTAGCTGCCTTAGAAGAACACTTCAAGGGGTTACTCTATCAAATAGCAGCACAGTATCACAGTGAATTTGACATCTGGGTTATCTTATTCCCAGATGCTCCATGGTGTCATTAGCAGGATTAATCTTAGCTTTAATTTCATAATGATTCTTATTCTAATATATGTGAATGAACACAAAGTCTCTTGACTCATTATCACCAATTTACCCAAGATATGTAATCAGGCTCTTACATTCACCAACATTTATTTTTGCTAATACATCTAAAATTGTAGATTAAGCAAATACAGTTAGTTCCAGCTGAGTGAATGCCTAGTGAGGTAGCAATGTAGTATTTATGTTTTAATTAAAGTGTATTAATGATAATGTCTTTTAAATACATACTGATCAAATTATTTCAGCTGAAAACAATGCATTTTTCATTAAAGTGATAACAACCTGTAAATTTAATAGCAGCATCTTTTTATGACTATTCATTATTTGCAACCATTTAGCAATTACTCCAGGTCTCTTTTTATAGTATAATTTTAACCTTTCAAGATTAGGGCAGAACACTTTATCCTTGAGAAAAATCTCTTGACTTCCCAAAGCAGACAGAATTAAATTTTTCAAGTCAAATTAAAATTTAAACCGAAATACATTTTGTATTGAAAATTTGATTTTAATTCCTGTTCTAGATTGAACTGTAGTACAGAATGCAATTTATTTTTACAGCTAAGCAGACACACAAGGTCCATCTCGACATCATACAGGGTTTCATAATCTAGTGCATTTTTAAATTGCAAGGAGAAAGCAAAATGTGAAATTCCTGTGCACTTTTTTTACAGTGTTGGACTAAGTTTTTCATTTACCAGCTGTTGTAGCACAGCAGTAAGTAGTGGTTCATTATTGATGGATAAAATGTTCAAACATTTAAAGAAATGAAAGTCAGCTTTGAATTTTTAATTAATTAATTAAAAGTACTGCAAATGCCAGCTTGTTAATTGCTTTGCACCTGCAAGCCAACACAGGTTTTATGCACTCTTTCTTTGAATATTAATTTTTTTGCATGTCTTCATAATGCTTGGAAAGTCTCCCCTGCAAACATATTAGTAAAGAGTAAATATTGAATCTAAGACAAAACTCACGGCTTCATCTTTCACTGTACACAGAATAGGATTTAAAGGAGGATTTAGATTTCCAAGGCTTCTAATTAAGTAGTGATAATCAGGCTTTCTGCTGAGGGTCACTTCCTGGGAGTAATTTGAGTTATTAAAATGCATGTTTTTATTTGTTCTGCTTTGCGAGCTAAAACTGATCCCTTTTAATATAGCAGCAAATATGCAAATTGGTGTTTCATTATATTATGCAATTTATGGCAATCTTCTCTAATTTACTGAAAGGGCAAGAGCCTGACCTTGTCATTCAACTTTTTTTCTTGGTAAGCTAAACTAATTATGTGGATCTTTTTATGAAACTCTGGAAGTATGCAGCACAGTAAAAAATGTGACAAATTTACCTTGATTATTCATCAAGATGGCCTTCGATTTTGCTTGAATCCTCCTTCAGGGTGATGGATAATTTAAACTTACATATAGGAGCCAATTTGTTTCAGGGTTTGAAAATGGCTTTCTTTTTTTTCACAGAAATCCTGGAAAGAGCATCTGAAATCATTGAAATAATAAATGTCAGGATTTGAGCTATGGACTAAAAAAAAGTTCATTAAAAATACTTGCATGATGTATTATGAAATTGATATCATGATTTTTCTCTGTGCTGTCCTTCAATACAACTTTTCAGCCAGGTTTCTATTAGTGATATGCATTTTCACTTTTCTTTTAATAACTTTTCATTTTAGATTTAACAAACTCACCATTCTTTAGCCTTTTTTTTGCCTACTCTACCAAGAAGTGTTAAGTTCTCCTCTGTCCAAGTCAGAAAAGCATGGCTTAGTCTTCTGTGAATCTCAGGAAGGTTCTACAATTGCTTCTACAGGGCAAAGTTGGAGAACTCTCACTGGTGGTGTCCAACTGGGCTCAAACTGGGCCCAGTATTTTCATTTATATTTATATTTATTTATCCATGAGCTGCCTGAAGGGGCAGATGCCTCCTCAGCACGTTGGCTGGTGACACAAAGCTGGGAGGAGAGGCCCCAGGGGCTGTGCAGCCCTTCAGAAGGGCCTCCACAGGCCTGGAGACAGGGGCAGAGAAGAACCACCCGAATTTTACAAAGGCAAGCGCAGGCTCCTGCTCCTGGGGAGGAACAAGGCCAGGCACAGCACAGGCTGGGGCTGACCTGCTGGGGAGCAGCTCTGCAGAGAAGGACCTGGGGCTCCGGGTGGACAACAAGCTGTCCATGGGCCAGCAGTGCCAAGAAGGACAATGCTGGGAGAAGCATTGTGAGTGGGTCAAGGGAGGTGATCCTGCCCCTCTGCTCAGCCCCAGTGAGGCACATCTGAGGTGCTGTGCCCAGTTCTGGGCTCCTCAGCACAAGACAGACAGGGAGCTCCTCAGCTGGTCTGACAGAGGACAATGGGGATGATGAAGGGACTGGAACATCTCACTGAGAATGATTGAGGGAGCTGGGGCTGCCGAGAGGCGACTGAGAGGGCACCTCACCAGTGCCTGTGAGTGTCTGAAGGGAGGTGTCACAGGATGGATCCAGGCTCTGCTGGCTGGTGCCAAGCAACAGGACAAGAGGCAATGGGCAGAAACTGATGCAAGGGAAGTTCCACCTGAAGGCAAGGAAGAACTTCACTGTGAGGGTGACTGGGCACTGCAATAGATTGCCTACAGCAGTTGTAGAGGCTCCTTCACTGGAGATATTCCAGAACCATTTGGATGCAATCCCGTGCAGTGTGCTCTGGGATGACTCTGCTTGAGGGAGGTTGGACCAGATTACCCACTGTGGTCCTTTCCTGCCTTACCAGAATTCTGTGATTCCTTTTTTGATAAATACACCTTTCTTGCCACCCTGCAGGCTGCTCAGCTCTCTCAGTCCCAGAAGTTTTCATTTGACTCTTCTGCTCTGTGATAACCCAGAGTAATGGGGTCATTTTGGCATGTTTTAAACTTTGGCTGATGAGACTGATTTGAGTGATGTGACTGGACCAGAAGAGGTGCAGGAACAACATTTCAGATACTAAAATCCCAAAAATATCCTAGTTGGAGCAGTCTTGAGAGAACAGCTGGTCAATAACCTGAACTGAGTCAGGAATGGATATACCTTGATTGTTTCCAACAGGTATTTATCCTATTTATTTAGAAAAAAAACCAAACCTTAGTAAAGATTTGACATCTCTAATTCACATTCTTTATTTTCCAAGCTTTTTTAAATTTATTTTTTTTCTTTCTTCTGTTACAAATTTGGCTGATTCCTTCCTTCAGGTTCCGCAAAGATCAACTGGCAGGCTTCCTCTATGCTGGAAGAAAAGACCTAGAGTACAGAGTCAGAAAGTTGTTACAGAATGTTTAATCCATGAAGTTGAACACATTTCCCCGTTGACCATGATGACTACTATAATATTGCAGTCATCACTTCCTCTAATGTAACCTCTTCTGCTTTTGTTTAAACAGAATATGTATTTGCAATGCAAGTGAAGCCTTAACACTGTGTATCAGCTAGAAAACAGGTTGTAAAACCATGTTTCAGCACTGATCTCTTGGCTGTGGCTTGGACTGTAGGCTAATGCAGCAGTGTTCATTGCAATCAGTAGTTTAAGCTTGTCCTTTCTTTGTAGCAATGATCTAGCTTCTGTAGGGAAAATGCTCTAGGTCATCCCATACAGTCTGCACAATGGTTAAAAACAGATTTGTGCTTTACTTTGCAGAGTGAGGAGCACCAATGTATTCACCAGCTACTGGAATGACGGTTTTGGCTTATCCAGGTCCTGTCAGTTTAGGACTCCCTTTATTGAAAGCATGTATATTTGTATTGGAGGACAATACTCAAATTGTGACAGTGATTTTTTATGGTTTGGGTTTGTTTTTTTTCCAAAGCAAGCTTAAGCTATGAAGAAGTGTTTTCATGGATTTCTTTGGTTTTTGTAAATGAGGATGAACAATTGGCATGTTCTGATGTGGTGGTGAATTTTGATGATGTCAAACCTGACTAGAGAGAGAAAAATCCTTTATAGTGAACAATAAATTAGTCTGTTAATTACTTAATTCTCAGGCACATAAAAGAGTCCTACAAGCATTGGCAGAGCAACTGAATAACTCCCAGGTTCAGGCTTTTTAGTACCATTATCTTATAATTGCTGATTGGCACAGGGTTCTGCTTGCTGTTCCCAAGGGGGGTCAGCAGTATGTGTGGCTCAGTGGTGGGGACTCCTAGGCAGCGATTTATGCACTGGTTTTGATAGGTGGAAAAAAGCAGTAAGAATTTATTAGCCCAGTACCATTGTTGGGAGGCAGGAGGGGGGCTGGAGCATACGAATTCCCTTGCCAGCAAATGAAAAGAATAAAACTGGAATAAGAAGAGTGGCAATTCAGAGACAATAATTTACTCTAGGAAAAAGGTAAAAATATTTGCTCATGTTTGGCAGGTTTCTCATTTTGCTCTTTTTGTGCTAGTGACTGTGTCAGGAGAAAGGCAAGTATCACTAACTGGAGGAGAAAATTAGCAGTGTATTTAAATGTTTCATTGTAATGTCCCTTCCTAAGTGAACCTCCATTTAATGTTTAAAGGGCTAAAAATGTTGAGTACACATCAATAAAACAACATAGTTTTAACTTCTAATTAAGTTTTAACTTTGAATACACACAGTTGACTACGCCACTACTCTAATTAGTGCCTGTCTTTTTTGTTATTTAGCTAATTTATTTGTAATGACTAATGGAGAGACTGAAAAAATTATGCATCCTACTGCATGTAGAAATCTTCTTGCTGCCCCTCTGTAATACTTAAAAAAATTAGTTATTTATTTTAGTTTAATCTTGCTCCCTCAGTTCATTAGGATGCTCTGGGAGGTTACAGAGTACAATGTTTTGAATTCTCAGTACTCCCAGGCAGGCATGTTAAATCAGGTTAGTACAGAACTTGTCTCCTGCTCTAGGTAACCTGTATTAAGGAATTCAGGCTTATTATAAAACTGAACTCTCTATTGCCAAGGGCTTTATCATTGTGAAACAGTCTGTTTTCTTGTTTGTGTTACTCTTTCTCATCCTGACCTTATTTATTTTAATAATATTTTGGAAGCTGAAAAAGTACTGGCAGAATTCATATTAATATGTTGTTATTAAAAGAGACAGACCTTTAATTGCAGGCAGTTAACACAAAATCTGTTGGCAACGTCTTGAACAGAATGATAGCATTTAATCATTTTTATCATTATAGTGGTGATGTTCTCAACGTTATTGCGAGAGAGTTGTCGAGTATTTTTATGATAAATTCTTAATTTAAGGGTTTATAACTTAACCATAAAAATATGCTCCAGGCTGAAATGTGACATACAAAATTCTGAATGTGGAACTGAAGGTTGCTTCTAGTTTTAAAACAAATAAACAATAAGCCCAGCTCCTTGTGAGCATTTAATAGCTATGAACTGAAATTCCTGCCAGAAGTGACCTTTTCTGTGGAGGATCCTCTGTTATTTTTCTTGCTTAACAACCCTGCCCCAAAAACGCGCACTCCATTACAAAGGAAAAAAGTTTAACTTAGTGTTAAGCTTTCTCAGTGCTCTGCATCTAAACCAGAGTGGTTTGGAACTTTGTGAAGGAAACTTTTCTAAAGTTGAAGGGTGGGAGGTGTAGTTGCAAAGGAAGCCTCTTCTACTCTGAATATTCCGTTGCAAATCAAGGATTCTCCGTAGTATTAAAAAATTTAATGTAGACCCCTAGAAGGTGGAGCTATTTTACAGAAATATTTCAAACCAATATTTTTTGCCTATAAATATAGTAGGCTCTCAGGAAAATGAAAATCCCATGAATCCCATTAAATCCGTCAGACTGATCTGGTACAACTGAGAAAAGAAATTAGACTTAGCAAGAAAGAAATTATGACCTTAAGCCAAGAGCCATGTATTCATCTGAGGCCTGAGCACTGTAATTTCACAGGGCAAAGTGGCTTCTTAGTGAAATGCCATGTCTGGTGTGCAGCCTTTTAACACACAAGTCAGTAGGGACTAAAGAGTACTGATGTATCTTCCAGGTAACTCTGGCTCTTCATCAGCTGGCTTTGGTGAAATCACTCTTGCACACTTGATACTAGACAGGTGTAACTGGTACTACAGTGATGTGTGCTCTGAGTGCTCACTCTGTGAGCATGCCACACTGAATGCTGGTTTTCTGTTTGATTTTGACAGTTTTCTCCACTTGTGAGCCAGCAGATGGGAGAACAGGATCTGGCTATCTGTGTGATGTTAGAAGGTACAGGTGAAATGCAAAGAACCACTACACTGAGAGCTTTGATGCATTGGAAACCAAGCTGGCAGTACCTCCTGTCCCAGAGAAACAAATGTCAGAGAGGAATGTGAGCTGATGTGGCAGCAATTTCTTCTCTACCCATGCTCAGAGGAGCCTGAGCTGTGTGTAAGGCCAAGGGCCAAGCCTTACTATCTGTAGGGTTCACAGGTCTGCCTCCTACAAACCCCCTAGGAAATGGGAAAGTTTCAATGAGGGAACTGATGCCCATCTTGTTGAGCCACCTCTGATCTGAATGTAGATATGCACAGACACATGGTGACAGCCATAGCACATAATTGGAATGGGGTGCTCAATCAGGGTGTCTACTTCTCCAAAATCACCTTCCTCTTCCCTCTGGTATATGGGCATTTGGTCCATGCCTAGCACCTAGATCGTCCTGACAGTATTAGCTGTGGTTGGTTAATAAAGAAGTGTTTAAATCTTTTAAATCCTGTTCTTTATTTTTTCAGCATGTAAACCTTCAAGATTAAGCCATAGGATTTCCTTGTGCCTCAGGATGTTGAAGTTCCTGGTTCATATAGGAGTTCTTCTATGTTGCAACCAGTTAGTAAGAAAGGTACAGAAACATGGTAGAATGCCAGCTGGAGAATTACAGGATGCCAGTTATGCCACACTATGAAGTGTTTTGTATTGTTCCACCATGCTGAAGAAGTTTGGGAAAGTTGGATGCTGTAAAGTCACTGTTGTGTGTGCTTTAAGCACATGAATCATGAAAGGGGGAACTGCTGAACTATTCTGGAAATGAAGTTTACCATTCATGAAAAGATAGCAAAGTGAAGGTGATAAATTTGAACTTTTCAGTTTGGACAAGGTCACCAAGAAATGTTTCTTTTCCTTCCCTTTTTGGTATTTGCCACTGTGCTCTTTGTTACTGCTTGTAGGCTGTTGGCCCTCTGTGGTGGGGACTCCATTTCTTGTATGTTTCATTTGCCCAAACTATGGCCCTTGGAAACAGAAGGAGAAAAATCAAGGAAATAAAAGTATTTTTAAGTTCAGGAGAACAATAGAGAAGGCTGAGATTCACCTTACAGAAAATGGACTTCGAATGGTGGAAATCTATTTAGTTCCCTCCCTGGCATCAGCAGTGCTTGATAGACCTCATGTATATGTGTTCTTAGGAAAATGTTTTCTTGTCTGAACTAGCACTATGTCCTGGCCTATTGAATACTTTGACTTACTGTCTTAAAGAGAGTTAAAAATACAGAAATTAAACTTTGCTGCCTGATATTTGCATTGACAACTTTGGGCTGTTTTCTCAGCAAGCAATGGAAACAGGAAGCTTGTTTTTCTGGAGGAGAGGGGGAGATTATCCCACTCATCCCCTGTGGACCAGCCAGTGCTCTGCTGCTCTGAACTTGGTCCCACAGCCATAACTGAGGAGTGGAGGATAGCCTGATGTGAGAGTGGGAGGGGGGCTGTGCTGCCTTTCTGTGACCTGCAGAAGTGGCATCAAGAGCTACTCTTGCCCACCAGGATCCTTCCTGCTCTACAGGGCATTGTGGAAGGGTCACCAGCAGTGATTTCAGGCTGGATTTCCAGCTGTGTGGATGTGATGGCAGCACACAGTAACAGAGTGGGCCTGCTCCTGCCTGGAATTTCTCACATACAAGCATGTTGCCAATGCCTCTGGAAGGTGTGGAGCCTGCTGTGTCTGCTCTGTCTAGGTGCAATGGACTTAGTCCAGTCCTCTGGGGATATATTTCACCTGAATGCTCTTGAAACCCTGAACAAGTTTATAAATGCCTTGAATTTCACTGGCAGAAAGCATGTGGGTCAACAACAACATCCCTGAAGAAACCTAGAGGAAAGAGTACTTCACACTCCTTGCAGAAATGTGCAATTGGACAGACTCTTGCCTTTCTATTTTACAGATACTCCTTTCCTCCTTCCTCCCATTGACTTTTCTACCCTATCCTTTCTCTAGGTTGCTAAATGCAGTAAAAGTATTTTCTGCTGAGCTGAATAATCTTTGTTAACCCAGGGTCCACTATTTAAATTCTTGCTTCCCTGCTTTTATTTAGGTAATGAAAAAAGAGGTGGGGGTCTGTTTATTAAGTGACAAAGGATTCAAAACACAGAGTACCTCAAATTTAAATACAACTGGAAAGACTTTAAAAACCAAAACAAGAAAAAAAATCAAGAAGGAAAATTAAACTTAAGGTTCATACTCATTTTTCCCACATTATACCTTGGTGTTTCTGGGGTGGGAGGGAATAGTGTATTACATGTAGCACACAGAGTGAGAGAGTGATCCTGTAGCAAAGCAAGTCAGTGCTGGAGAATTTGCAGGCAGAATTCAATAGCACAAAGGTTTTCAGAAACTATTTTTCTTTCCCTTTTTTTTTTTCTCCAGCAATGATTTCTAGCCATTCATCATGAAGCACTAAAAATCAAAGAGCAATATTCACGAGCCTCCTAGTACAGTATGTTAAACCCTGATAACTGTCAGGAAGAGGCTGTCTGAAAGGGAAGAGCCAGGTAGCAGCACAGAAAACAAAAAAAAAAACATGTTGGGAGAAAAAGTACTGAAGAATAAAAGGAGAGAAAATGTGCTAAGCAAAGGGGGCCAAGCAGTGCCTCTGTGTTACATTTGTCATGCTGCCATTTTGTTAACAAGAGAGATATATTTACAACAGTGAAAAATGTTGTTGGTTCCAGAGTTCTGTCTGCTTTCACAGAATCCTGGAGTGACCATGTATGCCAGTGGTAGAATCTGTTCTTACAAATTGCTCTACTGGATTCAGAAATATGTTAGTTTGAATTTATTCAACTAATGTTTTATGCGAACATCTTTCAGCCTAGGGCTTGCCTATGAACAGTTTGCTGTGAAGATTTGATATTCAGAATATGAACTGTTTTCAGTAGATGCATATTAGGAAAAAAAATCTTCAAAGAAAGGGCTGTCAAGCATTATAACAGGCTGCCCAAGGAAGTGGTGGAGTCACCATTCCAGAAGGAATTCAAAGGATGTGTAGATGTGGCACTTAGGGACATGATTCAGTGGTGAACTTGGCAGTGCTGGGTTAATGGTCGGACTTAATGTTCTTAAAGGTCTTTTCTAGCGTAAGCAATGCTATGATTCTGAAGGAAGTTCAGAATATGTCTCTTATCTCTGTCTGAAATCTTGATATCTTCATGTAGAGGTAAGTCTCTCTGTGCTTTTTTCTTTGTGTCCAATCCGGAGCTACTTCCAGCTATTTTCTCTGTTTCAAGGGAATATTATAAACAAACAAAATGCATGCATACAAGGAAAGCAGAGCTATCTTGACAAGTGCAAAATAAAAAATGACCACAGCACAAGCAAGCAGAGATTTGATAGCAAGCAGAGGTTTCTGTGAAAAATAAAAATCAAAACCATCACTATGGGTAGTAAATTTTGCTGGTTACTTTGGATGTTTGGTAGTAACCTAAAATAGAGAGCAATGAACCATTTGGTCTTTAGAATGCTTTCAGCATTTCACGACTCTCTCTGTAATTAGAAATGTGTTAGCAGATCATCAGTCTAACAGTATTAATCATGGGAGTTGCTAGAAGCTGAACAATTGTAGCCACTCCAGAAATCTTGCTTGCCCCTTCACAGAGGATTTTCAGAGAATTTTTAATAATAAGCCAGTTTTTATACCTTCTTGTCAATCTAGATTCTTTCTACTCTAAGAGTGTAAGACAACTTTTGCTCAGTGTTCATTTTTTGATTGATGCCTGTTTTGATGCTTAGCTTCTGCCATGTCTCTGGTCATTGCATGTGTCAGTGTCTAGCTAGTAAAGAGAATATGTGAAAAGTTTCTTTCAAACCTAGGATCATTTTATTTCTTAAAACGGCTACTAGGAATTATCCTCTGCTTTTCAGGGAGATAATATTGCTTTTAAAACGAGCTCATCATCCACTAATCCATTTTCAAACCCTGTTAGGCAATCTGGGTTAAGTAGAGTATAACAGTTATCCTACTGGATTGATTGTGTAGAGTTAGATCTTTTACATGCAGGGAGCCCAAGACCCCAGGGTCTAATAGTAATATTGCCTTCTCCATGAATTATTTATTGAATCTGTAAAGACTGTGTTCTATTATAAAATGTAGATTGGAGGGAGGGTATTGTGGTTTGTTTGGTTGCGGTTTTATTTAAGATTCTGCAAAACTTTCACAGCCAAACCTGAAATATGACCCAACAGATGTCAGGAATGATTCTGTGGAAGTCTGTTTAAATCTGAAGTAAACTGGGCTTAGCTTTTCCATGGTCATTGTTCTCCAGCAGCTTCATGTAAAGACCATTTATTCTGAAGCAAGCGGGTTTCTGCTCTTTCGCAAAGTTGTGCTAGCTGAGATTTTCCTGGTACCAAAGCCTGTACTGAAATCCCATTTCTGGTTTGGTGTCATATCTCATACTCAAGCCTGCCTAACCTCTGTTCCCAGGACCTCCTGCAGATACAGCCACTTGTAATTGTATTGTAGCTCCTGAAGTGCTCTTTCTAAGTAAGAAAATCCAGTTCATGAAGGCACTAAAGGTGTTTGAAAAATACATTTTATAGATATGTAACACTTTTCAATTGGGATAAAAATTACATGAGCAAAAAAAATGGGATAAATGTTGCACATAAACAGCAAAGTTATAGACAGAACTTTAGCGTTCAGGAGGTCAATATATACACAGATCTCAAGCAAACTTCTCTGTTTGGAAAGAAGCAAATGTTGTTTCAGCAGCATCCTCAGCAGTTCTGCATGTAACAGAATGGTAATGCACAGTGATCAGGAAAACAAGGGGCAGGTGTCTTCTCAGGAAAGCTGCATTTTCTCAACTCACACTTACAATCATGGAAATAACAATGAATCCTCATGTTTGGTTTGTATTTTTTTTCTCTGTCTAAACAGGTGGAACTGGATGAATCAAAGAAAGAAAAGAACATTTCAATTTCTGCATTCAAAGTATTTTAAATAACACAGAAAATACGTTGTTACTCTTTGTTGTTTTGCTTGTCCTTCGCTGTGCTCCTAGGCAGAGGAGGAGTGAAAGCTGTAAAATGAATGTAAGTATCCTGTTCTTTGTCTCCTACCATACTCCCTGCAGCCTTTTTCTTCCCTCCAAGGCACCTCAGGTGTTTCTACATCTCTCACTCTCACAGATTCATCCTGGTAGTGTAAAGAGCTGGATGGCAAATGTATTTCCCAGTCTGTCTTAAGATATCCCAAAACCTCAAAAAACGAAGAGGACAGAAGCTACTTTGCCAGATCAACACTGCGGCCTCCTCCATGTCTCATGTTAGTTTTTTAATCTCCAGACTATTGGAGACTCTGTTGGAGTCTACTCTGGAATGGATCTCTCTGCCCATCTTTCTCACTGGGTTGCTTGGCTCTGTATAGTTATATCTGTAGGAAACACAACTCAGCTTTATTCTTGTGCTTCCCAAGTGCCTTGGAAGGAGGGTATTGGGAGGCCATTCTGTCTGGATTTATCCAGAACCTACTTTTGTGCTTCTGACCCTGATTATTTTATTTCTGTCAGACCCTATTGTGACCAGTATGTAGGTTTTAAGCAGGTACGGATGTGTTTCTCAGTGTCAGACACATGATCTCTTCCATTTCCTAACTCCTGGTGGTGTATCCCAGCTACGTCAGAAAGAAATACTGACATCTTACTTTCAATTTAGGATTCCACTTCTGCACTCTGAAAAAGAGAACTGCTTATTCTGAGTCTGGGTACATGAACAGAAATAAGATTTGTCCCTCAAAAACTCTTTTCTTAATGTGTCCTTTTGAAAATATTATCTGCAAATTGTCTTGTAACAACATGAGCAGCATCAGTCAGTATATGAAACAGCTCTGTCTTTATCAGAGACAGAAGAAAAGGAAGGAATTCCAAGACAATAAAAAAGGAATTCCAAGAAAACAGTAGAGTCCTTAAATTTCAGCATCTTTCTCCTTCTTAGATGGACCAAATCCTTGGCTTAGGAATTTCTTTTAAAATTTAATTGCAGATTTTATGTATCAGAGTATGTGCAAGTATTCCATCCGTGAGTAACCTTACAGCCACTTTAGCTGTAGCTTACCTCCATTTACACTTAGTTTTCTGTCTTTTCCTGGTAGCATTTCTTATTCATCTTATTCCTTCTCGTTTTTGTTCTCAGAAGATGCAAGTGGTTTTTACTTAGGTTTTGCAATATACATGAAATGATAAACCCTCAGCATTATTTCTAGGACTGCATAGATGAAAAAGTGTGGTTTGAGGTTCTGGGATTTTCTTCTTTGAACGAGTAGAGGATTATTTTCTCCCTAATTCAACAGTAACTTAAAGATATTTTCTTAAACTTCCCAGAAGAAACAGATGAAGAAATTAAAAGAATTGCACTTGGGCAAGGTTGTAAAAATAGAGCATTCTTAATGTGAATTGTTTTGCAAGCATAACAACGGGTGAGACATCCAGGAAACAAGTTTAGTGTAATTAAGTCATTACCCCAGAGATTCAGAGCACAGAATATCTTTTACTCAGTTGTCTGGTAAACTGTTAGCAACAGGATTAAAACCTGCACAGTGCACACATTGACATATTGCAATGCTAAAATTAAAATACATTATATATATGACTAGGGCCAGAGAAGATACTTCACCCAGGGCAGGGTGCCGAGAGGAGGCAGGAGCTGTGTTATGAATGCAAGACATGGCTGAGTGTAGTTCAAAGGAACTTTAGCTCCTGTTGCAGATGCAAGGCACAACAGATGAGCTGACTTCAAATCTTGCCTCTGGAAAAGGCAAGTTACCCCAGATCCATCCTCACTTGTCCTGAAGTGAAGATGTAGACATAGATTCCCATGTTCAGAAGAAGGTAGGAGACAGTCTCTCTCAAATATTTGACTCAGCTTGGGGAAAAACTAATTTAATTTATTGCTAGCTAAAACAAACATTTAATTATTAGCTTGGGTAGTGAGAAACAGAGAAACAAACATTCAAACACCTTTCATCCCCCCTTCCTCAGCTTCAACTTCACTCCAGATTTCTCTACACCTGCCTGAATGGTGCAGTGTGGCTGGGGCCTGCAATCAGTTCTCTGATTTTCCTCATCATCCTCTCATCACAGTTCTCTGCTTTTCCTTCCTCCTTGCCCCTTTCTTCTGTTCCAGAGTGGGCTCCAGGGGCTGCATTCCTGTCAGGAGTGTTCTTCTGCTCCAGGATGGGCTGCAGGGAACTTCTCCTTTGTTATGGGGCATGTCTTCCTCTGACCTTGGCGTTCCCTCCTCTTTTCTACACCTGGCATTTTCAGCCCTTCCTTTAGATCTGTTTTCCCAGAGGTGCCCTATGCATGGCTGGGGGCTCAGCCTGCCCTGCAGGGGGTTGGTTTGGGCTGGCTGGGACCATCTGTGCCTGGCATGGGGCAGCCCCAGCTGTTCTTCCCAGTGGCTGCCCCACAGCCCAGGCTGGTGATCAGAGTGGGGGGTTCCACAGCTCATTTCTGAACAGCAAGCTTTGGTTTCTTCAGAAGAACCCCCTGCAAGCCAAATGTGAAGTCCTAATATCTTTTTCTTTTCCAGAGAGGACTCAGATTGCTGCTGTAAGAACTGTTCCAGCAGAGACAGGTAGCTCATGATAAATTTAACTGTAATCTCTTAAATATATGCTAATGCTTTGCTTTCCATGTATGAGTATTCATGCCTCTTACCCATTGGTGCTAATTATCTAACATACATTAACATAAAGCTGGAATTGTGTGAGGTATGTCACTGCTTCCTAAACTTTATTTCAGACAACTTTCCAGCTTATTCATCAGTAGGTGATTTCATAGCTCCCGGACACGGCTCACACAGAGTAACGCAGCTCCTTCAGTTTTCTCTGCAAAAATGACGAGACACAGGCCAGCTGGTCCCCCACTGCTCACTCTGCTGAAATGATATTCCCATCACAACTCCTGCTGTAATCACTTCTACTAATCTTGTTCTCTCTCCTTCCCACGTAGATTCTCCAAATCATTACACAGGTTAACTCTCCCCCACCTGCCCACCAGTCACAGAATTCAAACAACGAGCCTCAAATTATGCTGAGAATAAATGGAGATAAACAGCAAACCCAAGGAGACAAATAAGATGAACACCTTGAAAAGGAACCAGTAAGTGAAATAGGATGTGACAGGCTCAGGAAGATGAGAGGGAATGATTTCCTGGAATGCAGCAGCAATTTCGTGCCAGCAGCGATGCGCCAGCTGTACTTGACCTTCAGTAACCTTTATCCCCATCTCCTACTGCTGCTCCTACAGCTTCTCAGCCTGGTTCTCCTCCTTCACTGCTGTGCTTTGCCTGGTCAGATCCCTTATCTAACTGGTACAGACACTGTGTTTTCTGAAATCAGCCTTTTCCTGTAGTGGTGCTGCAATCTGTGCATTTCCCCACACCTGCCTGCAGTGGGATGCAGTCAGGGGGCTCCACGGTGGTGTGCAGAGGGAAGTCCTTTGTGTATCTTCTTGATGGGTTTGACCTGACTTTGTCACATGTGGAAATTAATGTTTGCCATTAACAGAGCCATACCTCTTAGAACTTTTTCTTCTTTCCTTTCAGAAGGATGCTCTTTGTTGGCTTTGGCTGGGAATTTTCTGGCAAAGTGGATTTTTCCCTGTAGGGTGTCAGTTCCTTTAAATGAAAGCATTTCATCAGAATGAATAAATGCCAATAAATTCTTGGATTATCCTTTCTGAGGTTTAAGCATCCTGATTTGGTATGTTTTAAATAGGGCACAATCACTTGTCTTGTTTCAAATATCTCATGAATAGGGTTACAAAATATGTCTTTCAAAAATGGAAATAAAAATTAAATCTTTTGGAAGTATCAAAGTGGAGAGCTTCTACTGGCATAATTCATTTTGGTGTACATGCCCCTTGCCCCCTTCTTTCAGTTTTGCTGCTTTGTTTTGGGTCAGAGTAAGTGAGGGAGGAAATCTTGAAAATACTGGCAGAATATGGTTTTGTGTATGCACAGCCATTCTGGTCTTGTTTTTCCTCGTTTGAAGGGAGATAGGCAAAAGGAAATTATCTGCCATGCTATAAGAAGCTATTGTCAAAAACAACTTGTTAGCAGACACCACCAGCTGCTTTGGAAGGGAATATCCCCAGTCCAATGATGCTCAAAGTATTTCAAGAAAGAATGTCACTTTTGTGTTTAAGCTGTGTATGAGGACACCAGCTCCTTTGGCAACACGTGGAGGCCAACAGGAAAGAACATCAAATATCTGTGTGAGCACTTCATTACGTATTTGATGCAGTGTGGTACATCTCCTAATCCTGTTCCTGAAACATTGCTGTAGCTGTGTTGTTTGCTCTCAGTATGCTCTGGTGTACATCCCCTCATGCACTGTAATATCAAAACACTCTGTTACTAAGAGCAGTGTGTGTGTGTGAGTGAGTCTTTTTGTATGAAGCACTTCCCTCTGTCTCTTCTCAGCCTTTCAGGGAAGGAATTTGATTATTTTATAGAATTTCACTTTGTTTGATGATGTTATTGAGGGCTGTTCAGCTGGAAAGATGAGATTTACACTGAAGTTTGCAAGTGAGTTTATTTTTCTCTCCTCAGGGAAGAAGGTCCATAGTCCATGTCCAGCTCCTCCAAAAGTCATCTCCTCCTCTCAGGAGCATCTTGCCTGTTTGGCTGTCAGATTCACTGTTTGGAGAAATGCAGCTGTCATGGGAGGTTGTGATCAGAGAAGGGGAAGGAGGTCTCTCAGGTAGATGGGGCCAGTCCTGCAGTGCACTTCAAATTTCAGGGTAGTGACCTTGAACTCGTCTCCACTCTGCAGGGAGCCCTGCACAGTAAGCCAGAGCACTGGGGTGAAGTGTTTGCTGTGACCTGCATTGCTGATCAGATGAACTGTTATGTATAGCAACACTTGGTGTTTTTTGCAGGATCCATGACTTCACTCCTAGATCTGATTTGAAGTGGTGGAAGTGTCACATGGTTCCCTATTTCATCAGACCTAATAATTTACTGAAGGTAAATGAATTTTGTGGCTTTTTTCCCCCCATAATTTATTTTATCATCACCTAAGCACAGGAACTTTTTGTATGGTCTATAATAGATTAATTTCTTACAGCTGGTGGGAAATTGCTCATTTACACCAAGTAAATCTGAAATGCTGTTTTTAAGTATCTTAAAGTATGACAGTTTAGTAAGCCTATATGCTAAGGAAGCATCATATTAGGAGTATAACAATGTCTGTCTCTGTTAAGATGAAGCTATTTTAGAAATACAGATAGTGTGAGAGTGTTTTTCTGGCTTTGTTGTGGAACTCCAGTGTGCTCTCTCTGTGTTCTTTATTGTTTTGAGTTCAAATGAGGCCACAGGATGTAGTTAGTCTCATTGATCCTGTCAAAGGTCCCCAAAAACCTGCAGCCTCATGATGCAAAATGCTGATCTGGTACAAGCTCATTCTGCTGCTCCTCTTCTTTCAAGCATCATTGATGGGTTAACTTTACATGGCAGGTTTTAGGCTGGAACAGATGCCATCTCTTGTCTCCAAGCTGATCTCAGCTCAAAAATATGTCACCAACTCTGTATGGAAGCTTTGGTGAGCTGCATAAAGTTATTTACCTGGCCTAGTCTGGCTGGAATTGCTCCTCCTGTGGGATGCAGTAGAGCAGTGAGGTGACATTAATGACCAAGGGTGGTACAGCAGCCTGGCCACTGGCATGGCACTCATCAGTTGTGGTATTGGGGCTTGCCTGACAGTACCAACATCTGCCTGAAACAGAATTCATAGAAGTAATATGTCCAAATTCAACTTATGTTTAAACATCATGGGGCGAATACACTATTTCATAGACTATGGATTTAGATTGAGAAGAAAATTCCTAAGCCTCGCAAGGAGAACAAAAAGTCAAAGATCTCTTGCATGGGTTTTTTTGTGACATCATAACTAATCTGAATTCTGGATATTTGGCTTATGATTTTTGAACTCTGACGTTAGAGGTGGTGGGATAGACAATGAACAGGAATCAGCACTAGTGAAATTCCACAAAAACCTACCAGAGTCACACTTTAACCAATACCAAATACATTGTATAAAATATTTTCACAGGGAGTCAGCAGTTAATTACTTTGCATTTATGTGTGTTGCTGCAGAATTCAACAATATTTCAATTTTTAAAATTAAATTTAAAAAAAAAGTACTTGAGAGAGTTCATCAGCAACATAGAAGTTATTTGCAGTATTCTTTGTGTAGAATATATGTATATTATCCTCACCTACTGTGGAATATCTTCTGCCATGCTTGTTATGTGGCTCTAGACTCCCATTAACTGAATCCCTGGTGAAAAGCCGTTTTCCTACATTATATTGTAATGCTCTTGTTAATGATAAATTGATGAAGAGCTGCTTTTTTAGATTAGGTGAGTGGTCCTTTGATAATGGGGTTGGAATCAGGCCAGAGGTTCTATACTACTTTGCCTGGAGGGTGAGAACCAACTAAAATATTCCTTTCTTGTGTTCTGCTAGAAAATGAGGCAGTCAAAGAATTTCAGCTTTTAATTTTAAGAGAGCAGTTCAGTAGTTTACATGGTGGGTATTTTTAGACTTTATCTTGCCCCCCCCCATATTTCTAATGAATTATTAAATAAAGGTACTTCTCATGTAATTAGAGAGCCAGGCACCTTTTAAACAGGACCAACTTCTTACATTTGAATTGACTAGTTTCATTTTCAATGGCAAAAGATCATGAGGCAAATACTTTTGCATGTTTCAAAGTTAAGATCAATTGTTCTCCTTTTCTAGTTTCAAATGCACTAGCTTAGTACTTTTTCTATATCAGAAAACTGTTAGAATATTTATGGTTTTTATTTACATAAAACCCAAACATTTTCTATTACTTCTTTCCTTGGGCAAGGAATGTGCAATGGATTATTAGACCCACAGATTTTTCTTGCTATTAGCATTAATATAGTTGAAATTAAGTGAAAGTAAAATACATTTTTAAAGGGGCACATATTTTATAGCTTCCAATCTTGGCTCTGATGGTCTTTCTCAGGTCTGTACCATGCCCTTTGGGAAAAAACCACGGAGCATGCATGCTCATCTCTTTTGATCATGATTTGACAAGGTCATGCCTTGGTAGGATTGGGCTGCCTATTATTATCTTGATGTTGTTTTAAAATTTAGTGGTATATGGAAAAAGAGAGGACAGTGGAATTTTAACACACCCAGTTGATGTAGGAATCTCTTTGCTTATTGCCTGATGGAGATATAGGGTATGTAAATGTTAACTTTATTAATTGAGAAGAGAATCTTAAAATGCAATAACAGTAAAGCAACTTTAGGTTAAGGTTACAAAATTGGAGTCTGCATTTTGATTTTCATGTTTTGTGATTAGTATTTTTCTTCAGATATTTATATCAACATTTCAGGTTTAGTGAAAGATGTTTTCTGAGCATACCTGTCAGTGGGAAACCTACTAAAGGTAAGTAACACTATCATTTATATATTCAAATGTATAGGTCTTCAAAAGTTTAGGTATAGGTATTCAAAAGTTTAGGTCTTTGGTTTAGTCCTCTATGAAAAACAAAGATACAAACAAAAGAACACAAAACAAAGTGTAGCTTATTTTACAGTTAAGAGTTTGACCCTTCCAGTACTTAAAGTTTCAGTCACAAGAAAATGAGAATTTTTTCTTGTTGAAGAATTTCTTCAGCCTTTTAGATAAGACAGGAGCTAATCTTACCATAGGAGTGATTCACAAATCCCTTATTTGCCTTCTGCTTTCCAACAAGCATTTGCTGTGGTGATCAGAAAGAAAACTCATTTCTACATTTAAACTTCTGTTCTTCAGCTTAGGTCCATGGTCTGCCTTCAGTTCATATTGTTGCTAACTCACTGACATGTGGTGTTAAATCCTCTGCACAAACCTTCATTTCCAGCTCAGAGGGAAGTTGCACCACCTGGAAAATCCCAGCACTACCTGGAAATCCTTGCAACACCTGGAAAATCCCAGCACTACCTGGTATAGGGGAGTCATTTGCTCCCACATCCTCATGTAAAGACAGTGTGCATCAGGCTCCAGCCTTGATCAGGGTGATAATAGAAATATCTTATGGCAGCTCTATGGAGGAGAGGAATAAAAAGTAAGATTTTGGGGCTGTTGTACTTTTTCTCCAAGGGTTCACAAAACTCACTCTAGTCATTAGCATGGAATGTTGCCTCTTGAGGCCATTGCATCCCATGGCAAATAGGAGATGTGTCCCTAAAAGAGGAGTTTACATATTTTAATTGTGCTGCCTTTGTTCACTTTGCCTCTTCTAGGTAGGCTTTGTGTACAGCTTCCACCAAATTGCTTTGTCAAGGATGTCATCTCTGTTGCAACTGCAGAGGTAAAAGGCAAGACATGTGTCTTCAGTTTAAAAAAAAACCCAAAATGATTAGCAAAAAATCCTAGTTGGAATTCATGAGTGTGTGGTTTCTGAATACATAAATGCTTTTTTCACCTGAAAGTTTGCCTTATAGGACAAACATTATCCCCAGTGCCCTGGCCCCTGCAGGGGAAAGGGTGCAGAAATCTAAATATTATGTTTAAAATGATCCTGGTTGTAAAGAGCTAGAGCCAAAATACCTAAAAGACAGCTTTCGTACCCTGATATTTGTTTCAACCTGTGAAAAGAACAGTGGCTGAGTGCTTGTTAAAGGTATATTTTCTTTTAAGTTATATGGAGAGAGATGTCAACTATTTACCATAAATATATTTATACATTTGAATATATAAATGATAGTGTTACTTACCTTTAGTAGGTTTCCCACTGACAGGTATGCTCAGAAAACATCTTTCACTAAACCTGAAATGTTGATATAAATATCTGAAGAAAAATACTAATCACAGAATACATTGAACAGACTTACTGATCTTGTATACCTGGAAAAAGATTTTCAAACAGACTTTGTCAGCTCAGCCTTGGCATTCCTTGTCAAACAAAAGCAGCCTAAAGACACATTTCAAAAGCAGACAATACAGCACTTGCTAACCTGCAGAAAATCGAAAAGGATCAGGGAGGCAGAGAACAAACAGAATAGGTAAGCAATAAGAAATGGAACACAGCTCTAAAGAGCTGTTTCAGAGAGCCAAATATGTTTAAAGAAGCCTACATTAATAATTAAACATCAGTAAGTAAAATTCCAGTATACTTTTTTGCCTGCATTGTTTTAAGATTTGTAATATAGAAATGAAATTATTGATTCGGTATCAGTAAGAAAACATAACTGGTGTAAGGGGAGGAAGAAGCAGACGGGGGGAAGAGAATGAGGCAGGAGTATTTTTAGGTGCCAGGCTAGTCTAGAATGTTAACTTTCTGCAATAGAAAGTCCATACTTCAGTACTTGTCCACTTCAGTCAGCTGAAAATTTGGGTCAGGCAGCTGTTATCTGAATTGACAGCAGCTATCTGATTAAAAGTAAAATGCTCTTAAAAAGAAAAAAAAAAGGAAAGAGAAGGAGAGAGGGAAAAAGGCTGTGCTGTGTCACATTCACGCCACTCATGTTGCTTACGTTGTGTCACACCGTGCGGTGATTTGACGCTACATAACACAACATGACATGAGTCACAGTTCACTGCTATCCACATTACACTCAGGTAGTTTGGCATGGCTCTAACTTTTGCTTTACTCTCATTTCCTATTCAGTGCACTCCACTTAGACTGGTTGGTTAATGCAGACAATTGCTATACACTCAAAACTAGAGTTCCCTACCCAAATACATTTTTCATTGGATATTAAAGTGGAAACTTCAGTGGATATCTTTTGCACATTCATATGCAGCTCCTTTGCTCAACATAGCAAGGGCATTAATGACAACTTACACCTGAAAGGGAGGAGTTAAGAGGGATTTCCCATAGGAAATACAGCTGTAGCAATGACTTTCTGGGTTGGAGACATACTCTCTAAATGGAAAATAATTAGACTTTTTTTTCTGTCACCAGAGACATTCCCAAACCAAAACCTCATATTAACCTCCCAGCCTTCCCTTCAATTTCAATTTGAATTGAATACCTTTCTGTTTCATAAAGATGTGAAATATTATTTCAGATCTGAATTTATAAGCAGTCTGTAGCAGGTTGAACCAAAGCTCCACATCTCCCATGCTTGGACATGGGCAGTTCCCCATCTTTTCAGGGCTCTGCACTTTGGGTCTCGCTGTTTAATCAGATGTTTCCCAAAAATGATAGTCTATGTTGTTTGTGGTCACCTCCCTCAGGCAACCAGCCTCAGCCCTGGAGCACAGTTAAATTGCACTGTTGCTTCCTGTAATGAATTTCCCGGCCTGTCAGAGCATCTCATACATCTTAGCTTTGTTCTAAACAGAAGCAGAGAGGAGCACAAATTAACAGGCAGCTTTGTGCCTCTTTCATTTTTATTGACAGCATCCTGAAGTTCTAGATCCACTTAGCACCTCCAAAGAAGCGATAAGTGATTTAGCTTTTTGGGGACAAATTGGTTCTATTAACTCTGAGTGCCAAATTTACCAAAAATAACTCATTAGCTGTGCATTATGATTCACAGGGTGCTCTGCTCTTGGCTAGATCCCAAAAACCACATTTGTGTACAAATGTTCCTATTATGGGGTGTGAGACTTACTAATGGCACACCATATGCACCACTGCATTTTTCTCTTTCTAACAAAGCAGTTTTCCTACCACAGATGAGAAATGACCAGGTTTTGAAGGGTTAAACATATTCCAATGTGATAAAACTTGAGAGACCACAGGAATCAAGCTATCATTGAATTTCCTTTTTTCTATTACTACCACTTGAACCTAATATTCCTTCCTCTGCATTTAATAAGCAAACAAGGGAGCCAGCAGAAAAATTTAGTTAAAAATTTGGTTTCTGCTCCTAGGTTTAAGCTTTCTGGACAGCAAAGTGTTCATTATCTTTGTTCCCTTTGAAAAAAAGCTGTAATTCACAATCAATTCCTGCCCCACAACTGGCTTCTCACACTTTGATGGAACGGATTCTTTACAACTGAGAAGTTGTCTGATACTTTGCTAAGTGGGACTTAACTTTCCTGTGTGTTTAAGAGGAATTTGTGTAGTTACAGATCTGAAAGAAAAGCAGTAATGTGAAAAAGGCTGTAGATTGATTCTGTCTTCTCATCTCTTGGCAGTAGAGGCAAGGCTGTGATTTCCCTTTGTTCTCAGTACTCTTGGTACCTTGTGCCTAGAGAGCAGAGACAGAGCAGCCCCTAAGAAGCTTCCAGTCCTTATGCTAAATGGCACTGAGCAACTGGGAAAATGCCAAGATAAAAGATCCTTCATAATCCAAGGAACAGTCAGGCAAACCCTCTTTTTGACCCATCAGTGGAGGCAGTGAGGATGCTGACTGTGCTAGTGGGGCAGCTGAGGCACTGACAGTCTTGCCCCTTTCCACTTCAAAGCTCCCCTGTGGCCTTTGGCTGGTCATTTGGAGCCCACCTGCAATGGCATAGTGTGGTACAAGTCATTGCTGAGTCCTGCACCTGGATTTATTCTCTCCTATCATTCATCAACTCCCCCATGCAAGCATTCTTCCTGCTGTGGACAGGGCCAAAGGAACTCTTCCCATTTCCTCTTCAGTGTTTCTAATGCTCTGTGCCAAAAGGCTTTTATTTCTGCTTCTTAACTTGGTAGCTGGAGTTCTGCCTCCATGCTTCCCCTTCCCTATTCTCTCAGCACTTTGGCAATTAATTGAGTTTTCTAGTGTAGTAAGCTGAAGTTTTTCGCCACATAAATGATTCATCCAAATAAAGTGAAGTTATTGAGCAAAAGTTAAATTGGGCTTTAATTTGCCTCAGGTCTCTTTTGAGCCATCTCTTTGCTTGCTCCTTTTTGTGGAAATGTTTCCCTCTTTGAACGTGGTTATCTTTAAAATACTATTTGAAAGAAAAGGAAAGAGAAAAAAAGTTGTTTGAGCATTCCTACAGCTGGTGCCAGGTCCAGGAGATGTGTGTTGTCTGAGGAAGTTAGCTGCTCCATGAACATCCCTTCTGTCTTTATTCAGGTCTGATGGCTGCAGGGAAATGTGGGACGAGTATGATGAACAGCTGTGTCAAAATCCTGGTGTCTTGATTTTCTCCAGTACCCCTGCTTCAGTCCTGTGGCCAATGGGATAAAAACAGTTTCTCTTCCATTTTGCAGGTAATAGTGGTTTTAATGCTTTTGTCCCTGGCCTTCCAAGAGGGCAGCTGTCCCTTAGCCTGTCCTCTAAATCCTGAACGTGCAAGTGAGGACCCTCGAGGTGCAGCATGAAATCTGCAGAAAAATGAGATGCAGCATCATGAGGAATATGGTTACAGGTACAGGGATCAGTCACATCCTAACTTTGACAGGCTTGTGTGAGCAAAGTCTGTTTCAATACCGTGAGGCAGCTGCTTCTCATGATGTGGTGTGTCATTACAGAGATTCACACACAGACGGATGCTTCAATACCCTGTCTCCTTTGCTTGAAAAATAAGGTCATATTATATGCAAAATCACACTGCATTCATCACTTAATATTTTATACAATTAAAATATTAAGCTAAGTAACAGTCTGTTGGGGAGGGTGTGTTTGTGTATATGTGGTATAAATAAGTATAAATAAACAAGTATTAGTGGTGCAATAACACTGAATAATTTATCCAGACCAAATGAATTATTTTCAGCCTCTAAGTCTTGAAAATTTCAAACTGAATTCCTTAAGTTCATTTAAAACTCCCTTTTTTTCAATTGGCATGTAGTGGTGACAGTAGCTGTGATGTGGCAGGGTATCATAACTAGCTGAAGGATATGATGGCTGGACAGCTCCCCATTTTCCTCACTTTCTATCAGGTAGTCTGATGAGAGATTATACTTCTGTCTGCAAAATGTTCTGCTTTATTAATCAATAAAGTCAGTTTGTATAAGTTGTTCTAGTTTCTAAGGGAAGTGATATAAATGTTTGAGAGCAAATTAATACAGAACCCAGAGGATCAGTGAATACCAAATGAAAACCCCCTCAAGTATCAAAGTGAGACCAAGTGGAAAAGGGAGGATGGACTGATCAGAGACAAACTGATGTTAGTAGCAATAGTAGCAGCAATGTAAAATACCTTAGAATGTGACTGCAGAACAAGGTCTGCCCAAGATACTGCAGTAGGACCAGAGCACTGATGAGAGCGTGCAGAACACAGAGTTTGCCTGTGCAGTGTCACTGTAATCAGAGATTCCCATCATGGTATGGTAACCTTTTGATTCTGATTCACCCCTTTGCTTCAGTGCTTGCCTTGGGCCCCACCAGATCCATCTGGCTACCTGTCTTGCTTTTCCCACCCCTGTCATAAGGACTCCTGCCAACTGCTTGTCTCTCAGCATTCAGCCTTTGCTGCCCCTGAAACCAGTGCCTTCTGCTGCTCGGGGGAGACAGCACTGAGGAGCAGTGAACTGGCAGATTGACAAATAAGCTGAGACTGACCCAGGGCTGGCACCCTCCAGAACTCACTTATATTTTTGTGTTGGGCATGATTATCTCTAAGTGTGGCCCTGATTCCAGCTGTCATTTTAGGTCAGATGCATAATATCAGTTTACAGAACAAGTGTAGCTAAGGGACCCTCATCCGTCATAGCCAGATGGAGGAAGAAGCTACAAACAAACAAAGTAGGTATCAGGAATGCCTGGGACATGCTGTGCCTCCCTGGCAGTCCTTCAGCACAGAGCCTGGGCAGTGGCACCAATTAAGACAGTAACCTACACTGCAAAAGCCTTCTGTGGAACCACTGTGTGCTACAGAAATTAACCTGAATAACTTGACAGCACAAAATTTACTTTTCTGGTACAACTTGGGATATATTTGCAAGGTAAAGACTAGAACCCAAAGTACTTGTGGCAAAAAGCAAAGTACCACACTGAGCAAACCTTCCACACAGGCTGTTCAAGAGCCTTCTCTTTATCAGAAATTAGCACTGATCTTGTAAACAAGATATCCTTTCCGTGAGGAGACTGTTGCTACACAAGGCAAGGACTAAATAATTTATTCCTTGTTGATGTCACCTTAAAATAGGTTGAAACTCCTCTTTACAAAGAAAGCAGAATTTTTCTTTTTGTCCTCCATGTATCTTTCATCCAGTTTTTCTTTTTGTAGAACTTCTCAGAGCAATGATCCCATGCTTGACAGGTCTGTGCTTTCCTGGCAAAAGGAAATGGATATTACAGCTTCCCTTCTTAGACCAGACCCTCTGTTCCTCAGCTTTTTTGCCACTGGCCACATGCTGGTGAAGAACTTTCCAGATGCATCCTTCCTCACTCCTCTGGCAGGTGCTGGGTTTACATTCCAAGTTACCCTGAGAAATCTTCTGCTGGACCTTTTGTGAATTAAGACACAGGAAAGTGAGGTAACTCCCTTCACCTCCCCATTGCAACATGGATTCTCACTGGAAAACTGGGTGGAAGTTTTGCCCTGTGGCTACACCATTCCTTCCTATGGGCTCCTGCAGTCAGCTGTGTGTGGGTATCTCAGGCTAGAACTGGGTGGTGGTTTCTTACTGCACTCCTCAGGCTGTATGTCTTGTCATCTTTTGTCAATATTGAATAGTTAACTCCTGAGAAAATAAGACTACTTTGAAAGACAGTAATTACATATTTGTTCTAATGCTCATAAGGATTGGTTCCTGCCCTTGGGTTTTAGACCATTCTCTTGCTGTCTTTTCTGGTTTTCCCAGGAAGCTGTTTCAATGCCTGCAGCTCTGCTACAGTCAGGTAGTGATTAGAATATATTGTCAAATGTTTTAACTTTTTTTTTACTGTTGTGTCACACAGCTCACCTGCCAACTTGTTTCTTGTTAATTCAACTCTTCTCATCTGCTTCTGTTTCTGCACTTACTTGTGAGGAGATGAGGTGACTGAGATTGAACAGGAGGTAGCAGCGGTAGCTGAAGCAAGATGAAAATGAATGGTATTTTCAAATCCTAAGCAGGGCTGCAGAGGCTAATAATTACATTAAAAAGGCCCTCTGCAGGTAGGTGCAAATAGGCTAGTCTAAACAAGTGCCACTATTTTAATGTGGGCTGTTCAAGACGATGTCATTACCTGACTAGACTGCCACCTTTCACCTCCAGCCATTGTGCTCTGTTAGATCTCACTAACAGGGAGAGTGCAGAACTTGTTTGCAGGGGATTTGTTGTCTCACGCTCAGAGGCAGCTGAGAGACTTGCCAAATGACAGGAAGACGCTTACATTCACAAGGTGTGATTGCCTAAGTGTTTGACTGTGTCTAATTAGTTTGCCTTTGCTGGTTGGTATCTCCACAGTCAGAAGCAGATTGACTCCGCAGGCTTTAAGCAAAGAGGTCTGATTGGTGTTATTATCATTTGTTTATTTAACCCTCCCACTAGCCAGGAAATATTCCCTACAGAATGGCCTTTCCTCTGTCTTTAAAAAAGGCATTTTTATGGCTTGTATTGTGATGAATATTTTCTGCCATAATCTCAACTTCTAATTGTAATTGCATTTCTTTTAAAAAACTCTGAAACAGTATTAACTTTTTGAGCTTTGAAATATGAGCAATATCTGATTACTTTCAGAAGCTGGTGATAGCTTATTTTCATCATAAAAACAGAGATTCTTTCTGCCTCTGTGTGGCAATATCTCTTTGGCCAAGCTTCTCTGGGAATGAAGAATCAAAATGCTATTTTGTGTTCTTACCAAGTGATTCCTATAATGAGAAGAAACTATTTTAAAAAGAACCAAAACAAAACACACACCAAAAAAAAAGAGCAACAAAAAATAGGTCTTGAAAATCCTCCTAAAATAATAGGTAGTCCAAGAAATTTTTTTGGAATGTGAGTGAACAGAAAAGCAGCTTTCTTTCACAATTCTGTTCCATGTGTCTGTACCTCAGAACTGCAATTCTACTGTGCAGATTTTTGGAGATTCCTCATCCTACAGTTTTCAGATTTATAGAGCATGACACCCATTTCTTAGCCAAAAAACACTACAAAAGGTGATTCCAAGGAAAGAAGTAGGTTTTCTCTGTAAGGAAATTCCTTTGCCTTTTTCTTGGAGTGTACTTACAGGTAACCTTTCAGCTGTACCCCAAAAAACCCAGGGTTTGTAAAGATCTGGTGTTCTTATCATCCCAAAGACATGAAAAGGAAGGAGAAAGTTGATATCCAGAGTCTCTGGGGTTGCCTTGGTTGACTTTGCCTGATGCCTATTCTGTGTCAGTGCTTTGGATGTTACCACTTTGAGACGTGTGAAGCTTGCAGATACCAATGCATGTCTCCTCATTTGAAGGGCAACTTACATTCTTGGCTATTCTGCTTCTCCCCTTCTGAATTCTCTTTTGGCTCCATGGTGGGGATTTCCACACTGGCTCTAAACTTGCTTTGGTTTCCAGTACCATTCTCTTTTCCTTTTAACTGTGGAATAGACTGGCTTCTTTAGCATTTCCTAAAGGTAACTTAAATTATCCTCAGAACTGTGTCAAATTATAGAAGAAATCCAATGCATGTAATCGAAAGAATAGGTCACTATTCTATCAGTGAAAGTATAATCAGATTAAATATGCCTATCTAGGTATATCTTTCCCTACTACATTATTCGTGGTAGTTCCAAGTAATAAGCCCTGTCTTAGCATCTCATAATATGATGCAAATTTTATATGCAACTGGTATTATTATATTCAGAGACATTATTCTGAATCAGTTAAAACACAATGAGGCACAGGATAGGAATTCTGTCTCAGATTTCTAGGCTGCTTTTCAGGGCAGACCCCCTTTGTCCCTATTTCCTCCAGGAGTGTGAGATGCAAAAGGAAGCTGCATATTTTGGGGATGGTGGTGTGTGGGTTTGTGATTCAGCTGGGAGTGTGTCATCACATCTTCAGCCAGCCAGTCTCAACTGGCTCATAATCTCAGCAGGTCCAAAAGGACAGTGTGTGGCATCAAAGGTCAGGTAGCCTAATTACAATAATATTAGGGATAAATGATTTAGGAAACTAAGAACAATCCCAAATTGTCATTTGAATCAGGAAGTTAAAGATTAATTAATGCTGTAAACTGGACAAGTCCTCTTCCTTAACTAAGACAAGTCCTCTTCCTTAACTTTTGTCAGACCTCTGCCAGACTTCTGCCTGTTCCCCCTATTCTTGAAATCCTCTGAGTTCCAGGACTACTTTGCAGAAGTTGGGAGCAGTTTTCATTTCATGTGCATGGTCCCTCTTGAGCTTGCATGATCTGGGGCAGGAGGGTGCAGAAAGAAAACCAGCCACTATCCTCAGTTTTGCTGTCACCATGGCATGGCTTACAGCTAGCTCATTCTGTGAAACAGAAATTACAGAGTTGCCCCTTGAATTCCCATGTGTTAGCACAGCATGTTGCTGTGTACCACTGGGCCAGACTTGACTAAACTTGTATAATTGTCGTACCATGTTAGCTTTTCCTAAGTCTTGAAAGATTTTTCAGCAGCGAAGAGGCTAAGATCCCTACACCACTATTGCAAGGGAGCAGCCAAAGAAAATATAACCTATCAAGTTCCCAGATTAAAAATAAAACAAACTGATATTTTCCAGAGCTTTTACTAATTGTCACTTCTCTGCAATGTTACACAACTCCCATGTGCAAATGGACTTAGTGACAAGTTTCTGTGTACATACCAGCGCCCTGGCTCTACTAAACCCCCTTATCTTAGCTTCACTAATTTGCCATGTCAAATTAGTGTGATGAAACAAATTCTAATTACACTGAAAGATCACTTAGAGCATTAGCACTGCTGCTGTGGTCCTGTTCTTGTGCTGTCTTTTTTGCATACTAGTCCAATGTGCCTAGGTAGATGACAAAATGAAATGTCTTCCAACATGTTTATGAGGTTTTCCTGGGAAGGTGCTGATTCAGCCTTGACAGATGCTCCCACAGGCAGAAAGCTGGAAGGAGGGAATAGGAATCACATTGCTCAACCACAGAAAGGATGTTATTTTTCTCCTTTGACTTCAACGTATTTGTTTGATCCATTGGGAACATAGTAATCATTTTTTCATTTTAAATGTACACCAAACAATGGCATCAAGAATCAAAAAATATAATCATGACCCCTGTTTGATATCAAAATTTGTAGCTTACAAACACCAAACCATAGAATAAAGTACAATTTAAATGGAGAATTAAAAAAAAATTTTTTTAAATCTTTAAATCTCCAAAAGAACAGTTGAGCAGAATTTCTAATGGTAGGAGTTATGGAATTAGAGTATAGGTTAATGTATTTGTAACTTTTGCCATCTCTCTCTGTGTTTTTTGATAAGTTTATGCTTATAAATTAATAAGTCACTTGTTTTCTTTTTGATCAAAATTAGTGTTTTGTAGCTATGTATGCCTGGCTGCAGAATTTGCATCTAGGTGCTCTAAATGTGTATTTACCCACTGAGGAAAAAAAATAAGCTAAATTGAAAAATTTGGGCTCAGAATATTGAACAACCCTAAAACATGACTCTCAAAATTTGTTTTCCCACTGGTATTGCAATTTCTATTCCACTGGAAACACAAAACTCATACTAGTAGGTTTTGCTTTAAGATTTTAAAGCCATGGGATTGAGACTGAATCCTGAAAAGAAGGGAAAGGCAGTATCTTGGTGTGTGGGCTTGCTAAAATAATTTCCCACTTGTCTTCACATGTGAATGATTTCTTGCCCTTTTATATCACACCACCACACATGGGCCATGTCTGGAGATTTCCAGGAGAGTTTGCAGGGCTATTTCTTCTCTATTCCTAATTCCAATGGGCAAATTCACAGAGAGGCTTTGGCTTAGGTGAGATCGTCAACATCTTCTAAAAGAAGCAAGCTGCAGTCTGTGCTGCACCAGGGTTTGTGGCAGAGCTCTGGGTGATTCAAACAAAGTTTAGGGTAGAGTACAGCTGAAATGAGTGGTGGTTGCTGCATATCTTGGTCACCCTGGAAAGCATTGGAATGAAGTGAGCTGACTAGGGGTAGAAATGTTTGATGTCATGAATGGGTGCACATTTACCCAGTATACTGTACACAGTGTGCAGTGTACATGCTCAATAATCTGGGACTATAGCTTTTTCCACATGGATGTTGATGGGGACACAATAGGCAAGAGCTTCTTAAATTTTTACCTGCAGAAAAATCATTATTTTTTTTGTGTGCAAGCATGTCACATAACAGGTACAGAAAAACAAACATTTGGTAGTAGAAGAGTAATGGTGTTTATCACAATTCAATTAAAAAAAAAAATCACAGCAATATTCATACACCAGAAACTTAACACAGTGCCACAGTGCTGTGGTAGAAAAAGGGCATTTTTACTTTCATAATACCACAGAGGACATTGGTCACAGGTGAGTAGTTGAGTCTGCAGATAACTGAGAGAATTTTTGATGTGGTTATGTAGTAGATGTACAGGAGATGACCTATGTGTCAGATTACACAATGCACTGGCAAATTGGGACACATAAAATAGAAATTATATTATATTTTCATTCTAGTTTTAAATTTTTTTTCATGAAATGCTAATTTTGCTACAGATCCATTATTTATGAAAGTGAAAGGATTTTTTCCCCTATCAAAGCCAGAGGGATTTTGCATGTGTAAGCCCCATTTAGTGTTTATGGCAGGTACCAGTACACAAGCTCCATTCACTGGGAGGGAAATAGTCCAGCACACCTAATTAACTGATAGTGAATCACTTGCATAGATGGTATTTCCTGTACACTGGGATGTAATATATTCTGGTTAAAAGCACAGTCCAGCAAAAAGACTCCAAGATTGCACATCTAGCTAAAAAATTACATGTGGAAATGAACTTTATTTTATTGTTTAAATGTAGATTGTTTGTTTCCTTCATTTGAATACAGCATGGCTTGTATGCTTCAATAGCTTAGAGCTATTTTTCTGTTAAATTTTCACAGCAAAGCAGTAGCTCAGACATGGTGCCCTGTTGCTCTTCAGAGAAGGTCCAGGGTCCGTATCTGGGCTTTAAGTAATTGGGAAGGAGTGATGGTCCAGTGGTAGAATTTCTCCACTGCCTTCACTGAGCATTAGAAATGGTTTTATGTCCTCGTCAGTACTCTGAAGGCTATAAAAATCTGCCTGTTTTCCATGGAAACTCCTCTTGTTTCCATCAGCTTCTAAATTACTACTAAATACCAGTTAGATACCTACAGCAATGCTGTGCTTCTGTATTAAATCCTTGAAGATTTTCCTTTAGGGATTAAGACACAGCCTTGCATTTTTTCTTTAAAGCAGCTTCCCTGACACCATCATATTTATTTTTTCCTCTTTTTGAGGGCTAGATAATATCCTAGTCAAGAGGGGGCTAGCTGAAGAGCTGTCACTGTAACTGCAGCACTGCAGGTCAGCCAGGGAAAGAGCTGGCTTCAAACACAGCAACAGAAGACAGCTGGGATGTGGATCCAGGGCAACATTCAACTTTCCTTTGTCCAGACTACAAACACCATAACAGGGGATGCAGGCTTTCCTAATTAGCGATAAAGAAAACTTTGCAGTAGCTACTAAGGTGGGAAAGTGGGTAGATGGTGATCTCATTTTCACCCATAAAATAGATGAGAAAGGTAAAAGTGCAAGTTGTTTCAGTTTGTTACATTAGAAACGTAATGTACTTGTTTTCAAGGCATTATGTGTTCCAGGATACTGAATATGGGCTTGTATTAGAAGAGAAAATTAAAATATTTTTGAACTTTGCTTGAATTTCCGGCTACTACGAAACTTCTTGGCTCAGCCCTCTCACAATATATTTATAATATTAGAGTTATGCTGTAATTGGTACCAGAATGACACATAATGTAAAGTGTTACCTATATTTAAAACTTGAAAATAGTATTTGAATTCCATATTCACAGGTAATAAGAGTTCATCTTCATGGTGGGGAAAATGAGTTTCAGAATGACAGCTTGTAACCTGTTTTTTTTTTTTTTCTTTTTTCCAGTTCAATTCATATGGTTTTCTCAACATGGGCATTATTCTGCAGTCCTTATTCAGGCACAATCCTCCCTAAAGCTGTGAATAACTTCACAATGATAGCCATTGAGAAAGGCTTATCATTTAAAATATGTATTTATTTTCTAGTTTCTACATTTCCAGTGCAAGTTTTACCAAAAATATTGTGATAGTCCACACTAAAACCGGAAGCATTATGAAGTCTGAAATTCCATGTAAAACATTTAATTTAAAAATAGCAATAATTGGCATTTTGACCTTCTCCTTCACAAGGATTTCAGAGCTCTTTCCAAAAGTGAGTTTATTAATTCCTGCAGTAACAACATCTGTCAAGGCAAGTATATCTGGACAAGATGCAAAGCCCCTTTGGAGAACTGTCTGTCATAGTACCATTGTGGTTTGCCTGAATAAAACCTACATGTTCCAATTTCTTTGGTGAATTTACAACAAAAAATTCCCTAACCCCCTGAAAAACAGATTTTTTTTTTCCAGCCAGCTCTTCTCTTACCCTTAGGTCATGTTATCTCTCAGCAGCACAGCAAATCACAGAAATTTGTGCTTGCAGTGTCTTGATTTGACATTTAAATTATTCTCTGGATTCAGATCTTCTGACAGTCTGGCAATAAGGCTGACAGTTGAGACCAAATTTGCTTATTCTGTGGCATTTGTGACAATTATTGCCTCAGTTCTGCTCTTTAAAAACCAGATTTCCTCATGATCCTGGCCTGGCAGTGTGTATGGTAGGAATCTGTTTAAAGCTGGAGAAGGCTCCCAAAAGAGGTGTTGGTAATTTTTCTGCAGTGCCTGCAGTGAAATTTAGAAAGATAACCACATGTATTTCCTCAAGCTTTATTTTTTCCCTAGAAAGGAGCATCTAAAGATGATGGACCACAACCTGATGTCTGTAGACGAGAGGGAAGGGAGAGCTCCAGCTCTGATCATCCTCGTGCTGGGGAGGTGGGAAGTACCAGCTCAGTCTGCATCTCTGCAGACACATGGCTTTGGAAGATGAGAAAAGGCCTCTGTGGGGAGAGAACAGAGATGAGAACTTTTCTTCCCTTCCTTCCCCTTGAGAATTATCATCCTGGGCAGCTGGCAAGCAGCTGAGCTGTGTCCCTTCACAATTGGCCCATCAGGCATGGTAAGTTCCTGACAATCTCACCTTCTTATGCTTTGCATGAGTGAATGATTAATGGATGAATGGTTGGCTTGTCTTGTTTTTTCCTTTTTTGCAGAGTTATTCAAAGTTGCAGTATAATCACTTTGATAAGATTAAGATCCTGTTTGACATTTTAATAAGAATAAAATGAGCATTTGCTTGCTAGAACATGATCAGCAAATAGTGTGGTTGCAGATGAAACAATGCATAGTAGAAGTTGCTCTTTAGAAACCTTAGAAGATGTTGCTTGGAATTGTGAAGTATTGCATACTTTGTCTGTGAACTGGCAGTTATATTGCAAGGTTTTCTATCTGTTTTCTTGGGTTGAAGGAAGCTAAGAGAAGGTAAAAACCATGCATAGAACTGAGAGTCACAGAAAACCCCTGAAAAGAACCCCCACTAAAGCCATGGGCTGCCTATGTTATTGCTGTGGCAGCATTATGCCTTTCACATGATAAGCACCAAACCTAACATCCAGGGCTAATCAGGAAAAGGAGTACTATTTCTTTTGAGTGATGCAATTTAGGTCCCTGTTTAATGATTACATATTTTTCACAGAATATATGGGTGAAAAAAATGAGCTAGATGTTGCTGGGAAAGAACAATTTAATTACATTCACATTAAATAAAGCTTTGCTGTTTGGCTTTAAAAAAGGCATTTCAAATATAGCTTAGCATTGTTTCTGCCATCATTCAACTTCTGTCATTTTCCAATTCGTCACTTCTCTCCCACCAGTGAACATTGGCTGATGACAAGAAAGGGTCTAGGCTGTAAATTAATAAGGCATTCAGCTTAGAAATGCTTGCTTCAATTAAAACAATATTGCATAGATGATGAGGAGGAGGTTGTGGATGTACCATCACAGACTTGTGGCTTGTTCTTAGGCACATATTATTTTCTAGGAGCAATAATAATATGTGCCTTTGGACTTACCCTATTTAGTGTGGATGGAGTAGTAACTTGATGGCTGCCAAAAAGCACTGAAAGGCCTGTGTTCATGTCCACTAGAAAGCCAGGTGATTTCATTAATCTAAATGCCTGAATTTTTACAAAAATTTGCTTGAGGTATTTGTTAAAGCAGAAATGACTCAGGTATGGCTGTGATAAGTGATTTTTTTACCAAATTCTCCATCCATGGATGTCCATATGTGAAAGGGCAATTGGTTGCAAATACTGCTGCACATTTTTTGCTGTAAAGTGTTATTTACAAAAGCTGTGGGGAAAGAATTTGCATGGACTACCCCAGCACCCCACATGGCACTTGTGTCTGTGGGAGCAGAAGTGAGAGTAAAGATGAGTAATCATTTGATCTAAATAGGGCCACAGCTGTATTTCTAACAGGGTTCAGGCTTTGCAGCAGCCAGCTTCTTTCAGTCTGCCTTAGAGGAGCTGTGAACTTATCATTCGGGCATGTGCACATAAATGCAGCAGCTGCCATTGCTGATGGCTTTGAAGCATTTTGCAGGCAACTGCCAGAGCTGGTGGCTCCATGCCAAATCATGATGTGGTTCTGATCCTGAGAGATTTTTATCCAAGTCTGGGGACAGAGGTCATGGATCAAATGTAATGGGCTGACATGTATTAAGAAAGATTAATGAGTCTGGGCACAAATTAATTTTGTTTTTACCAGATAATCAGCAGGTCTTGCTAACACTTGCTTTCAATGTTACTAAGGAAAAAATATATGCTTGTGTCTCTTGTGGTCAGCTGAAAGGAAACAGAGTGTTTTATCATCATTTAAATAAAACAAAATATCAGTTTTGTCTGGCATAAAATCTAAGCAAATTATTCTGGAATTTTCCAAGTTCCACATTAACAGTGTTGCAGGTGTCTAGATTTCCTATAGTATCAGGAAGAAAATCAGGGTAGAGCAGAAATAAGCCAAAGATTGTTGGTTCCAACGGCAATCTGAGAAAAGTGAGGCAGCATAAGGCTAGTGGTGGGGTACCGAAAATGCTACCAAGAAAATAATATTATGACCCACTAACTAGAAAATATGTTACATTTTCATTCAGTTAAGTGAGAGGAATTCTGTTAGGTAGCATAGTTTCCTTTTCATTAAACAATCAGAACTAATGATGCTTACTTCTTTCCAAAACCCAAGAGCTGTGAGTCCAAAGGCAGCAAGGATGTTATGTTGCAGGATAAGTTACAGAATAGCTTCCCTAAAACCTTCTGCATTTTGATTCCCTTCAGTGAGTCTCTGTATGTGTTACTAGTAGTGAAAAATTCAGCTCCCACTCTTTCTTGTAAATGCTTTCACAGGCCTGAAGAATCTGAAATACTGGAGGGACTCAGGAACTGTATGTTTATTTGTCATACCTGTTTCTTCGTTGCTTTTTGTCTTGTCTGGATTGATTTTTTTAAAATTAGTTATATGCTAGAAGATTAAGCCGGCTGACTTAAGCGGTTCTAAGTCACAAGATAGTATGAGTAGCAGGTTATTATGTATCAAAGAGCCTGCAAGGAGAAAATTATTGTGTAGAACTTGGATGAGTGCATTTTCTCCTTTCTTCATTGTTTTTTGTATGAGCAGAGTCCATAAGCTGGAATGAGTGAGCTCAAATTCTTGTGTCAGATTTCATACATCTGGGAGAATGTCATAGTCCATGAGGTTACTTTGGGTTTACTGAATCAAAATTGAACTTTTTGGCAGTAATTGGTATTTTTTTTTAGATTTTTATGCAGCCATTTGTGGGAAGACTTTCATCAAATATTCCAAATTCAAGCTATTTATAAATCAAAGCTCTCAGATACCAAAGCCAGGTGTTCTAAATAAAAAGATGACGGAGGCAACAAGTAACAACATACAATATGTATGCATAATAGCAAGTTTTCAACATTTGAGTTTCACCTCAGCTACTCCTATAAGTGGGCTAAAAGACCTGCCTCAGTAGAGCCCACTGAAGGCACCTGTCCACTACAAGTTTCAGTGAGAAAGGAACAAGGTCAATCCCCAATCATTCCTGTGGGATTAGTCCCAGGAGTGTCAAAAATTCTTCCAAGAGAAGAATATGAACAGCATTCACAATAAAATGGAGTGGACACAGTTGTCCTTTATTGTACCTGAGTGTGTCACTTTTTAAGGGAAAAGCTGTTTTTCTCGGTCCCTTGAATTTCTCAAAGAGTGCTTTACCTGTAGAGGAAAAGCAGTCCTTCCTTACTGAAAGAAATCCCATATATTTGAGCTGAAGCATCCCTTGGCTGAAGTGAATGAAGGTGTATTTCTTCACCTGACAGAGTAAAGACATTATCATTATGATGCTCAATGCCAGTAATGGTTTGGTGCTTAAAAAAAAGTCATAAGATGCCAAAGTAAATTATACCTCTGCAGTTTCCAGTGATTGAGCTTTGGAGGGACCAGTTCCATGTGTGGGTGTCACTGTTTAGTGCCATTAGATAAAATGGCAAGTTAGAGGATGATTCCTGCCTTCTCAGAGCCAGGCATAATGAACAAAACATAATATCTGGCAGACCTGAATATTTGGAGGAATTTAGGAAATTGTAGAAAGATGAGTGAATAAAACAACAACAGAATAAACAAAACACTACTTGACCAGTGAAATATCTGTGACATGGAGACTCTGATTTCTAATTTTCCCCAAGTATTCTAATTTCTTTTTTCTACCTGCTGACATTCACTAACTACAATGAGAATGCAATACTTGTATGGCAAATATAAATTGACACAATACCACTGGAGCCAATAAAGCCCAGATGCTTTAACTGGTTGAGGATCTGGCTCACTTTATTTCATTTCTCAGTGCATACAGAAGTGAACCACTGCTTAAATAAAAGGGATTTTCTTCAGTTGTAATGACCCTTGTTTCTGAAATACATGTAGCTCAGTGCATTGAAGTACTTTAGCAGAATATCTCCCTTTCAAGAGAATGACACTGTGTGGGTTTGATATAGTCAATAAGTTTGGTTTTTTTCTTTTGCAACATTGCCCATTTTGGGGTTTCATCCAATTCACAGAGATGTTTTGAATTTTTATTCCTAACCAGGTGTAAGACCTTAGCTTTTCACCACTGCTTGTTAGTGTACATTTTGGACAATGTTAACATCATCTCAGATATTCAGGACAAGGGAAGAACTTGCTTTAAGTCCTTAGGAGAAGCTAAAAGACTATTAACAAGCTGAGTCCATAAAAAAACATCTGTTCCAGTCATGCTGCTGATTTTTTATTAGTCCTTCAAATCCATTGCTAAGATCTCTAGAGCAAGAAAAATGCTCTAGTGTGGAGTGCAATTTCCAATTTCTTAGCTAACCTGATTTTGTTGATTCATACATATGCATGATTCAGTGCTCTTCCTGAATACAAACAAAAAAACCCCTTTTGGGTTGTACTTTATTTATTTTCCTTGAAATGCCCTTGAAATTTCATTTGCTCAGTGAAACCAAACAAATAATTGCATACTAAAAGGAAAACGAAGAGTAGCAAGCTAAATAATTTGTAACATCAAATATTCCTTTGCTGTGGTTAACATTCTCAGTGAGAGGAAACAGTCAGCAATAAACAGCCCAATGTATCTTAAATGTAATAACTAATATCAATGTCAAATGCATGAAGTGAAAATACCTTAGGATATGCTTTCACAGTTCTGCTACATCACTGCTAAATGGAATATGCTATATAACTATAATAGCAGTCATACTTGTCATATTTCTCCTGATCTCTAAGGAAAAATACCCATGTAGGCATTATGCAGCTTACATCTTTTTCTAGTCAGAGTCGTATTTTTATGGGGTCTTTATGGTGCTTTTTAAAAGTTTACACTCTGAAAGCAAACCTGTAACCATTTGTATATCATGCAAACTATATACCAAGTCACATTCCTGATAATTAGGGATATCCCAGTACTCTGTTATGTACATCACTGCTATCCAGCTTGGAGTAAATAACAAAAGATTACTTCTGATTTGGGCTATGTAATACTCATCTGTATTAAAAAATGGCAAATAACCAAGTAATTCAAACAGAATTTTTAACAATTACCCCATTAACCAAACTGGTCAAAATTTATCACCAATGTAACTCAGACAATACCAGTGGAGTAACAACAGATGAATTTGACCTTTTTTAGGTAAAATTGAGCTCATTTCCCCCAACACCCCAGGCAGAGGCTTCATATGGCAATAAGCACTTTTCACCATGTTCCAAGTGTGAAATGTTGCTGAATGTAAAGTTTGTAAATTAAAATTGCAATTTTTGAGTTAGTAGTTGTGAGTGAAGATCCTGCTGAGAAAACAGTATTATTTATAATTCCAGAACTTGGGTGGAAACCCCTTGCTAAACGAGACTGTCACATCTTTTTCTGCTGAAAATATCACATTTTGGAAGGACTGAGTTTGTGGGTGCTGCTGCTACAGACTGTGCACTGCCAAACTCTGGTCCTGAGGACATCACCAGCAGAAGACAGTGTGCTGATTTCATCACAACCTTCCTTTCTCTTGCCTTCTGCTTTGATCTCAGTGCTAAAATAGCAGCTCTTTTCTATACCCTTTTGTACAGTGTGGTGATATCTGCTCTGTTACAAGGTGAAGAATTACCTTGATGGGCAACGTGTTTTGAGGGAGTTCTGCAAGGGGGAGGTCCTGATAGGCAGCAAAAACCATGGCTTCAGCTTTTTCCTCCCACCTTTCTATAAAGCTGTAGCAGCCATGGGTCAGAATGTGACTCCCACATATTCAGTGATGTAAATAATTCTCCCTGTGCCTGCTATGCTCATTTCTACTTTTTTCCCTTATAGAAAGTCTTGCCTAACACTCAAGGAAAACTGTTTCTGAGCAGAGAAGTAGAAGCAGATACTTGTAAATTGTTTTCTCTGACAGATACAGAGAGGGCCAAGAAGTTGTAAAGTAGCTGTGCACGCAGGTGCAGATAGTGTGTTTGTTTTTCCCCTTAAGTGTATTTAAAATTCTAATCTATTACTTTGTGCATTGTATGATTCAGTTAATTGTTAAAAGACTTGTATTTAGAAATGCTTCCTAAACAACATAAGCAAGTTAAGAACAGAGGCAGGTGTGGGAAAGACAATGCTGGCTTGCAGCTATAGACATGTGTAAAACATAGGGGATAGATGCAATTAGGGGAACATTCAAAATAACGGTGGAGGATAAACTGACACTTATTGGACATGAAGGGCAGTGACATACACATTCAGAAGAAAATGTTGAACATTCTGCCCTGTTGGAACTGAATGAAGAATGCTCTGATAAGCATTTCTGTTGGCTGCTTCTGTTGGGATGGTTTGGAAAGTAGCTGGGAAAGGAGGTCACCAAGGACTTAGTCAGAAGTTATTAAGGCTGATGAAATGTGTGAGAGATAACTGAGACCTTTATGGAGCTTTCTTTGCCTTCCAGGAAAGGCAGGGTTGGGAATGACTAGGCCACTCTAGTCAGCTTTGCAGTAGGATGTTCTATGAGTTTCTGCCCCAGCCCTCAGCCCCAGCTCTCCTGGCTGTGTAAGCCCTCCATGGACCATGGCTCTATAGAAGGGTGCATAAAGAGGCCTCTGGTGAACACTGTAAAAGTGCACTGGTAACCTCACTTTCTCAGGTAACCCCCTTTTTATGCCTCACTGAGAGGCAAGCCCAGCACCGCTGTTCCTGTAAGGCTGCTTGATGTAGTTTAAGACAGCGTTCCTTACATCTGGCTGAAATGTACCCAGAAGACCCAAGTGTTTCTCCTGCTGGAGGTCTGTGAGCTGCTTCCTGGCAGTGTTTCCAGCCTATAAAGTTCTCACACAGAGCATGGAAGCATCTGGAGAAATCACATTTTCATAATGTAGCAGCAATAAGTCATCATTTGTTCCACTTATAGCGGATCCACTCTGCAAATCTGATAGGAAGATTTCTCCCTAGGGATCTCATCCTACCTCCTTTACTCGTTCACTGAAGACCATGAGAGCCACACAAGTGGGGTGAGCACTGTTTGACCCTTGGTAATTAAGATCACTTACCTTAATATGTTTGCTAGTTTGAACAGAAGAACCAAGCACAATGACTTAGGACATTTACAGCGTTGGTTTACTTCATGCATGAAATATTGGAAGACAATATGAAACATTCTTTTAATGATGATTCTGCTCTTAAGCCCATCCCATTTCTTTAGCAACAAATGACTCTTTTTCTTTTTTCTAAGGTGGTCTATGGGAAGCAGTCACAGCAGACAGGAAGAAAGGAATTTGTAAGCTGCTATCAGCTTTAGAAATCTTCTGTACAGAGACTGAGGTGCACTGCCAACACCAGCATCCTTATGCTTGGGTTCTACCTAAATGAAGTAAGTTATATCTAATTCAGTAATCAATATTTTAGTTCCTAAAAAATAAGTATGAAGTTCAGGAAAAGCTAATATAAGCTGAACTTCATATTTTTTTGGAAAAAAAATTGGCCTCAGAGCTTCAGAAAATAAATATTTTTGCCACGTGGCAGTGGTTGTGAAGTAAATATGTCCCGCTGCTCTGATCTTACATCCTGTCACATTAATGTTTCAGAGCACTCAATATAAATATTAAAACTAATAGCTTCGCTCTTCAGCTATTACTCCATCATTCCCTGAAATCATCATAAAACATTCAAAGCCTTTTAGAACATTTACACACTTGAATCTGATGGTGGGGAAAGGAGACTAACAGAGCACAGCTCGCAAGCTTAAATAATAGTGGAAAGCTGTTTATGGAGTATGCTTTATTTATTCATTATTTCAAGTAAAGTTTCAGTTTTGATGGAGAGGAAAAAATCAAAGTATAGCTGTCAAGGGAGAAGTCTGAAGTATTGCTTTTCTATACTGTGGACTTGTGTAAAATTATGGAAAAAAAAGGGGGGTTTCTGAAAAAAAAAAGCAGAGTCCATGAGAATCTCAGCCCAAGGTCAATCAATCTTAGGACTGTGGGTACGTAAACAGCTAATGGATTGTAAAGACACATACCAGTGTTATGAATTTTTAATGAGCAACTCTTCAGCACAGACCCCTATAAATCAATGATGACTTATTGGCTGGATCAATTATGCAAACTTTAAAACATTTAATGACAGGTAATGAACAAGTCTCTGGAGTCCACCAGTCAACAGTGTTTTGCAGTTGTAGTTACAACTACTTAAGTGAAAAGTCTGCAGGAAGCCTTTCCTCAGAAATCATTTAAAGCTAAACTCTGAGGTTGTGGTAAAGTGAAAGAGCATGGTTTTGTTTCTCTTTGTGTATAACCTCAGATGCATTGGCAAGTGGGCACAGCTGTTAGTGTACTCAGAGGAATTTATATGATTTTTTTTAACCAATGGTATGTTGTGGTCTTGGGAAACCTGTTTTCTCAAACTTTACACTTCAGGTTTTCTGCATGGTAGGCAGGTACAAATGGTGCTGTTCTCAAAGGAAAAAGGCTATGCTTGCGTTAGTAGACGAAATAGTTTTTTCTTGTAATACTTTAATTTCAAAGTTAAGATATTTGTGGAAAAAATAGATTAAAAATAATTAGATGAGGGGAATTCCAGATTGTATTACCATTAACTAGCACATAAGGACTGGAAGATGAGTGTAGGCTGAATAATGCAAGATAAGTCTTATGGAATAACTGGTAGCATTATGGTAGGTTAATTACTTCTTAAAATTATTATCCAATGAAAGATGAAGGATTTTTTGGGTGGATTTTTGAATTTAATAGTTATTTTAGTTTTTAAACATTAACCTTTCGAGTAGGCAATTTAAGATAATTCTGAAGATTACAGGAAAGTTGCAAATTAAACACACTGTTTAAGAACAAGAGCAGGTATATAAGTCCCTGATCCAAGATTTTGCTGTTAACTTAGTTAAGGCTTTACTCAGATTGACCAAGGCCTGCTGGCTGAAGCAGTGAATTGAGTAAGTGCTCTTTATTGCCATTTGCTTTACTTTCCTAAAGACGATAAATATAAAGAAAAGCTTGGAAGTAAGATTAATCTTTGGCCTCAAGAAACAAAGTTTAAGTGTTTTGTAGAATAGTAGAACTGTATTTGAAAAAACCCCAAACCCAAACATTATCATTAGTTGTATTCTTTACAAGGAATCTGTGGCCAAGGGAACCACATATTGTCTTATGACAATGTATCTGAATCCCAGCTGTTTAAACTCCCCAGTAAAGCCTTGCCTCTTTCCTGCTTGCTGCCAGCAGTGATTCATGAGAGCTCCCACCCTTCTGCAAGTCCAGCACCCTCCATGTGTGCTGAACAGCACCTCTCTCTGAAAGTTGCTTGGCACTTGCTGGAGAGGTTTGGTGTGAAGAGGGGGATACTAAACCCAACCCAGCAAGAAGAACACATTGGTCTTTATTTCTTCATGTCATGCTTGATGTGATGCAAGACATACAAGAAAGTGCAGTCATGAGAGATTGTAAATAAACTGAAGAGTCATCCAGGGATCTGTAGTAGTTAAAAGCAACTGCTATTTTTTATTTGTTGATGTGAACATGGATGAGCATTCTTTGATGAGTGTTTATTACTGTTTTCCTTGTACAGGCGGCTGAAGAACACTACAAGAATTGAAAATTCGTCTCATTTCACCAAGTTTCCCCAGGTACCTGTCTGTCCTCAATATTTTTTTGGAACAGTAAGATCAGTACGTGATGACAAAGTTTTCTTCTTTCCCCAGCCCAAGAGAAAATGCTCAGCAACAAAGCTTTCCTAAAATGTTCTTTCTACACTGATATGGATGAAACAAGCTTTTTGAGCACAAAATTTAATTAGGTGGTGGCAGAAAATATTTATAAACTCCAGTCTTTTGGTGAAATGAGGAATGGCCTAAATGTTGCTTATCACTTTCTCTTTTTAAGTGGGAAATGGAGAGATTGCTCCTGGTGGATAAGGTTTTTGGTAGGACTACTGGGTAATATCCTTGCTGTGGTCAACCTTTTATTCTCTCATCTGGCATGCTGCAAAATAGGGCATTTAAACAAGAGCAGGACATCTTGAGATTCATGCTCATATTTCATTAGACTTTTTAGCTTCCTATTGAGACTGCTGTCATTATTTTAAGTACCACTATATCAGTATTTCCAGCAGCTTCATCATACCCTGTGTGGAAGTTCTCTATTTTTATCTGTCAGAGCTCTCAGTTATTTTCCATTTTCCAGGTTTAGGGTCTCTCACTGGCTGTAAGCACCATTTGTACCTGCACTGCAATTATCACGCCATCATGACACTAAGAGAAGATCCAAATATTGCTATCAATGAAACTGCTTACTGCAGAGGAATGATGCACCTCTTAAATGTTGATACCTTGGCAGGATGGCTCTTTTAGGAACATGCACAATAGAGAGGAGTTGGGCTGACAAGTGTGGTGCTTGATGCTGAAAGGCATAAATACCCATCCCTACCTCCTTCCTGCTTTGTCCAAGAGAAGGTACTTGCTCTTCTAACGCCCTTTTTTTACTTAATTAGTTTCTGCTTCTTCTGGGCCCATCTCCTCTGTATGTGAAGAAGTGGTGGACATACCTGGACTGGAGTGTTACTGCAAATTTGAGTAGAAAGTCAAAAATTAATAATTTTTTTCCCTTATCAAATTAGAGCCACCAGTTTTGAGGAAAGGCTACTGCAGATAATGGAAGAAGAAAGGAAAAGCCAACTTGATGTGTTGATCCTTCTGGTTGTTTTCATTTGACTTTGCTTGATGGAACTTCTGAGTTTTTATCAGGTCTTTTCATACAGTTTTCTTCCTGACTGACAATCTCAGGTTATTCTAAAACCTTGGATCAAGTAAAGAAGCTAAGATGTAGTAAGCGGATTCTTTCATGTTGGAAATTCATTGTCAGATTTGCTACATAAAACAACCCCTCATTTCACAGAAGAAATAACACCATCTCTTTCAACATCTTGTTTCAGGCTTCTCAGTATATTTCCTAGAAGACTGATGAACAAGACAATTTGACTGACACCAGCCCAGTTTTTCCTGACACCCAATGCACATGCAAGATCTGACAGGTGCCTTCCAAACATTTTAAGCCTCTAAAGTCCTGTGAAGTAAATGGTTCTTCTGTGCCCATTTACTCTCTCTGTTGCACCAGTGGTGGCCAAAACACACAGAGCTGGCATGTGCCCCAAGTGTGAATTTTATCTTGCACAGGCAGCCATGACTGAGCTATGGAAAGTGAGGTGGCTTCTGATTTTTCAAAGTCTGCAGAGCTGACAGAAAAGACACATCTGTAAGTGTTTTATGTGTCTCTGCTAATTGCATAGATGTTTTCCATTGGACTGTGTGGTAAAATAACCAAAATGCCTCAGTTTTGTGTTTCTGTAGCAATTCTGAGATTCTTTGTCCACGCTATAGGCTAGTGAGCCAGATACTGATGTGAGACACAAAAGAATTCAGAGGAAAATCAGTATCATTTTATCACTGGAGGCCAAAACCAGCTCCAGTGTCACACTTACCTGTCAGTTTCTCAGGCAGTATCGAGGTCCTGTGTGGTGCCAAAATGGCATATTTAATCATGGGGAATTTTCTAAAACTTTGGTTTAATAAGGACAGATTTAATTGCATAACAGAAGGCTTACACTCAAAATGTAAACAAAATTCCAGTCCAGTTGCTGGTTGGAGAAACTGGAGTTTAGTTTTTAAGAAATTGCTAATTATTCCTACTTGTTTATGGTTTGGGGTTTTCTTTGGGGTTTTTTTGGTGGATTTTTTTGTTGGTTTGGTTGTTTTTGTTTTTGTGGGTTTTTTTTGTTTTGAGGGTTTTTTTGGTTTTGGGGTTTTTTTGGTGATATCCTCACCACGTGTTTTCAGCTGAAAAAGGAAAGATAAAATAAGGAAAAAAAAGAAAAAGTGTGGGTGGGGAGTCCTCTCTGGCAATATTTTTTGCCCAGCACAATCAAAGAATTGGAAATCTTATGACAGAAAGATGGAAGGAAAATGTTCTTCAGTGATTTGTAGCTCAATATTCAAGGCAGAGAGCTAGGGATGAAACTATTCTGCTTGCTGTTAGATGTTTGAACTGAAGTGGAATGCTGTGCCAATATATCCATGTCTATTTGCATAGGCTTTTTTTTCATTTTTAGAAAATGTTTTCTCTGGGAGTTTATTTCTGAGTTATTGACTTCCTGGTAAATCACATTCTTTCCCTGCACTAAGCTAGGAAGCAATCAAGTCTCCAGTGCTCAATTTGGCAATGTCTTTATCTTGCCTTTTTGAAAGCACATTTTTGTACTTTTTTATATACTTCAAGAATAAGTTCATTAAGTAAAAGGTCTGGAGGTGATGACTATTCTTCACAAAAGAAACATGTTGAGTTGCAAAAATTTATTGAGGTGGGTGCTGATGTGAAATTGATAGAGTAGGTTGAATAGTTGACTGATTTTTCAGTATATTTTTCCAGTGCTCTAATGAAATTACTGTCACTCTTCTCTGAATGTTATATGTGCTCTCTACCTTTCTTTTCATTAAAACACTGTTAATTTGACTTTTTCCTTCATTTATCAGGTTTCAATGCATGCCACCAGGCAATTAATCAAGTTTTTTGCCCTTGACTCATCCTTTTATTTATGTGCACATATACCTCCTGATCTCACTGGGTATTACAAAATTTAAAAAATTGAGGAAACCAAGCTGAGAGAGAAAAAAACCTCAAATAGCAGAAGTTATTTTCCCTAACTTTCCCCCCAAAACTGATATTTTTTTGGACATGGACACTACAGGTAAGTAAAATTAACACAGAAAGTCCCTAGAACTCAAAACTTACATTACAAAACTTTGAGTATCACTTTGCCAGTGGTGCACCTTCTTTCATTTGCAGCAGTCTGATGTCCAGTAACTTCTCAGAAAAATGATTCCCCAGTAAAACTGAATTAAGTTTTGCTGTTTTGAAAACGTGCCCAAAGTAGTAATTGAAATTTCCCATCTTGTAATCAAGGACACAATAATTTCAGTGAAACAGGTCACATGCTGGAGTTGTGCAGCATGAACACTGCAAGGCAGTTTTATATGTATATTATTATTTATTTATATTATTTTATATTGCTATTTGCAAGGCAGAAGTGAGGAAAACATTGCTCATTTAGGCTTTTTGGGTTATGGTTTTTAGTTCCAAAACATTGCATCAGGAGGACACTTGTTAATGATGAAATGTTGGACATATGTTCAGTTAGCAACCTAGTAATGTGAAACACAAAACCTTTCTCCTTGTTTATTGATATTAATGCATAAACCCATTGGGACACACTGAGGAAGAAGGCAGAGTCTGCTCTGAGGGGTTTTCAGTGCTGAGAGCTATTCCTTCAATAGTCCATGTTTATTCATCAAATGGGGAAATGCTCCCTGTGTCAGAGGTATTAGTCATCAGTCCATGCAGTAAGTGTTTGTACAGTCGCACTGCCAGCAGAGGATCTTTACTGCAGATTTCAGGGAGAGCTACTTTCTTTACATTGGCTCTATCAGATGAATGATAACTTCCTCTGAATTCAAATTTAACAATGATAGTTTGATCTCTAACAATATGTTGATCTCAGCCTCATTTTGATTTACGTTTTATTTTTCTTTTCTGTACATCAACCCAGCTATGACAGGACTCACAAATTGTAGAATACAATCTGAAGGATTGCTGGTAACTTCTTCAGGAAAGGTCCAGACATCCAAACATCCTCCTGTGCCAAGAGCCACCAGCTAGCTCTGGATGGTTCTCCCTGCAGGTGCAGTGTCTCTGGATGGCTCTGGATGGTTCTCCCTGCAGGTGCAGTGTCTCTGGATGGCTCTGGATGGCTCTCCCTGCAGGTGCAGTGTCTCTGGATGGCTCTGGATGGTTCTCCCTGCAGGTGCAGTGTCTCTGGATGGCTCTGGATGGCTTTCAGTGCAGGTGCAGTGTCTCTGGATGGCTCTGGATGGCTCTCCCTGCAGGTGCAGTGTCTCTGGATGGCTCTGGATGGCTCTCCCTGCAGGTGCAGTGTCTCTGGATGGTTCTTGCTCTGCCCAGCCCACTGAGGCTGCCCCGGTGAGCTGAGAGTTTCGTTTGGTACTGTCCCAGCCCTGGGTCAGGGCTCTTGCAGTGTCTCTAAGCCTGCACTGTGCTCTGCAGACATACTCCTGGTAATCCAGCTGTCAGTGCTGATGCTGATTTAGGGACAAGGGATCAACTCCATATTGCATATTAAGCCCAGGGGCTCACTTCTACGTTTGTGGCTATGACTGACTCACGTGAACCTGACTGAGTTACTCATGCTCTGCCTGGAAAAACTGGTCTGATTCTATCTGAATTGAAATGTCCTTTCTTCTTTTTAAATTGATATTGTTTGCCATGTTTCCAGGTTTGATCACTCTTGCAGCAGGTAATTTATGCACTTCAGAGCAGTGTATTTTTTTTTTTTTTGATGAATCAAAATTTCCTAAGAAAACCCTTCACTTGAGGTTGAATGAAAAATTCTGACTTTAAACAAGATATTTTTCCTTTGTTTTTATAGGGTTTGAAACATTCTTTTTTCCTTGTTATTGCAATTTAACTGTATCCAATTACAGTATGATTTCTTTCTAGAACTGGTTCTTTCTGAAAGCTTCACCCTGTCCCCTAAAATAATTCACTGAAGTGGGATTATTTTTCTGCACTGCTGTAATTTTTTAATACTGTAGACAAGTCACTTTCATCACTTTGTTCCTCCTTATGCTAAACAAGGGTAATATTGCACAGATGAAAAATCTGATGAGCCTTAATTCATTGATAGCTGTAGCATGTTTCAGAATTGTGTCATATTCCCAAGAATATTCTCAGTTGCATAGATCTGCAGGGGAATATTCAGAATTAACACTAAAAGACACTAGAGAAGAGCATAATTTTGTGTTGACAAAAAAAGGCTAAGTGCATGGCACTCCCTGCCGATGCTTTAATTTCACAAATCTTTGTCTGGAGACCTTTCTGCGTCTAAATTTCTGAAGGATCTCCAGGATTTTAGCTGACTGACTTCTATTTGACTTTAAAGGGAGATTTGCATTTTAAAACACCGTGCAATATTTTGAAAAGTTCCTCATGATGTCCAGACTAGCATCACATTAAATCTGTCCTTGGCAATGGCAAATAATGTTATTAATATTCAGTTGTAGCAAGATGGATTCAAACAGGGGGAGGGTAGGGGGTGTTCTTGGGCATGGTTCTTGGTTGTTAAGAAAGTAATAAACCTTCCTTGTCTCTGATTTTATAATGGACAATAACCATTAACTGATCAACAGAGGAAATGTCAGGTGTGGAATCAATGCTGATAGAAAAATATTTCATCTGTTTACATTTACGAAGGATCACTGATAAAACCTTTGATCCCATTAAGGATATAAACTCTTCACATATAGTCGATGACAAGTCTGATGAGCTAGCTGAGCTCCACCAGCCTCACTGTGCTTCGTGAATGTTCAGCTAAAAAGGGATCAAATTGACTCATGAATTTCAAGATTCCTAGGAAATTACCATTGTGAGGTGACCCAGTTTTTTGATTAGTGTCATGAAAAGACAGGTCTCACTGAGAAATAAACGTAATAATGTCAACCATGTGCTTAAGTTCTTCTCTCCGTTATACACATTCACTTTCAAATTGTTTTGTCATTTTAGCATAAACTGTACCACTTGCTTTCATCTGAGAAACACAAGCTTAGCATAGTTCTGTGCAGAAATCAAAGATGAGCATGGAAAAAAGGCCCCTCTTTGCCTATTGAATCATTGATCAGACAAGCACAGTAGATATTTGCATGGATCCTTAGTAGTTAGGTCTCAGTAGCTGCCTTAGATAATTGCTGAAAGGGAAGGAAGTAAAGAGGAGCAAATGTAGACATTTCATCCATCTGTTTTTCCCAGTAATGACAGACTTTCTTATGGGTTGCCCTCTCACTTCTGTCCTTCTTCAAGCACAGAGGAGTCACCAACTCATAATGGTATTGATAATGTTATAACTTTGGAACCATGTAGTTTAAACCAGGAACAAGAAATAATGAAATTAACTGCTTTCCCTTGTTAGGAAATGTTGGGGGAAAATTGTCTGACTGGGCCAGAAGGATATTGAGAAAGAAAGAGAGAAGAAAAGCAAGGTTCATCAAATGCCATCAAATCTGATTTGCAGTGGACTAATTTCATGTTGTATTAATCTCTCCTTAAAAAGCCATTTGATTGAATTGGAAAATACATGTGAAAATACTATGAACTCTGAAAGTTTCATGAAGTCTTCATAGTGACCAGGCCATGGTCAGTCACTGGCTGTTAGTTGAAACCATAGTGTTCCCATCTTCTCAAGTCACTGAGGGCTTATCAGTCCAATTAATTTTTTGGGATGCGGTCATCCCTACCTCTACTTCTTAAGCCATGTCTGTGACATTTTGGTCCTCTCTTTCAGTGTTTTCAGCTCATGCAGTTCTCTGTTCTCTGTTCCTGCTTCCCTGTACGGGTGCAGAGAATGTTCTGTGCAGCAGAGGCCCCTGTCACAACCAGAGCATCTGAGGAAAGCTGCCTCTACAAGGAGGAGGTTAGTTCTTTTCCCTCCTCATGAAACATCCTGTCTGCTCCCCTCAGCACTCATGACAGCTCAGTGGAGAAGAGCTGTTGAGTATGCCCAGATAAAATGAAGGAGATTTGCCTTAGTAAGAGTGAAGTGAGAAAGTCATCCTTGGCTTATGGGTTTATGACCTCCACAAATAGCTTTAGTACAAAAGCAGAAGCAACAAAATTTAGTATTATTCTGTTAAGAAGACAGAAAAACAGAGGAGTTTGAAAAAGTGGAAAAAAATCTCTTTAGGTTGGATAAGTGAAAACAAGGGAGGGAACATCATAATGTACAATCACAGCTCTTCCTCAGTGTGGCAGCAGCATCTGTTAAAAAATGCAGGACACTTAAAACTGGCAGGGAACTTGGAAAGTCTGGTTTAGCTGCAGAACTGGGCTGTATCATAGAGACAAGGGGTTCAGTCAGTTGCAATAGAGTTTCCTATTAAATGCTGAAGTACCAGTGGCTGTGGACTCCGGTATCTTCACCTTCTCTCTCTCCTCTACTGTTTTTCCAGTGCTTCCTGGTTATGTTAAAAACTAATGCTTGGTCCTCTGAGATACCCGTTGATTGTGATTGGTGTTACAAGCCACCTTGTGATGGGCTGCAGTAGAAAAAGCACTTGCCACTGGAGGTGAACACAAGGTGAGATAAAAACTGAACAAAAATATGGCATTGTTCTTTTTAAACTGAAAATCCAAGTCCAAGGTGTGAACAGCATAACCTTCGAATAATAAATGCGCAGACAAACCTTTCAGGTGCACTATGAGAGCTATTTGGGAAGACATAACTGCAAGCCTCTTGAGTTAGATGTAGTGATTGCATAGATGCAGGCTGCCCCAGCAAAATGTCTTTTCATGACCAAGGCAGAGGATTTCATAAAGAGTGCTGTTATGTTTTCACTGCCTAGTTAATTTTGCTTTCTGAGGCTCTTCCAATGTCTCAGTTCCCAGGAAGGTATGTCAGGAAGAATTTTCAATTCTTCCCATGGCATGTACCTTTGGTGGAGATTTTATTTTATAGAAATGTAGAAGCTCATTTCTGCCTAGTGTTATTTGGGTGGCAGAGGTTGAGCTGGGAGGAAGGCACTCCAAGGAAACAATACCCTCTTCATAATAACCATTAGGCAACAGGCTCAACTATTACTGGTACACAGAATCTCAGCTTGTTTTACTGCCTACATCTCTCTCTGAAGTTAACAGTAGAATAGCCAAGTAGAAATCATTCCCCAGATGTTACAAGTGCTCTGAAATATGTTTGAAACTATCTAAATACTTTACACTTCTTATAAATTCATATCTTGATCCCAGAAGAGGATCCAGTGCACTCACCATGGACTAATAAACATTTAGAAAAGTTAAATTACTTAGAGATATTTAAGTATCATAAAAATGTGTAAAGTGTAGACACTCTCCAGCATAAAGCAGAACCTGCAAAGATCTTTGTTTATTTAATTGCATTTTGGTTCATCCATTTAATAAAGAGGATCATTTTTTAACCTCTCCAGTTACAAACAGAATTTCAGATTCTGTTACGACAGACTGGAGAATGAGAAATCTTAAACCAAGGGCATTTAGTCACCTGCAGAGTGGGAAAGATTGAAAAGGAAAATAGATTTACTGCCTTCCACATCAGTTTAAAGGCATTTTGTGTTTGAATTCCTCTTAAATCAATTTCTGAATAATATTAGTTGTCTGAAATGATGCAAAATTATATTGGAATTCAGCCTCATTTTGCAGCACAGAGAAATTCTTTCTCTTCGTCCTTGTTACTCTTTAAGTCATCTGTTTTCCCTTCATTTATTCTTTCATGATGTGCTCTGCCTGCTGACGAGTGAAATGTGAACAGGAAGTAGGAAGGAGCAGCCTTTGTCTCTCCTGCCAGTGTGCTTCATACATTTGGGAAGAAGCAGACCTGCATCATAAAACCAACCGAAGGCCATGGAGTTACCTCTCTAAAAAATGTAATGGACTGTACTGAAAGCCTAACTTTGACTGATGTGAGGTTTGGGACTTCATCCAGGTAAGAATTCATGCAGCAATGAGCACAGATAAGGCAGCTGACCCAGAGTAGGGCCAAACTGTTTACCAGCAGATGTGTTTTTGAAAATCTTCCTTAACTGGTCATGGCAGCGGAAAATACCCTGCTGTTAAACGCATCTGCAATCCACTGCGCTCCCAATCCACCTACAAAAATTCTGACCTTTAAAGAAATGATGGAGAAGCTGGTGATTTTTTCCATGGCATTGAAGCTCAGTCTATTTTAGGCTCCAAGGCAATTGCAGCCCTTTTTGCTCCCTATTTCACATCACTTTTAAGTCTTGTTCTGGCCACTATGAACCCTTCAGCACTTCTCCCTGTGCAATCACTCGAGTCAAGATCTGTGATTTGTGATTTGCAGATGACATGTACATTTCTTGGCTGATGGCTGTTAAAGCAGTTTGCAAACCTAAGGCAATAAAGTGCAGGGATGCAGTTGAAGCTTTCTATTGCCACACTGAATTGCCATTCTCATGCAAATGAATAATAAGTTCCTCTAGGACTGAAAATAATCTGTTGTAAATTTCTGCATTAATTTTTTAAGTAAATAATTTTGCCAGTTATCATTACATACCTTCTGTAGATGGGAATGCCACATTTAACTAGTCTGTGTATCAAAAACAGTGATGCAGCTTGCTGTATAGGAAAAAGAAAAAAACAATGCAGCTTCTGCATTCACCAGATCTAGGTCCTTTAATCCCTTCGGTATGGAAATCTACTTATTACTGAGCTGCAGAACACAGTAACAATTCCTAAAGTGTTAACACAATTATTTATACATTTCTGATCATCTTTCATTTAAATATTTATAAAATACATACTGGGAAGTGCATACCTTTTAGAAAACTTGGTTTCTATGTCATTTTCTTAAAATATTCACTTCTCTTAAAAGATACCTAAAAAAAAAACCTGCTGGATTTTGTTTTAAGTGACACTATAAATGTACAAACAAAATGTAATCTTAAACAGAAAATAGTATGATTACCATCAGAAGGATTACTGTGGTTTGTTGTTCAGAGAGCAGGAAACACAAGATGATTTTCTCACATACTCAGTCTCAGCTTGCAAAAAACCAAATATATTGAAGTGCCTTGGTCTTAACGTGCATCCTAAAGTCTACATATTGTATAAATTCCTAATCCTGTCAGAATGTAAGTCTGAAGATTAGCAGAATGTATAATAAATGATTCCATGTCATTACACATAAAAATAGTATTGCTAAATCAAGTGTGGCCCTTTATAAATGTAAAAAAGACCAACTTAAGCAGATTTGTGCTTTATAATTCTACAGCTTGGACTAGAAAAAAAATCGACTAAGACAGATTTTCCATTTCTCTGATACAAATCAGTTTGTCTTCACACACATGCAAAAAGACATTGGAATAGATTTCTTTAGCATATAACTTAATATTTATTGAGATTTCTTGTACATTTAATTATTAATGCCAGCAGTGTTACAGTATTTCTGTGAGGTTGCTATTACTGACCCTGTACCTGTTGGGTTTTTTCCCCCCTCATATTATTTCCTCTACAAGCATGAAGGCATGGCACTTACCAATTATTTTGTGTGACAGAGTCAGAAAGACTTACGGTCACTAGGTCTCTTATTTGGCAGCATTTCAGGGCTTGTCATCCTACAAAATATTGTTTAGTTTAATCATTTTATAGTTAGTGCATTTGGTACATTAATGATAAACATTTAAGGAACAACCATTTCTCAGTGTATTAAAATAAATCTTGTAGAAATGTGCAGTGAATCCAAAAGAAAATGTAAACCACATATACAGTACAGATAACCTAGACACAGTAGTACTACCATTACAAGGTGTGGTGATTTGGACTGTTGGGGTAGACTATTACAGACACCTTCTTATAAAAAAAGATCTTTATATATATTAAATACAATATATAATATATAGCATAATATATATTACATATTACATATTACATATTACATATTACATATTACATATTACATATTATATATTATATATTATATATTATATATTATATATTATATATTATATATTATATTATATATTATATATTATGAAGACTGTTAGGAATAATGTATGAACACATGCATTTTATGGAGTTGTGACACTTTTGTATGGCTTAAATGGAGAATAAGTCAGTAGTGATCTTGCTGGTGGAAAAATTGGGTATAGACAGTCTTTTTCATCCCACACCTTTTAAATAACCCAGCCAACCAGAGAACTCAGAATGACTGAAGTCAGTAGACAGCTGCAAGACGCAGTGCTACTGAGCTTAGTAGTAAAACTCTCACTGACTTCAATAGAGGCAAATTTCTCCCCAGCATTTTCAAAGGTGCCTGGAGGGTGCACATCACCAACACAAGGAATTTTAAGGAGGTATTTCACACTGATTGAAAATCATATTTTTCAGTCATGTCTCATCCAGACTTGGAGATGTAAAAATAGCTCTTACAACAAGCATTAAAATAGGGCAGCTCCTGTTCCTCAGTGATGAAAATACCTCTCATGCACCTCTTGTGATCAGTTGCCACATTGTACCAGTTTTGCACATTCTTGAGTGTACTGATCCAGATTCTGAAGGTCTAACATGCACAGCAAGCCTCCAGTCATTGAGGACAGCAGGAGCTCTGCTGGAGTCAAGCCTCCAGGACTAGACATAGATCCTACTCTTAGGCTCATTATTTCTTTCACTTGAAGAACTAAAAATGACCGAAAGAACTATCATTTATAGAAGGAAATTAAATGTCCTGGCAATCTAAATCTTGGACTAAATTGGGAACATATCTAGCACTGACTGTCTTGGACAGGTACTATTAACACATTTATTGGGCAGGACTGAGTGAATCTGACACAGAGGCACTGGGAGAGGAAGTAATGAAGACTGAATTTAAAAGCACAGTACTGTAATATCTCATTATTTTCTCTCTAAGTTCACTTGGAGTAAACCTAAGAAAGGGGTCTCCCTTTGTGCATACCAAGGAGCTTCTTCCTAATGCTAGTTGTTTGGGGAAGGAAATCATCTGCCTTTTATCTGCTGCCTGGGAGCAGAAGCACCAACCAGCCCAATTGCCTCCTTCCCACACACCCGTCCAAAGATCCCCAGACCCTCCATGCGCAGGACAGTGTGACTCCAGCAGTTCAGTGGACAGAAGAGGTTGAATCCCTCACTTGCAGAGATCCATTTCCAGCCCTTCTTCCCCACTGCTGCTCAACCAGAGGGAGTGCAGTGCAGTGCAGAGGGAGCCAAAGAGTGGTGTGTAGAACTGGGGTGGCAGGGATGGGTAACACAATACAGCTCCATAATTTGTTATTCCGCAGAATTCCTCGTGTTTGAAGTTGCAGTGTGGCTGTGGGAGCTGTGTGGTGTTTATGAGGAGGTGTTCAACAGGAAAAGAAAAACACCTGTATCAAGCTACACTCTGGGAGAGCTTCCAGCAGCTCATTCTTTCTGGACCTTCTGCAAGCAGTCTTGTCAGGGGGCTTAAACGACCTTATGAGAGTAACCCAGATCTTCAAGTCAATATATCAGCTATGCTTTATCAGGGAAATAGGCAGGAGAATCCTCAGTGTCCCAGGTTCAGTTCCTTTAGGAAGCCAGCCTCTTGGAAAAGGGCCAATGGCATGCAGAGGTCTATGCTAAATCAGGACATGTTTTTCTCCCCTTACTCTTTCTTTGGAAAATAGCAGCCAAATCAAAATCTTATATGGGGGAAAAAATGTGAATGAGTATTCAATTTGGGTAAGGGTAATAATAAAATATTTTTGTTTCAGTATTCTTGAAACTAAAAATTCCAGTGTTGGAAAGCTTTTTTTAAAACAAATTTTCAAGTACAGGCTTTAAAACTAAACTTAAAAAACCAGAGCCAACTGAAAACAAAAGAAAATACTAGAACCATATCAGAAATAACTGTTCTACATGACCCAGACAGAAAATTTCTTGGTCTGGATAAAACTTCTTGTCCATTCCTTCAGTATTATAGGGAGCTTTTTTTCAGAATAGAAACCAGACAATCTCTAAATACCACCAGCTGTTCAAAACAAGCCCTTACATGCCATTTGCAGTAGGACCAGTGCCCTTGACCCTCTACTTACCAGCACAGGATTCAAGGGTTTAATGTGAGAATATATGTATACAATAAGAAAATAAACCAGTTAGATTATTAAAAGGTGACAAATCATTTGGCTTTGTTCAATCTGAGTGTCTTCATTAATGGCCACTGAAGCCAACAAATATATTCCCTCTTTGGGTAAACTTTGGATATGACTGTATATTTTTCTTTTGTTATAGGAGATGCTGGCATGTCATAGTCCCTCTGACGAGCAGAGTGTAATAAGCAACAGACACTGGGAAAATACTTCCTATCTGTTAGAAAAAGGTGACAGTTTTCAAATAGATGATACATGATTTAGTTTTGTTGGTGAGTTATGTACACTGGGTTTCCCATTAAATCTATCACTGGATACACATTTATCATGGTAACGAGATCATCACTTAATAGAGCTGCTAATATTCCCTCTCAGGATGGATAGTGGTAAATATACATTTAAAAACTATAAAAAAAAAACCTCAATGAATCTTTAAGTGCATTGTGTTCATTACAATATTCATTAAATAAGGAAATGAATAGCAATCAGAGAAAGCATGATAGATGAAGAAAGGAGCGGTAGCACAGAACAATGATCTGGGGAATATCTCTGATGTGGTGATTGTTTTCTTCCAGCATGCTCTTTAGTGTTGCCTTTACCCTAGAAAAGCTTTCAGATCCCAGCTGCTTCTATATTGATGAGTATGGGGAACAGAACAAACTCTAGCTGTGAATGTTCGATCAATCTTTATATAGGTAAAATTGCCACTCTCCAGCTGATTTATGTAATGATTTTAGTTTGTGCCAGGAAAGCCGTAACAGAAATCCACTCCTGTGCAATTAATTGTTTAAATCAAATACACATCCCTGCTGCACAGGATGCTTATGCCTAAATTTTGTAGCAGACAAGACTATATATCTTGAATAAATGATGGAGAAACTGGTTGAAGCTTACTTTCTGCTATCCAGGTGCCATAGTTGATTCTTGCCTTATTCAAATGTAGTCTATTTAATCTCCTGTAGTGTAGGAAATTATGTTCAAAATCTCTGTGATCCTCTCTCCCTACTAAGTTATGCAAGTAGTGACAAGTATACACTGCAAGTCTTGAGATTTTATCTTTAATGTGTGGCTACACACTGTTGATCAAGAGAGCCTGGTAGAAAAACATTATTTTCAGGTGTGAAAAACCGTCACCTTTATCAAATAATTTCTCTTGCATCTCTCCAAGGCATTGTACCCTATTTAAACTTGGGAGGTTAAGTTTGTAGCATTCATTATGACTGAAAATTTAGTTCACACAATCATGATGTTCCCTTTATTAAGTGTTACTGTTAAGCAATATTAAAATAATGTGGTTGGCCTTTTGAAAGGTTCACAAGATATTTATTTCTTTGTCTTGTCTCTTAATTGCATCTGCTTTTTAAGATTCTGATATGCAAGCTAATGTTGCTGCTCTATGCCTTGTTTGCCACATATTATCTGATTTATCTATGCATATCCTACAATTTATAGACCTCTCATAAGGTCTCACAGCTCTGCCTGATGTGTATAATTGAAATGCTGATGGGTAATGTAAATATCTTTTGACAGAGCTATGTCTTGAATCTTTGGTTGGTAGGTTTCCTTGAACCTCAAAACAAATCAAAATAAATTTTGGCAGATAGCCTGGCAGTCTTACTGTACTTAGAAAAATGCATTCTGTAAGAATCTTCACTCATGCCATTAAATGAATTATTAGATAGAATAACAACAAGTTTCAGAATCCATAGCAAAAGTTATTCCTGTATCCAGATACTCCTACTAAAAATGGGTCCCTCATCCACTAGTCCTCTCCCAGTCTGATTCATTTTATTTAAAACCTTCAGCTCCTCTTCATCACTACCCCTTGACAAACAATTAGTCTCCAGCCTTCAGAATAACTGTTCTTTTGTTAATAATTTGCAATATCCGCTATCATGACCTGTAACGCTCTGGAAAGGATATTGATGTAACCATGCTTTGTGCAAGCAGAGTCCTGAAGGGGTCCTGCAGTTAAACTTTGGGGAAACTCCTCTTTCAATTCCAAGTGCAGGACTCATGATGCACATAGTACATGTGTGTGATATGGAATGCTGTCCTACTACCACTGCCACAGAGTGGGCAGCACTTCAGGAGCTTGGGAAACAGCCAGGACTTTTACTAGAGAAAGGCCGGTTCCTGTGCATCCATGGAACCCAGCTAACCAGCAAAACTGATACATAGATAAAGAAATTTGTCTCAGCATCTGTCCAGAATGGGATAAGTGAATGTGTGTTCAGAAATGTTGTTCCACATTCTTGCTAGGGGTGGGTTAGCTCTGTATTGCCTCTCACTGTTGGCTGCAGCTATGGGGCCCAGTGTGGTCCTGAGTTATCATCAGACAGACATTTGTTACTTGTGCAAGATACTTGGACTGAAATTCTGCCCAAAACACCATGTTCAGTGTGCAAATTGTGCTGTTCTCTCCAACCAGCCAGGAAATAAGCTGGGCAGCAGTCCAAGTGGGCACCATAACTCTGCTTTTGTGCGATAGCTTCTACATTTGAAGGCAGTCGGTTAATCATTGTTCCTTTTCTCTCTGCATGCAGGTCCTTTTCAAGACTGAGATATCAAGGCCCACATGTTCAGAGGACTTGACATCAGTAAGAGCTGCCACAGACCCTTTACAACAGACTAATCAAAATGAAAAAACCCAAACCTGTAGGATGTGAGAATCAGATCTTTCTATGGAAAAGAGAAGGCGTCTAACATTGACTCCTCCACTCCATTGGCCACAAAGTCTGTTCTGGATAGGGAAATGGAGATGTTGCTGAGTTCTTTTAATAGAAGTGGGAGCATCAAAAGGTATCTTTTTTTTTTTTTTTTTTTGAAGATTATCAAGTGCTTAGGGGAGAAGCAGACAGTCAGTAACATCAAAACCTGATGCAATTCTCCTGAAAGGCACTCTGATGTACTGGAAATGCCACATCTCCGCTCCTGGGACCCAGTGTAATTATCTGGGGAAGACAGAGTGATTTCCTAACTATTGACTTCTCATAGGTCTAGGTCAATGTGGCCTGATGGTTTTCAGCAAAAGGCTCCCAGCAGTCTTTAAAAACGAACAAATTATAGAGCTGTTTGCTGCGGCTTGTGAGCCAGGAGGGTGTGGGACATCAGCTGCCATGGAAGGAAGGTGATGCTACAGGGAGTGGAAATAGACTCTCCTTTGCTTGCAGGACTTCTCTGCTGAGCTATGACAGCTATGGCAAAACCATTTACTGCCACCAAGAGGCAGCTATGAGAGAAGAATATGAAATATGCTATTTCTCATCCAGTGTTTCCCAATGACCAATTTATTATTTTCACCCTGTCCAGCACTATGGAAGGGTGCATCAGGGATCTGCCTTTCTCTGCTCTGAATAACTTAAGTCAGGCTGCAGCATGTGAAATAATTGAGCTGACCAGAATTTACAGCTCTAGGTGGAGTTTCTTCTTTCTGTTGGGTTTGTGAGTCATGACAATAAGAGTATGATGCAAAATGTACATGCTCATTTCTTTATCATTTTTCATTTTCATGCTGTTTTATGACTCAGATCAGCTCTAGCATGGTCCAGCTCTCTTAGGCAAGAGTTTCTACAATGATTAGGTATCATCTTTAAAAATTAGAGCAACAGACAGATGATGTGAGCCATGCTCTTTCATTTTTCACTCTGATCTTCACGTAGTAAGTCCCACATGACTTTCAGAGAGGCCTGTCTTGTTTAATGTGGACTTTGTTGGGCTGTAATTTATTTTACTTAATTATTTATGGCTACATTATGTATATTAGCTGCACTTGTCTAAATAACAAGGGTTGCAATGGAAGACTGCCTGTTCAGCTGATTAATTCCTTTTACTTTTCTGCATTTCTTAAGGTGATTTTGTGATGAGTTTAGATTGCTGTTTATTGTTCCTGGGCTTGTGTCTAGCAAGAGCACTCTGAGACAACCCAGAGTTAGAATAGGCACCAGCAGAACTTAAATGGACACATAAGATTGGATCTGTTCTGCACTTAAAGGTTATTTCAGGAGGATAGGGAAGTGTTTGAGAATTGAATGAATAAAAGATCACTCCAAGCTAATTTTTTTTTAGTTAAGAGTGCATTTAAATCAGGAGCTCATTTTATTTCTTACAGTTTTGAGACTTTTTTATTTTTTTAATATTCTATATTTCATTCACGAAACTAAGAGAGTGTACCACATAGTAAATGGAAACTTACCCAGAAAAAAGAAATAGATTGAAAGATTGGTTTCTGGTCTGACACATTCTTTTGCCTGCTTTTTACTGCTTGCTAACAGCTTGCAGCCATGGCAGGCAGCTAGCAGAGCAAGTGCACGTTAATCATTTTAATATTTATTGATAGGAAAATACCTGAGCACACTTTTAATATGGGTTCCTTGGACATAAGGGCATCAATGGCTCTATAAAATGTAAATAGATTCTTAATTACCTCAAGTGCCCCTTCTGCCCAAGTGGCTCTTTCACATGAAATACATCTCACTGGTAATGAGCCCAAATATTGCTAATGGACTGTCAAGGGCATATTGTGGAATCTTTTCTTTTTGGGCGCCACACTGGCAATGTGTAGGGTTTGCTGCTTCTTCATTTCAGGGAAGATCTCATGTTGGTTTTTTTCCATGGCAGGGGAGCTCCTCCTAAATGAAGATCACCACAGTCTGGGTCTGACTCTGTTTCTTACAATCTGTTTTGGGCACTTGATAAGAAAGTGACAAAGAGTAAGTCAATAAGAGGAGACAAAAGTACTTTGCAATGTATTATAGCTTTCAGGTCTTTTTTTTCCTAAAGGAAATATTTCCCCAGAAATTCCTTTCCTTTTCCTGCTCCCTATTTCTGTCTCAGGAACAAGTTCCACTCCTGCTTTTTAGGCTGTCTTAGAAGTCATCATCTCACACTTCTCATGGTTGGAGTTTATTCATTCAGTTCTCACACTTTAAGGTGTATGTTACATCTTGAAAACTTCTAGTAGAAGAACTCAAACTCTGAGGAAGGAAATTGCTGGATTTGGCCTATGATGGACATATAATCATGAAAGGAGCTATAAGGAGTGAGAAATAGAATTTCCAAATTTTTTTCAGAATAATGTAAGTCAGTTTATAGGCTATAGAGTGAAAGATACATAATTTAACGAGCAGAGAAAATTTTGAGAGTTGTAGATGGAGAGAAATTGGCAAAAAGAAATTGTCTACCCCACACTGACTTAGAAACTGTGTGCTGACATTTGAGAGTTGTGCATGTCTTTCTTGAAAACCTGTGTGAGGGCAGATGATATAAAGCTCTGAAACCTGCTGCGTCTTGAGAGACAGATTCTGGCTCAGCTCTGCTGCATTGCTGCCTGCAACAATAAGCCATATGGTTCTAGACTAAAGAAAGAATGGGTAATTGTAGGCTTGGAATGGGAAGGATGCATCTGACTGAGCAGTAATGTCTCTGGAACAGCCTCCAGCCGGGGTATCAAGGGCAAGCACAGTTAATGTGTTTAAGGTGCAGCTTCAGTTGTTTGAGAGGGATTGTATGATGACCACAATGCAGCTCACTCACCCAGGACAGTATTTGTAACCTTGTGCTTATTTGTAAAGCAGGCATACTGTACTACCACAGGAGCTGTGGGAAGATGCAGTCATTAGCTGTGAAAACTGCAACTGGTGCAACCTCGAGGAGGATGGAAATGCCGATGGGCAAGTGAAAACAGTGCATGCTTCTGCCAAGGGCTGGAGAGGAGCTGAAAGTGTGAAGGTGTCTGGGCCTGGGTTCACTGCTTCTGACACACCTTAATGTCCTCTGTACACTATGTGCTTTTTCAGAAGGATGCAGCTTTTAATTAAACAGTGCCTGTTTCTCCATTTTCATTCCTTGCTCAAAAATCAAGCTGCTGTGTGGAAAGTGGGCAAAGAGGGATAAATTAATATGTCAGAGTCATTTGGTCAAGACTTTCTAAGCAGTTTTTCTGATGCTTTCTCTCATCCTCAAGAAGAGAGGAGAAATCATTTTATCATGGGAGAAATCACTTTATTCTATCATAGTCTTACAATGACTCTTTTAATAGTGAGGATTATGTCACCCTTTAGATTATGTTAGCCTAGACAGTGGCCTTGGGCTCCCTTGTTGTGGTCTCTTTTGTCTGCTGTGGTTTGTAGCTGTGCAGAGCTTCTCCTGGGGTTTCTTGGATGTGACCAGGTCATGCTGCTGCAGCCATGGCACTGAATGTCCACGGATGACTGTGAGCATAGGAAAAATTGAAGGAAAAGAAAAAAGATGCAAGGAAGGAAAACCAGGAAAAACTGGGGCAGAAAGGCAACTGATCTAGAGAACTTGCTGAGTTCCTTTGGAGGAGACTGCATCCAGTCATGGAGAACATAAAGTATTTCAGAGAGAAAGTAGATTTGTTCTTTTTGTTCCTGTGTTATAATCAGATATGTATCTCATTTAATTTTCCCTCTTCTTCCCTTCTCTGCAGATATATAAACTTGGTAGTTGGAAGTTCATCATGCTTCACAAAATTAGCACATCTGTAATTTATATGCCTTTTAACTTCTAGTTACATTTCATAATAGAAGAGCTGAGGTTCCCAGCAAATCATTTATGGTACCAGAAAGCTGTGGGAGAAGATTGCTTACTTCCTAATTCAGTGTGACCCAAAGAAGTGAGAGAAATAACTCAGGGCTAAGTTGTTTCCTCTGGAGTGTTTTATACTGGAGTGGCCCACAGCAATAAGTGCTTAAGTGGCATAAGGGAATAGAGGAAGAGTATATAACCAGAGATAATATCTTTTCTAATAGCATTTTTAAGAATTAAAGAATATGACTTAGAAAATAGGATAACTGAAGCACAATGAGCTAGAAAAGGAGCTTTTTCATTAGGGGACAGACTAATGAAAGACTAAAGTTCTCCGTCAAGAGTTTTACTTAGGAATGACGTTTTTTTCCCAAACCAGCCTCTTCCATACTTCCTATAAGCTCAGAAACAGTCCCTTTGTAATGTTTATATCTATATATAGTACTCTGAGTTTTGGGGTTTTTTTGAATAAGATAGTATAGCATGTAATGAACATCTAGCAAAACCATATGGGTCAATTATCTCCCCCTGGATTATGAATCTTGAGAAAGCATAAAGCAGTTCTTCAAGGTTCTGTGTATCTGGTGGTGTCACGTAAAATACCTGGAGGAACATTTGTGTTGTTACACAAATTCATTTTCCTAAACATAGAGAAATTTCTATAACAATTTTGGAAATGTGCATTAACACACCGAGTCATTGTTGTAGGAACACTTGATCTGTTGATTTTACTTCCATGGTGGACTCTTTACAGTCTGTATCATTTCCACTCCACTTCACTGATGGTGGAAAAGCTTTTTTCATGGTTTATTTAGCAGAAAGTCATTTTGATTAGCAAGATGGGTAATACTTTACAGCTGTTTGCAATTACTGCATCTGTTCTATCAGTGGATTCAGATATTGGAGGCTATATTGACAGAAATGCAAAATGCAATAGAAATGGGTACAAGAGGGGACACATGGACACACATGCACACTTGGTGGGTCTAGTCATGTAAAGAGAAATCAAACAGCATGTTACTCTCAAATCTGTGCCACAAACTCAGAGCTGGATTTAATACATTTGAAAGGCAGAATTTCTTGTTTGCAAGTGTAGAAGTTTAGTAGAGGTTTTATCTCAGAAAGGTTGGTGTAAAAGCTGTGCACTAAATCTGTGCTGCTAAAATGCAGAAAAACTTTTGCCCTTCTCTCCAAAAGACATCAAGACTGGAGCCTATACAGATGGGAAAAGCAAAACAAAGTCTCTGAGAACATCTGGAGACTATGTACAGTCTCCAAACACAAAACTCCCTACAATCTTAAAATATTTTTTAATGCTCCTGATTTTACTCTTCCAAATACACATCTCTCTTCTGTGTTCTATCTTCTAAGGAAGAGCTTGGTTTATTTCAAAACTTCTGGTAAGTTCTTGTCCTATACTTTCCCAAGTAAATCACTTTGTCATTCCATATTCCACACTGGTGGGAGTTTCTCACACAAGATAAGCAAGGTGGTACTATGTAAGGTAGATGAAATAAAACCCCTGTCAAGGTCTACCACAGTGGGGTGTGACCTTTATTTACTTGAAAAAGGGAAATGTTTTTATGTCTGGTCCATGCTATGATTACAAATAAGCTCAGAAATTATTACAGAAAAAAATTTAATGGGAGACTGCTACTCCCACCTCACTGTTTTCCCACAGGCAACATAACATTTCTTCCCTGACTTTAATGCTTGTATTTCTTTACATCCCACAGTTTGCTTTTAAGAAGGTTACATTTAGGTCTAAGACTCTTCAAGCAATTCTTTGTAAGCAAATTTCCAGAGAGTAGTATGGTCACACCCAGAGGGTCATGGTCAACAACTCAGAGTCCTGATGGACATCAGTGACAAGTGGTGTCCCCCAGGAGTCAGTCCTGGGATCCAGTGTGCTCTCCAGCAATTCACACATGACACCAAGCTGAGTGGTGCTGATGACACACCTGAAGGACAGGCTGACATCCAGAAGGACCTGGACAAGCTTGAGAGGTGGGTCCATGGGAATCTCACATGGTTTAACAAGAGCAAGTGGGAGGTGCTGCACCAGCCCCTGGTGACCGTGCAGGGTGGAGGATGGACAGAGAGAGCAGCCCTGCTCAGAAGGACTCAAGGATGCTGGTGGATGAGAGGCTGGACATGACCCAGCAATGTGCACAGAACCCATCCTGTCCTGGGCTGCATCCAGAGTGCTGTGGGCAGCAGGTGAGGGGGGGATTCTGCCCCTCTGCTCTGGTGAGTCCCCACCTGGAAAAGAGGTGGCTTTGGGGTGACCAATTCCAGCCTTCCAGTGCCTGATGGGGGCCTACAGGAAAGATGGAGAGGGACTTTTTGCAAGAGCATGTAGTGACAGGACCAGAGGAATGGTTTTAAACTGAAAGAGAGTAGGCTTAGGTTAGATACTTGGAAGAGTCATCTGTGATTTCAGGAACACTTTCCCTGCCTGATTGGATTTGTTGGTTACTACTTTAAGCAAAAATGAAGCATTGCTAGGTATTCTGAACGGTCGGTTTTTATTGAGAGGTATAAGGACCATGAGACAAAAGAGAATGAATATGCAGTTTGCCACTGGTGGTCAGTGGAGACTTTGGCCTGGGTGTAGCTGAGGTGGTTTTGCCCTGAGAGGCACTGGTCATGTGCAGCTCCCTCTCAGGTCAGCTGCCATCCCAAACTGTCTTCCTCTTTCTCCAGACTGCCAGCACACTCACTCTCACCAAATACTATTTGGGTGTATATATGATGAATTTATTTCCTTTAGAGACCCTGAGGAAAAAAAAAAGGTGGTTAAGAAAGTTTTGATTCCCCACCTAAATTGGGGGAATTTGGGATGGCATTTCTATGTTATTAAGCCCATACACTGTCTCCATCCTTGGATATGGTAATACTATTTTTGTCTCAGTGTTGCCTTTAGGAAGATTGATGTTGTTTACAGTGCTTTCTATGGGTTTGCATAGTATCAAAGTCTTGACATTCATCAGTAAAATTTATGTGATGTATTATCTTGTCCATTTCTTTATGTTAGACAGAAATGAACCGGGCAGATTTTGATGTCTCTATATAAGACGTCCTAATGTCGCCTTTCTTTCCCCCATTACAGACTACTGAGAGTAAGTACATTCTTACAGCAAGTATTAACACCAATCTGTGTAAGTGACTGTACTCAAATTTGCTCTTCCTCATTTATAGGCAGATCTGTCCTTCTAGAATACTCTTCCCACATCTGAAGCAACAGCTACATCCTATAAAGGAACCAACCTGTATTGCTTACAAAGAGGTAAATGTTTGTGACTGGTCACTGTAGCTCTCCCAATTACTTTGTGAAACTATTAATGTGTCAGGACTTTGTGTCAGTGTCTTATTGCATATTGACAAATAATGGAGGAAACTTGTTCTCATCACAGAATGAGGCCCAAAGCAAGATGAAGGGATAAACTAAACTACCTTACTTCACCCAAAAAGCATGAACTCTGCTTATTGCATTCCAGCCTTTATTATGTAGCTGTCATTGATTGAGTATTTTGAAAGCCATATAAATGACAGTAGGCAAAAGAAAAAAAATTGATGATTGATGAAATGAAATAGAAGTAATGTCTGGGAGAAGCAGGTTTACTAATTAACAGAACTTACAAGAAAGAACTAAAAATATACTGCAATGTGGCAAACTATTTTGAAACTTCGTCTGAAAATAAAAACCTCTTGCAGAGCAAAAGAACCTTATAGCTGCAAAATTTCGATTCAGGTGCATTTACAGTCACAAGCAGCAGCACCTATGCTGCACTGTTAAAGAGTCTTTTGCTGCCCAGCTTGATGGGCATGTTGATGCAAGTTTGACAAACAAAAATAATTCATTTTGCCAGCGATGGAGATTTTAACACTTGCTTGAAATAACTGATAATCTGGCAAAAGAGAGTTAAAGTATTGCTGCACAGTATTTCATTTGACTAAAAACAAAAGCTGTTTATAATCTCTGAGAACCGTGTTTGAAGTACAATGAAAAAGCATTGTTTTAATGAGTTTTACACCAACTACAAAACTTGCTTTCCTTATTCATACCATACTATTTTCTGTTCTCCACAAAAAAAAATCCCAGGAAAATGACGAGATAATTCATTTGTCATCACTGATACAGTTCACACACAGGATGGGGGACAGGTGATGAGAAAACTGCATGGAGCTGAGAAGGCCATAACTGAGATGATCAGAAAACTCCCATGGAGGCAAGTCTATGAACATATAGATAGAATCCAGGGCAATACATTTTCTTTCTTGCCCCTCAATGTGTTTTTTACATCTAGTCCTACTCATTCTTTTTTCTGATTTGTGACAGCAAGGGGATCCAGCTGCCCTTCACCCCCTATCACATGTTGTGTCACAGATCTCCCTGCTTAGAAGCAAACCCCCAACCTGTTGGAGCAGCATCCAGCACATTTTCCTGTGCAGCATTTTAGCATCCATCCAGCATTTTAGCTGCCAGTGAAGTGCCAGGGTCAAACACCAAGGAGGCCAGAGATGGTCCCTAGGAGGGTGTAGTTGTTCCCTGCTTCAGAGAGGAGATGGGACATTAAAACTCTGGGCTCAGGCAGCCCTTAGGGTTCAGCAGGGATGCCAGGCAGGGCTGTCCCAGCAGAGCAGAGCACATTAGAAGGGCTCCTTGCAGCATGTGTGGCCTGCTCAGCTGAGCTGGTGTGCTTGGAGGACTTCTGCATTTTGCTCCTATCAAGACACCAAATGTGTCACCATTACAATTTCTCTGGTGATAACTACTGCTGTTGCAAGCACTCAGCAATCTGCCTCTGTGCTTTTGGCTGCCCCAGCAACTTCAGCTGCCTGGCCCAGCTGTGGAGAGCAAGAGGGAGTGATCCCTGTGTTTTCAGCCAGTTGGCAGCGAGGAGATTTGCAAATGTGCACTGGCCTTCAGCAGCAGCCAAAAGGAGCTGGGGACTGCCCAGGTGGCAGAGCAAAGGTGCTGCACAGGGTCTTGCTCTCAAGCACAGTGGAGAATCCCTCAGTGTCGTATATTACTGAGTGAGCATAAACAGATTTAGGAAAGTCAAAATGCAAGGGGACCGCACACCTCCTTTCCAGATTGAGCACTGCAGCTGGAGGCTGAGGCTCTGTTAGGAAGTGGGCAGGAAGGGTCTCACACTTGCCCTATCTAGGTGCAGACACAGATAGGGTGGGAACAGACCTTGTGCAAGATGAAATTTCCCCCCCCCAGATTAAGAGGTAACATCTCATGCTTCATCTAGATTTTCTCTCACTGCTTTCTACTTTGATTTTAATTTTCTTTCCTGCTGCTTTTGTAGATCTGGGTGTCTGTGAAATAATATTCCAGCCAGTCTGGGGAGCTGTAGATGTTGGCTAATTAGTTCATAGGTTGTGCTCTTAGAATAACAAAGTTTCATCAGCGTCAGGCAATGTGATTTTTACCATTTTGGGGATAGGGAATTCACATCCATCTGCTCTGCTAGACATTTTTTCGTGCCATATTCAACAGCTACAAAGGCACACATTTTCACTAGAATCATGATACTAAATTCTAATTAAAATGGAAACACACATCAGGAATCATCAGATTTTGTGGCATAAATATTAAATAGGATTTTCTTTAAAATAACCAAACCAGTCACATCTTAAGTGCTTAAAATGGGACATGTGATTTCAAAGTGCAGAGTGTTGATTAAAAAAAGAAAGGGGAAAACATTTTTACACTGGGAAGTGGATTGTGTGCCCTCTCCTACATTAATTTTCAATTTTGAATGCAAGGCAGATTAATATTAATTTATGTGTGGGGTCTACCTGTACCATGCAACTTCTTTGTGCAGTTTAGAAATAATTATTATAGTTCAATATTTTCCATTCTGTCACACATTCATTCTTTACATTTCTTGAGGTTTTTTTCCTTACCAGAACATAAGTGAACACTTCTGAGCTGCACACCACAGGGGACATACAATTTCAAAAAGGGCAGAGACAGATGGAAAAAGTGGAGTTTTAACCTTTACCAATGAGAATGTTTGTCCATTTAATAATAATAATGAAGAAGACACCCAACTCAAAAATATTTTCAGAAAATTGATGTCCCAACAGTAGCTTGCAGGACCTATGGGGCAGTGAAGAACTATTTTGTGACCAGCAGCAAAAGTAATGGCCTGAGAATCAAGCTGCCACTTGATAGCTGATACAGACAAAGGGCCAGTGCAAGGCTTAGGTTTCTTTGACCTGCTTCTTTACAATTAAAGAAGTCATTTTTTAATTATAAAAGACTATGAACTCAAATAAAACAGAGAAAAGGGTAAAAGGGAGAAAAGATGGAAAAGAAGGCTGGGGAAAAGAGGGAAGCTCACTTCACTGTCGCTAGAAGGATGTATGGAGAAATAAAGACATTTCTGCTGTCCCACTTGCCCATTTGCATGGCTCCCCTCTCTTTGCACAGCAAACATTCCTGAAGAATGGTTCCCTAACTTTGGTTTCTATTCACTTCTCGTTCTTGGGGTGGCCCTGGGTGAGGCTATAGTGTACCTGTTTCCAGCAATTAAAATAGCATTGCCTTGAACTGAATTTGTTAGCTCAGAACATGAGATACAATTGTGAGTGGAAGAAATGAGTCTCTTTTGTCCCTCCTGGTCTCTTCACTGTTGCCCCTTGCTGTCTTTCTGTTTCCAGTGGCATGGCAGACTGTCCCAGCCTCAGTGACCTTACTGACAGACTGCAATGCTTTTCCCACTGCTGGGCAGTTTTTCAAACTGTGATCCTCCAGACAGAGTCTTACTTCAAGAAGCTGCAAAATGCTCACTCTCATCAAGCTCTAGAGGCAAGATCATTATCGCTGGAGGCCCAGTGATTTCTGGAGAGTCACTGTGCCACGTGAGTCACTGGAGTGGGTTTGCTGGCCAGCAGCTTCTGCTGCTGTTTCTAGAGAGAGCTGTAAAGGCATCACAGCTTGGGCTGGAATCAGCACTTTCATGCCTGAGTCCTTAAGGCCAAGCCTGCAGCAAACTGCTGCGAATCCACCCCCAGCAAACACCTCTGGTTCCACCCCAGAGCACAGCCTTTGCACAGGTCCATCCTGATGGACATGTCAGGGTGTCTGTGGGAGCAAGCTGACAGCTTTGTAAGTAGAGCCATCTCTGTGGGAGCTGCTAGAACATTTCCTCTTGTGTCCAGTTCTACTACTTTGGACTTCTCACAAGTGTGGTTTTTAAGAAGATGGTGGAAAAGACCTAGCCAGAACTACTTCTTGTCCACCAAACCAAAGGTGAGAATGTATTTTCCTGTCCCTTACCACTTCCCATCTCTTACTAGATTTTTCCATTACATTCTTCCAGTAGATCTCCTTTCTCTCACTGTAGCCTTTTCAGCAGGATCCCTTACAGTCTGTCACCACCCACAAAATGCCCTTCCTTCCATAAGTCTCAGCTTGGTCTTCTCCTTCGATACAATTCATCTGACCTCTATTTATTAATATAAAATTAAAAGACATAACTAGCATTACATACTCACAGGAAGGCCTGTAAATTATATTAAAACAACGTAAAGTTGGAAAAAATATGGAAACAAAGAAAAGAATTTAAATTAGTTACTTAAAAGGTTAGTGGAAGTGTGAAAAGATTTACTTTGGTTGTCCAATATTCGTCATTCATTTAATCAATTAATTTACTTCTCACAGCCAAAACACTGCCATTAAAAAGACTTACTCAGATGCTTTACCCTGTTCATATTGATTCATTTTCAGTGAAAATATCAATATCCTTGTATAGATCTAGACCTTAAAGTTACTTAATTATTGATTGAGAAACAGTTGCTCAGACTGAGAAGGCAGATTTCTGCTGTGTTCAACGATAATAAGAAACCAAGTTTTGCATGAACAGACATTGTAACCATCCCTGTTCACTGTATTACTTGTCAGAGGGGAGCAGAAGTCTAACAAAACGACTTTTCTGTGACCTAGGGTGGTCAACACTTCCCATTTCATTCATCAACTATTGAAAACTAAATTAGGGAACTGTGTGCCTTTTTCAGTAATTGTTTCTTACTGTCACTCTGAAGACAGAATGAACTTTCCTGGTGAAAACTGCAGTAGTAAATAAAACATTTAAATCATGTTGCTTTTCTGGCAGCTTCTGAGCATCGTTTTGAAACATGAGGACTGTAATATGTTGAGATATAATTCATTTGAACATTTGGGGGTTTTGGTGGTTTGTGATTTCAGCTGAAACAACTGGTAGTAAATCTTTATAATCAGGAATTGGAAATTAACAAGTTTGGAATTTCATGTCAGATTCTATGGGTAATTTATTGGTTTGTAGGAAAATTTAATATTTTGAAATTATGGAGAGAAGGAAAAAAAAGGGGGAAAACCAGTTTATGTTGCCCATGATTGTAACTGAGGAGCATGAAATGAAACTGGACCCTAAGATTTCCTTGGGGTAAGGGGAAGGGGCTTCTTTCCTGCTGGGAATGAAAATGCGGTTGTTCTGTAGAGATTCTGAACAAAGACATGGCAGAATACCTAGACACAAGCTAAGTCACCCAGTAGGACCCTGTAAATCTTAGCTTATTGTATTTCACAGCCATGGGCTAAATGGTGAGTGGCAGACACTGTGTCAGCCAAAGCTGGCTCAAAGCTGCTCAGCAAGGCTGGCAAACTTGGATGAGGGTTTGGGGCGAGGTAGCAGCCCAGCCCTGAATCCCATAGAAGGTGGTGGAGGGCAGTGGAGCAGAGCTGGCTTCTGTCCCCAAGGGGTGTCTCCAACACAACATAGTGGAGCTGTTTCTTTGGTGGCAGCAGCACAACCCCGTACATCCAAATACCTGCTCTAGGGTAATCCAGGTACTGTCAAGGATCAGTTCCAATCACCATGGGTTTGCAAGTGTGGTGCCACAGGTTGCCATTTCTGTCCATGCCAGGAGGTGACCTGATGGCCAAAGCCTTAGAAATGCAGAGACAATCATCCTATATCAACCATGCCTTAACTCTGACCTGGGCAAGAGCAGATATTTCTAAGGAGCTAAGAGATCATAGCATGAGCAATACAGAAGAGTCTGCCCATTGTGATTGGAGTGGGAAATAACAATCTTTAATTTACAATATTAAGCCATAGTATGACTTGGGTTGGAAGGGACCTTAAAGATAACTAATTCCAAACCCCCTGCCCCACTAGATCAAGTTACTCAGGACCTCATCAGTTGTCATGATTTCCATCTCAAAAAAATCAGTTCTGGTTTTGTTTAATTAAAAAAAAAAAAAAGTAGTGTATAAAAGACCACAGTTGATTGACTGTGAGCTGAGGATGTTTCCAGCAGAACAAAACACCACCATTAGCATGGCTTCTCCCTGGATGCTCTGCAGTTTTAGAGGTTTGACAATATTGCATTCAGAGGCATGGCAACATGGATTTAGGTAAGAAAAATGTAGTTTAATAACATTTCAAATCATTTGTTTGCCCTGCAGCATATATAACTACTACAGATAATAGCATATCAAAAATAGAAAAATATGAGAATAGATAGATTTATTCTGCTTTTGCATATTCTATGACTTTTTATGAAAAACAGAACTTCTAAAATAGAAAATTGCAAAGTTCTGAGGCATCAGATCCACACAACCTGATCTTGCATGAAATTATGCTGTTGTTCAAGTGTTAATACCCTCATAAAAAATCACTCTATGATAAAGGTATCTGTTTAAAATTGACATGTGTTCAGAGTAAGGCCAGATTACTCTACACTGAAAATGCCAAGGAGATGGTAGAACAGCTCTTTTCACAGGTAAGGAATCATAATTGTAAAACATAAAGATTAACTGCTTAAGACATACCCAGTATAACCATACATATCAGCCTATTTACAGTATATCTTCATAGCAAATCCTCCATTTCAAGTGCCAGAATGAGAAACAGAGATCAAATCTGTGCTTTAATTTGTTTTGGGTTTGTAATGTCAATTTTCTATTGATTTTAATTACATGTCATTGAATTGTGTGTTGCAAATCTCTCCCTGTGGTTGCGGGAAGAGCGCAATGCATTCTTTTAGGAGGATTGTACTCTACCACAACTGTTCTCCATATCCACTTCTGCCTGCACATGCCTCTTTTCCCTGTGCAGTTCCTACACTGTGTGATGCGGTACTCTGGTCACCCTTTGTTAAGCAAAGGCATTACAAATATGACCTGTATGTTGGCATCTACATGGGTTTGAGGCAAATGGAAATATCGTTGACAGGGCACACATAGGAGTTTCTTTTTAATCATGCCAGGGAAAACCACTCATTTTAATGAGGAATGTGCACTTTATTTTACCCTATACCAGGCATCAAAGAGGAAGCCTCCATGAGCATGTCAAGCACAGGAAGTAATTGGGTTTAGAGCAGTGTGTGGAAACTGCCTCAGCAAAATTTTCTTAGTCTTGATGATGACTTCTTGCTATTGCCGGTGTCTCTGGAGAGTATATAATTTTCTATTCTTGCATGCAAAGATGAGAAAAAGTGATTGGAGACTTTAAAAGAAGGGACTAACAGTTAATGCCTGTATTCAATGAATTCTCAGTTATTCAGAGCTGGGAGGTAGATCCAAAGCACAAAGACTACTTCCTGCATGCATCCATTTTTTCCATAATGCTCCAGGAGAAGCAAACCAGAGATTAATGGAAAGTTTACACTGCCTCACTTTTTTCAACATTGGCCAACTTGACAGAGATGGCCTGTTTCTGAAAGGAAACAAATTTCTTCATCATTAGCTGAAAAATCACTGCAGTGTCTCCTTCTTGTGTAAGAACTGTACTCTGGTGACTCCCTGGGTAACCTGAAAAATAATTTGTTAAGGAAAATCTATGCAGAGAACAACCAGTTCAATTTACTAATTTTTACTTAGTCTTTATTTTGAAAATTCACAGAAGTTACTGAATTCCCATATGGTCCTTTTCCTGGCAGTATGTTGGTGATCCTGGGTCTTTGTTGGCTCTGCTCAACACATGAAGCAGCAATGTCCATTCTTTCAGCAGTGATCCAGAAGTGAGAAAGCCCTGCAGAAGCCACTACATTCTCCTAAAATCTTTCAGCAGCTGAATATTTTTTAAAAATCACAGGTGTCTAAACGAAGATTTCACATATAATGAAGTGGCTATGCTCCATGAACTTGGAAGGCAGTGGCTGCTTGGAAGCAAGATATTCTTAGGACCTGATTTACAGTTAACCCAGGTATGGAAAACATGAGTCTATTGAGCAATCTAACTTTAATGTGACTCCAAATGCTTATTTGTGTCCATGGGTACCTTACTCTGCACCTGATAGCATTCTAAGGCTGTGTATGAATTTTGAGCAAAGTCATGCATCTGTAGACAAGTCTTTAACATGTTTACTATTCATTACTATGATTAACATGTTTCAGCTAACATGATGGAGTTTTGCCTCAGATATCCTTGTTGCTGTTTTGGATGTTTTAAAGCTCACTGTTAAATCTTAAAAACCAAAAAACCCCACACTGAGTGAAACTGCTCAGCTCTCTGACTTAAGGAGAGAGAGTCTGATTTACACCAGCTGAGAATCTGATTGTTGCTTTTGAGCTATCGTAATTGCTTAAGTGAAACAGACAAAATAATTGGTGCAAACTAATAGAACTGATGGAAAAAGATTCAGTGTTTGTCAATACCAACTATGCTATGGAGAACCTGATCAATGAATTAGTCTATCAATTAATTAGCCTAGGCAGAAAATGACTCCCTGTACTGTTAGTCCATGAAAAGATCAATAAAGTCAAATGTCTAATTTAGTGTTTCTCACGTAATGATTATATTAGGAGAAGAAGAATTTAAAAAGTATTTATATACTGTTTCAATTACGGTTCTCAAGTGCTCCATTAACAACAATAATATACCCAGATAGTCCTGTTAGAAAGATTAAAAGCACAAATTTCAGGATATTAATGCTGTAATGTTGTTTGTCCTCCTGTCTGTTTATGTGGCATCTTCAAGGGACTGATATTCTTACAAAGAAATGGTAGAGTGGTACCATGATCCCACTATGTTGAGCAACCATTTTGTCAGTTCCATGTGGGAAATTGTGGCAAGAACATCTGGCTTTTAGGGCAAATCCTTCATTTTGGCAGGCCCTAGACTGAGCCACCTCTCTGGGATGACTTTGGGAGTTCACAGCTGTTGTGTCATCATCAGAATCACACAGGGCAGAAAACTGAGAACTCAACCTTTTTCTGTTTTAATTGGCTGCAGTCTTATTATGTCTGCTAAGTGTGGCCTGGTCACTCACACTTTGAATTTTGCATATTTATAATTGACTTTACAGCAAAAATAGGCAAATACATCTTCTGTTACAATCTGGTAAAGTCCCTAATTATGAAGTCTTTAAAGTCTGGCTGTTTGCCCTGTAGTACAAAAGAGAAGCAGCCATTCTTGCTATCATGCACACAAATTTGATGGCTATGAATTTTAAAAGTATGCTTTGCACTACAGGAAAAAAAAAGAGTTTTAGATATCTTTGTATAAAATGCAAGAAGTGATAATGATGTGGAAACTGAAGTAACTGCCTATTAGTCAGGCTTGGAGGCTGATGAAAGCAGATTTTGTGAAGGGGCACAAAAAAAATCCAGATTACCTGAAAATAAGATTTTACTGAAAGGAAAAATATGTTGCAGTAATCCTGTGATAATCTGCTGTGATGAATAATAAACATACAGCAAATATCAAAATGAGGCTATCTGCAGTCAGTGAATAATTACTGCTTTGAGATGATCTAGGCTTTGGTGAACATGTAGATTACTTTTAATGTTGAAAATAACCTTTTACCTTTTTCAGTCTGTTTCCAGTCTACAATGTTATCTTTAAAAGCTTAGTCTTTTGCAGAACAATGATGTGTTACTTCATGTTTCATATTCAAGTATCAAATTTTCTATTAAAAATAGATTCAATTTTAAGTAACTAGTGATGAAATGTTCAATATGAGTTAGCTGGATAAAAAATTAATGTTGGCAGTACTCCTGTTTTGCAAGGATTAGCTGAACTGGCCAGAGTAAAATTTAAATGTGTCTGCTTTTGTCAGTTTCAGCATATTCTGCCTAAAACTTACACTTTGTACAGGCCTTAAGGTATCAAAAATAAAATAATGTGCGCTTCAGTGTAGGGAATGGTCACTTCCAAGCTGTTGCACAACAAGTCATAGGAGATATTGTGCCCACCCCACTCTGTGTTCTCCAGAATGCCTAATTTTGAGACAGGCTCCCATGCATATTGTCACTGTGCAAACGTGGGGGTGTGTTACCTCTTTGCAGAAGATGCCTGAAGCCTCTCAGCAGATGAAGAATTGATGAAGAGGGAGTAAATATATTTAACCTATTTTTATATGGAAAACTCTTCTGGAGCAAAGGAGGCACAGACAGACAGACAATCCTTTCTTCCAAAATTCACAACATAGTGCTAGTGGTGAGTTCCTAAAATACAACATTTTTTCCAGGACTGACTGAGTCAGAATAGGGCAGTAAACTTCTGCTTACCTGGCTCACTTCCCTGATGAACATCCCTAAAAGGGCTTTTCCCAATCCACACCCAACAGAGCATGGCATGCATTTTCTTACAGTGAATATCTGCAGGTTAAGAAAAACCCTTGATGGACTTACATAGCCTCAATATCCCACAACAGTTCCTATAGCAATATATTAAGGCTGGAACTTTTTTTGGAGTGTGAAAGAATTGGCTCCTTTGCACAACATTGTCAGCAGGACATTTTTAATGCATATGTGGCAGAGGTGCAGGTTTAGGGATCATTCTCTTATAATGGCCTTTTGTGAGGGTAACCCATATTTATTGCTGCCAAATCCTTAATTCACAGTGTCACTAATCCTGATGTGGATTATCTGGGTAAAATTTTAAGTGGTATTGAAGCCCTGATGAGGGGACTACATTTTCTTAACAACCAACACACTCTAATGCAGATATAGACAGACAAAGTAGAGATACTTCATTTATCATTTCTGCAGCTGCTGGTAGGTAACAGCAATCTTTACATAGATACTTCTGGAGACACCAACTTGCACGTGGAAAGATAAGAGTCTATTTATTTTTTAAAAAAATTATCAGCAATCAGGTGAGAGAGAGATGATGGGGTTTTTGTGTGAATCAGGGTAAGAATCCAACTACATATGCCTAAAACCAGCCAGGAGGGCAGGCAATCTGGCTGCAATCCCTAGTCACCCCCAGCACATGCACACATCTATCTGGCTTTTCACAAGAAAGGGATCTCATATCTTAGTAAAGAAATACCTTGAGAACTCATGCAGCACATTAACAGAAATCTAGTTTTCTCTATTAATGGTCTTTTGCTTGGGTCTGGGACTTCCACTGCATAAAACAGTAGAATGCTCCTTCACCAGATCTGAGCAATCCCAGAGGTGGTTTAAGTAGCAATGCAAAGGAGTTCAGCTTCTCCAGGCTTTGATATTTAAAGCAGCCTGTGGCACTGCAGAGCTGGCAGCAGTGGGAAGGTGCATGTGATGCAAACAGTGGAAAACGTGAGTCCAGCTCCCTTCCTGCTCAGGAAGACTCACTGGTGTCACTGTCATGAGTTTGCACTGCAAGGAACTGGGATTCACTTGGTTCACCAAACCTTTCCAGTCTCTATTCATATTAAGGTAGCTCTCATGTCCCATTTATGGACAGGGAGCAGCTTGTGCTTGGCACTGACCATGAAATGCTGAGCCCCAAAGAGCTGATGGCTCTGTCTGCCAGCACACAAAGAGGGCAAGGGGACAAGGAAATGTGCTCAGCTCTGTTGGGACAAGAGAAAGCCCCAAAGCCTGCAGTCCTAAGCATGCTATCTCTTTAAACATCTGTCTCTGTTTTTGTGATAACAGGCTGAGTAGAGTTTTGTAAGGAAGAATTTGAAGATGAGGAAAGTAACTTTATTGCTGTTAATAGAGAACATTCTGCAACATGACCTACCACCTGGTAGAAACCAGAGAGTGAGTAATAATACCACAGATGGAGCAATCCTCTTGGTATTTATGATTTGGTTGGTTGGGTGGGTTTGGTTTGGTTTTTTTTTCTGGGGGTGGGGGGGAGAGTTTTAATTCTTCTGTTTAAATTTAAAAAGGTTTAGAGAGTACAAAAGTCAGCAAGTACAGTTCTGTGTTCTTTTTCCTTAGATAATGCATTCATTCCAGCTAAATATGGGGACAAATGCCTGGGGCTATTGTTCAATCTCACATAATATTGTTACAATAAGGAATTAGAAAAAAAAATATGACAAAAGCATAGGCAGGCTATGGGTCATGTTATCTTTGGACTCCGGGATCTTTTTGAAAAATACGTGATGTCCTGTAGGGTCCCATGTGGCTTACCCCAGGTGGCACCAAGCCCCTTGGGCTCTGCAGCCAGGTCTCCACCAGTGGGGGATCTCCATGCATTTGTGTCCCCATGGAAGCTGGCAAGGAGGCAGAGCCAGCTGCTGTGAGCAGTGCCCTGGTGCCTGTGCCTGGCTGTGCCACGTCCGGCCCAGCAGGAGCAGGGGGGGAATGATGCCTTCCAGATCCAACTGGGAGCAAGGAGGACTAGTGCACACCAGCTGATAGGGCTGGCACAGCTTTTCTCACTAATGCTCAGTAAATCCCCAAAGGCTCTGGATGCCACTAAGCAACTAAAATTCTAGAGCTTGTCAGAGTCATCCCAATGATCCACATCTTTTGGTTCAGCAAAATGGGGCCTAGAAATGTGAGAACAGGATCTCTGCACGGAGGCCCATAATTCTGCTTTCAGTCTTCTGGGGCAAGAACCAAGGTGAATAAAAATGGGAAATATTCACAGGGTGAGACATTTCTCTGTAATCACAGGACCTTTGCATAGAGTGTCGTTTTTGATGCTGAAACTGCAAAACATTTGCCTTACATTTGCCTTGGTTCTGGTTGTGTTGTGTTTTTACTGAAATACACATCGGATGTTTCCTCCACTGTACTTCTTGCAAAAATAACAAGCTCTAAAGCTTGTCCAGCATGCTTCAGCAAACCAAGCAGTAACACTCACTGCACTGGACCATGACCATATGTACATGCGGGGCTGTCTTTTTTATTTTCCATTCCCATGTTCAGACAGTGTCACAATATCTTTGATACAAATGATTTCATTGACTTAATAGTTGATTGTGTACCACAGAAGTTTGCAATAGCCTCGGAGGTCATGTTTAATGACGCTGTTTTGCAGAGCCCAGCCAGAGTCTTCCACATGCACAGCTATCCTTGTGCTTTCAGCTGTACCATAATCCTCTTCTTGCCCTAGATAGCCCACAGCCTGCTAAGGGGGAGAAACCTCAGGAGGGAGTGTCCACCCAACCCCAGTGGGGACAGGGATCTTTCAGCCAAGTCAGTGGGTACTTTTGCATTGCTTTGTGCCACTGGAGCTGGTAGAGTTTTTACACTTTTTTCTTTCGCCCTTTTTCCCCACTCCTAGTGCTCAGATAACTCAAGCAGGATCTCATAGCTGCCACAGAAACAATCCTCATAACCTGTCATGATAGACAAAGAGGTGAACCTACTTTGTCCAGGGGCCTACATATTCCAAATCTAATGTCTAATCTACTAAATCAGCTCCTTGGTTAGCCTACAGTTGTAGGGAAAAATAGGTGATTTAAGTGCTGATTTTTCATGTATTTCCTGCATTGAACTCTGTCTGGAGCTTGACAGTACTCACTGGGGACGCACAGAAAGGAAATTACTATAACATGGAGATGCTTGCTTATAAATGGTATAAAAATTACCTGGTTAAAACTGTGTTTAGGATTTCATGCAAAAGAGTCTTGAAGAGTCAATTAGACATGCACAAACTAACGAACTGCAAAAAAAGGCTTTCCCTCCATTAAATGCCTCTCCGTAATCATCAATATTCTTAAAAAGTGTAATGATTTCTTATCAGTGCTTGAATGAACCGTAAAACTACCTTTTGAAATATTGATATTTCCACAATTTTGAGCACAAGAATGTTTTCCCTTCTATATAGAAGCTGACGGGCCATTGACTTGCAGTATATTTTATGCCTGCTGGAGAACATACTGTATAATGCAAATAGGTGCTCACTTTGTAGCCTACATTTTTCCCTAACAGGTGTATGAGGCTCCTTTGTTTCACATGCTTTAGCTTTTGATTTAAGGCTTAATCAAGGCATTCTCTGCATGGGGTGTTTTGTATGAATAAGGGTGATAGCTATCTTCATCTTTGAACCTGAAAGCAGAAATATTTCACAAATGGTTCATGCTCACATTTGTGAGGATGCTTTATCAACATCAGATCTAAGGGATTATCTTCATCTGGGCAAATCATGGCAGCTCAGTTAGTGTCAATGAGCTGCAGTGATTTTTGTAGTCGAGTTTCTGGCCCTGCAACACTCGGGGTCACAAAGGAAACAACAGCTACAGATGAGATATGTGAGTTATACTGAGCTGTCTTCTGCTACATTGGATTATAAGCACATTTGATTTCAGAACTAATGTCTACAGTTAAGTGTCCAGTTAAAGAAAAGTCAGTGGGACATTATTTTCTTCAGAAAATGCACTTCCATGGTCTCTGAAACTGCAGAATGCCCAGCTGACTTCTCCAACAACCCATATCAGTCAGAAAGAAATACAGAGGTGGCAGAAATTCAGAAAGAAATATAGAGGTGGCAGATTGATAGCTATGATATATAGTATTTCAATTTTTGCTTTACAAAGCACTCATGTGTGGTTTATTTAATGCCATGTTATATTCTAGATGAGAAAACAATTTAAGCGTGTAAGATGTCAAAAGAAAGCATTAAGTGATTTGAGATTTCTTTTAATTTCAAAGAAAAGTTTACTTTTAATTTGGAAGGAAAGTAGATTATGAACCCTCCAAGTCCTGCAAACAGCAGATTTATCCCTCTCCAGCCTGCTCTGCTAATGATACCAAGTTGTCTCCCTGTGTGTTTTGGGTTGCTTGTTTGTTTTAAGGAAGAAAGCATAAGTAACATCTCCAATTACTAAAAATCCATAACAATGGAAGCAAAGAAAATGATGATCTGTGCCAGGAGCCATCCCTCCCTGGTGTCTCAGTGGCACCCTGTGAGTGCCCATTCCCTGGGGGTTCTGCCTCCACGCTGGGTGTGCCTGCCCCTGTGCCGCAGCCCATGGGCTCCTGGCAGCTGCTGCTGCAGCTCCTGCAGAATGAGTAACCCAGAGGATTGGATTTAAAGTTACTCTTTCCTTTGTGCTCTGGCACAATGCTGTACCTCACCCCATGGTAAGCCTCTCAGGGCTGCAGTAGTTTCTGCTGTTGCCACCTTTACTGAACTTGCCCTGATATTTAAAATATATTTGAGGAAAACAGCTAATGCAGGAACATCCGTGTTTCTTACCCCAGTCTGGACTCAGGAAATCTGCCAGTTGCCTAGAATACTCATTTAATTGTAGATATACCTTTATCTCTAGTATGCCTTATAACTACATGACAGGAAAATGCAAATCCTTCACTATGCTACAATTTAACAGCAGGACTCACTGAAGCCTTACAATATTTATTAGATCTTCTATTTATTGTCAGTTGCCTCCTTTTAAGTATGGCATGGACACACACAGACTCCTACATTGTATTTTACTTATATCAGTAGGTGTGGATCATTTTCCAAAACTAGTAAAAAGGATTTTAAAAGGTGTCTGTCATCTGCAAAGCTTTTTATTATCCAGTGTCAGCCACTGGAAATTATGTACAAACTAAAGCAAATGGAACAAAAGTTAATTATCTAGTATGGCTATTGTTATTATGTAGAGGAGCCAGCCCCTATTGATTAATGAGTCAGTGTTATGTTTGCTCACAGGAATATTAATATCTTGTGCACAAGAGAAGTCATTAAAATGAGCAAGGAAGACCTTGACTTTAAACTTAAAGTGCACATTGCTCTAGTTATGTGAATCATTTTGTCAGGTATAGCATCATAGTCATAAATTATTGAAACACGTAGTTATTGTAAAGATAATTCACATAGCCTGTTTGAAATTAAACAAGTCGATACTCTTCCCATTATGTTCTTCACTGTTACAATTAGGAGACTTCAGGTGGACAAAAGAAGATTTAGGAGATAGGATAAGACTGGTGTTTGAGCCTTTGCCTCACCTAACCCCTCACAGCATGAGAAAACTGAATAATGCTGTGTCCATACTGAGCTGATGGAAAGTGTGGGATGGGTCAAGAGAGAAATCTCATAAAGTGACTGCAGAGCACTCCGGATGGCCCAACAATAATTAGCAAGTAGGTATTAGGGTATATTTCAGAATCCAGGTCCATCACATTCCCTCTTCAAATATTCCCAAAGCTATCAAGTTATGCACTGAAAAACCTACACTGCTATTTTTTGAAAATATATGTTATGGTATTATGAACATAATAACTGTTTACTGGAAATACAACTGAACCTGCTTTTGCATCATGCTAAGACCTCAAGCTTAAAAATCAAAATGGATCTACAAAGGTGAGGCCCATGATTCATTTGCTAATGATATGTTACATCACTATGACAGAGCAGAGGGACATTTAGCTGAGAGTATATTTTATTGTATGCAATTTACATGCTATTATTAAGAGCAAGCCAACAGCAGTCTTGGTACAAATGAGAATTTGGTGTCATGTAATTTCAAAAGAGAAAATATCAAAAGGGAATATAATTTAATTTTATTAATGTATAAGTAGAGCTAGGAAAAAAAATGAAAACTAAAATATTGGAAATATTAAGCATTATTTTGAGGATTTTTTGTACGTATGTTGTAGGCCGTTCTCATTTCTGTAAAATGAAGGCATAAGTTTGAATCTACACATTGTGTTTCCTTAACTTCAATGCATTACTCATGTACTTCATGGTGAGCATATGTTGGGGTCTTGGCAGAAAGTATTGATCCATCCAGAATTAGAACCCTATCTTTGAAAAAATGGATCTGTGGGACCAAACCTGTCTGAATTTTCCTGTGAGCCTCCACCAATCCCAGTGAGCACCAAACCTCTCTCTTTCATCAACATAACTCATTTCCACGACCAGCTGTTACCTTGTTTGGCTTGTTGTGACAGCAGAACAAGGGACTAATCTCCAGAAGCAGCTGATCAATAAGAAACTGTCTAAAGGAGAAGAACAGAAGCAGCCAGTGGTCTGGAAAACATAATCTACTTGGGAGGATTGAATGAGTGGTATAATTTGACCCAGAGAAAGTAACTAAGAAGGTGTAACAGACTTCAACAAATATGCAAACATTTATGGGAAGAAAAGAGGAAATTATTGTGCTGTGTGTTCAACTCCATTATTGTGCTGTTCTCAAGGGTGGACAGATCAAAGTGTAATCCATTTAAACTGTAGCAAGGAAGATGTCAATTAAGAATGCTTGGAGGTAGACTGCATGGTGAGGCTGAGGCGATTCATCCTCTGTTTCCTTTTGTGTTCCACTGTTTTAAAGCTTTTTCTTCATGCTGGTCCTGCAACAGAAGATGAGAATGGGTTGTAGGAGGAATATAGGCTGTCTAGAGAGTTGCAAGGTGCAGGGAATTTGGCCTCTTCATCCACTTCCCTCTCTGTTCTGGCAACCTCTTTAGCAGGGCCTGAGGCAATGTACAGCATTGCTCTTGCTGTGCCACGAGTCTGGATGTGGCTGAGCCAGAGAGCCTTGCAGGATACAAGAATTCAGCAGGGAGACACACAGGGCAGAGCAGGAATGATTTTTTTAACTGGAACCTCAGCCAAATGTCAACAGAATTTCGGGTAAGGCAGCAAAGCTGCTTCTGGCCAAGAGGATACCTCTCAGTGCAAGAGAATTCCCAGATGCAAACACAGGGAAGATGAGAATATCTCAAAGTAAAAGTTACAGAAATCCTCCATAATGGAGCCTAAATCCAGAGTATTGTATTCCTTCTGTTCTGGATCATGCCAGCATGGAGAGCTAGTGCTTCATCCTGAGTCCTGGCTGTGTGACCAGGTGTGTGTGTACCCAGCACCCACGAGAATTCTGCTGCTCCTGGGCCCCAGGACAGGCATCAGGATGGGCTGGGCTGGCACAGAGTTCACTGAAGGAGTCAGGAGTCTCAAGAGACAAAGTCTGCTCTTAATTAGTGTGGCCCACCTTACTGACCTCAATTTGTCCTAGCATTTCCCTGGCTGTTGATGAGCTACTGTCCAAAGAATTGTAAAACAAATGTTTCAGTGTCAGTCAAAGTGCCATAAAAGATGACAGCATCTCAGAGGATACCTTTAATATTCTCGAACTATGTTATAGATACAATTTTTGTAATCTAATTAATGAATATTTTGAGTTGAATTAAGTCTGGCTGTAGCTTTTTTAGTCATGGGTGGGTTTTTGTTCTCACTCTGCTAACTTGCAAGGAGTAAAAGAAATCAAAACAGATCTAATAGTTTCAATTAAACATCTTATTTTTTTGCATTTAAAAAAATCTATCAAATTTGCACTTAAATGTTTTAAGGTTAATAGATTACCTCTGAATCCCAAGGAAATCAAGGCTTCTTGTTCCTGCCTGTCATTTACTGGAGTGGTTACTTATCTGTCAATATTTCTTGCTTTTTTTTCAAGTCCCAGGCCTACTTGATCTTGTCCATTTGGCACTGCTGGAGGAATAACAAGTTTCTTCCCATCATGCATCTTTCTGGGATACATCATGACAGAGAAATCTCAAAGCCCAGGTCAATTATAACAGAAGATGTGTAGCACCTCTGCCCCCACAGCGTCTTCTGGGGATCCACTTGGCAAAATGATATAAAACTATTTTTGAAGACTTCCCATGAACTGGCACTACTTAGAACTAAGTTACTGGCAAAATGTAAGGAAATATGCAAATACAGCTCAGCTCCTCTGCCTCTGTTTGCCAAGGAGCCAACTAACATCATGTGTGAGGAGGGGCTGAGGCTGGCAGAGCCCTCACCAAAAGGTAATTACTTTTTAATTAGAATTTGTTGAATAAGAGATAGATACCTTCCATACTTTCTCCCACTGATGATTTTAATATTCCTCTGTCAGGTATTATGAGGCAGTAGCTGACAGTGAGTTACATGAAGTAATCCTGTAGCTGGTAGCAACTTGCATAAAGTAACCAACTTAACCATTTGTCTTGGGTAAAATATGGTCCCTGTCCTCACTTTTTTCCATGGAGCCTGTCACTGGCGTGTTGATGTAGTGTTTGTTTACTCTCATTCCTGCAGGAGGAAATATCATAGTTCATGTATCAAATTACTGTAACCAACTGGAGCATTTCTATTTAAAATAATGTATCATGATATATTCTCATAATGCTGTTGATGTATTTTCAGGACTTCTAATTTTTACAAGTATATAATCTGAATATCATTTATCTAAGTGTGCAGTTGTAAAATCTGTGGTAATATCTGATCTCATTATAAAAATCAGCACCTAAGAATGGACTAGAGTAACTAAATCTGAAGCTGACTGGATATTTGTGATATTTTGATAGAAATAAGAAAGAATTTCAGGTTTTTTCTTTTTTGCTGCAGGGCCTCTAAACACAATCTGACATGTGATGTATTTTTGAAGTCAAAGTTAATAATTCTCTTTATATAAAAATAAATACCCCCTATTGAATACTCGCTCTAAAAATAGAATTGCATATTTCTAAGTAATATACCTAAGGAAAGTGATTTATCCTAATGCAATAATGGAATAGATTTACAAAGCTTGAGTGATACAATGTTTCTCGTTATGGTTGTAAAATATTTGTTGCCACTGTGGGATTTTCTAGATCATTATTTTAAAAAAGGAAAAACCTACTTTGACAGATGAACTGGGGCCATTCTGAGCAAATCACAGATACTTCATATAACAAGGCCTCCAAAGAGGGGAGCACAGACTTATTACTATGGCAACCCAGATCAAAACACTATTTTAGTGGAGAGTTTCCAGTTTTACAATGCAATGATGATTGTTTATAGTACTATTGAAACCAGATTCTGCAAAGGTTCAAGAAATGAGCTGACAAGAGGAAAATCATTATAGATAAACTGGGGATACGTGAATGACATATTGTGGAATCTGCTATTATTTGATCAAGTGATGAAATTGTGGCACAAACATGGATAAATAATGGTAGATGATACAGTCTGATGGACCCTATTTTGTTGGTTGTGTTTTATTGTGTATCTGGAAGATAATTATTGGTTCAATGCTGCAAAACACAAAAGCAGATTTAATAATAGAAATTACTGAACTTTGAAAAAAAACTATTAATTCTCCCTAGAATTTATAACGTTTAAATTTTGAAATGCTTTAATTCCCAAGTCATTGAGTAACACCTGCATAATAACAAACACCACCAACACCTGGTGGTGGGGTGCTTTTTTCTGGAAGTCCATTATGGGCTGGAATAATTCGTGCTTAATCCTCTATCAGCTAATCAGTGCTTAGAACTGTTAGTCCTACAGCAGTGAACCTCTTCAAACCTGTCTCATATCTGCAGCAGCAAAACAAGTTGATTTTTTCCCCTCGTGGCTGTAGCCTAGGAGCAGCTCTGGGCACCTCCAGCTGGTTTCTGCCTTGTGTCTGCTGGCTCAGAGAAGGGAGGTGGTTGTCACCCTCCTTCCATGCTGGAATGGTTTCAGTGTAAGGGCCACGGGAGCCTGGGGACAGTGATCTGTTTTCTGCTTAGGGTTATTTCTCAACACAAGAGACATGGTGAGCTTACTTGTTCTGGCTTCTTTCCAAGTTCATGCCATCCTTCACCTCAAGATCTTCAGAAAATCTTGATCACCCTCACCAAACTTATTGCTAGCCCCACTTCTCAGCTTTATCACATTTATGCTCAAAATCTTGAGTTCACCTGTCCGTGTAACTGGGCAGCATGGGAAAGGTCTCCACTCCCTCAGCGTGGACAGAGAAAGCTCCTGGTGACTTCTTTAGGGGCTACAGAAGCAGCTCCTGTGCAGGCAGAGAAGTTCACAGCCTGAGAAATAAAGCTGGAAAGAAGAAAGGTGAATGAAGACTGATCACAGCAAAATTTCTATACCGTAACAGTTCTGATCATTCCTGAGCATGTCTCTGGCACAGGTGCTTCCCTCTGCAGGATGAAACTTGCTTCCTGCTTTGATGTTTCTCTCTGTGGGACTGTCTGAGGGGACAGGTCTGAGAACAGCAGGGCCCCAGGACCTCCTGAGATGTGTTCTTACCTCTCCATCCCCAGAATTGTTTTCTTATGGGATCCTCAAGGTGAAAGTGTCTGTGAACTCAGGGCAGTTTTGTTCCCTGAAAGAAAGAAGAGATTTACTTGCAGGAACCCTTAATCATTGACTGAAAACACAAAGTGGATGAAATGTTCTCAGAAGGATGATTTACTATGTAGTTTGTATATTATTGTGGATGGAGAGGCTTTAGTTCTTCATGGAGGTTTGAAGCAAAATTTTGCCTTACATTTGGTATTTCAGATGATGCAGGGAAAACATTTTCTGGTATAGTCATACTTGGACCAGAATACAAAACACATCCTTTAGTAAACTGTGAAGCTTTAAGTTGTTCAAATGACACTTACCCAGCAAATAATTTTGAACTTGGGAGCATTAGAGAGGTCATATTTTTACACGCCTGATCTGCTGCTGAGCAATCTTTTTTAGCCATTAAGAACACCCAGCCTGTTTTCAACACCAGATACTATGCCTCATCCCTGAATTATATTTTCTTGAGTTTATGATGACCCTTTCAAGGAAAATTAAGCCACTCCATTAACTCTGAGACCAGAGCACCCTTCAAAAATTTAATCCAGTAGAGCAGTTCATGGTATTTATTGCTCTTCCCTAATGCACTTGTATTTTCTCTGTCGTGCAAGGACTATTCAGACATCATCATACAAGTATCAGGAGTGTCTCAGCTCCTGAGAGAGGCCACTGGCTCCACCCCTTGAACAATTATAATCTAATATTGTTCCTGGAATACAGATTGAGTCACCACATAAGTAAAAGGAAGCGGTGAGTGCTTTCCACTGACTCCAGTATGTTCAAACACTCCAGCCTTTTCCATCTAACCTCACAAACATCTGTCTTCAGCCAAGAAACAGCAACAAGGATGTCAACAGCTGTTCTGTTCAGCCAAGTACAGTGCTGATGTTAAAGTTTTCCGAGATCACTGATGTCCTACATTATTAATCAAGGGCCTCAGAAATAATTCTGCTGACAGACTACTTATGAAATATGTCTTCTGACTTCAAAGTGTGGTCAGCTCCCTGTCATATAGCATGGAGCACAGATGAAGGCTGCAGGGCTGAGATTCAACTGGTGAGAACTGTTTTAGTCACTTGGAGGTCTTAAGAAGCATCCAAAAGAAATGGCTGAGGTAGCCACAGCTCTCTCATCTTCCCTTGCAGTTTTTTGGCAGAGTTACCTTTATTCTGGAATGTCTCCATTAAGGCAAATCTCCAGGATTCATGTAACAATAATGGCAAAGAACATTTCTTGCCTTGTTTCCCAATACTAACTTCTGTTTATCCAGCTTACCTGGTTGCCCTGCATGGTGGATGCCCTGTGTGGCCAGTGGTAGACAACATCTGAAGAAATCACTTGTTTCCTCAGTATTTCTGATTGTCCTTCCAACACTCTTCTACAGAGGACAGCAGAGAGATGATTTCTATCTTCCTGTGACATTTCATGGTGACCAAGATAACCAAGACAGTAAAGACAACAATCTTCTCATTTAATAAAGTAGTGTACACCAGCACAGACTCTTTTTTTTGCCTTAGGCCCTATTCATTCGGACACTTACATTCTCTTCGTCTTCAAGCTCTCTATCAGGTCATTGTATGAGGCCTCTGGTGGATGTGGGATGGAAAATAACCTGAGACTGATTTTTCAAAATCAGTTTAAAAATCTGAGAATATGAAGTGAGCACATCATTTTGATATTAAATAGAAACAAATTTCAAGGGGAAAAACCCCATCTAACACCCTAGAGATGAGCATTGCATGAAACTTCTCACAGACTGGGCAAAGCAGGAATAAGAAAATTTTGAGTATGAAAATAAGTCCAGGAGAGAGAAACAGAACAGCCTGCTGGCTCAGAAATTTCTCTGTTCTCCTCTCGGTCATTTTCTGCAGCTCAAGCTCTCAACAACTATCAGTCAAAATTTAGCATTGTATCTTCAGTCCACAGAGAAAGTAAGACCTTTGTTAAACAGCAGCTTCCTCATACAAAATGTCTCATAAATTCGAAATGCAGAATGGCTCCTACATTTCAGAGGGCTGCCAAGTGAAGATGCCTTTGTGAGGCACAGCAGTGGCTCTGGGGAGGATTGTGTCCAAGGAAGTAAACAGCCAGGCTTGGGTGGGTTTCTGCTCTCCATCACTCTCATATATGTTAAGAAATAATTGCATAACCTGATCATCTCTACGCTTAGAAGTCAGCACAGCTTTATTCCTAACCAGATCCCCTGCCACAGGATAAATCCTCTCCATCTAGCTCATCTATCAGCTTTGTGTAAGTGCTCCATCCAGTTCTCTGCACTGTTTTTATCAACAAGCACTGTTGGGTTAAAAAGTGGATAACTTACCTCCCCAAGTGATCTGAAGAATTCAGTGTCACAGAAACATGCTTAATGCTGGATAACCATGCACCTTTCCCAAGTGAATTTTTAATGGCTGGGGCTGCCTTGCATAGTCTGCCGAGCAGAAGGAGCTGTGATTAAGCCCCACACTCCGTGATTTCCATCCAAAATTTTCCGCTCAGCGGTAACAAAATCTTATGTAGTTTTCACTAAACTCTCCTCCAATTTCCCACTGGCTTTTAGTATGTGCAGATAATTCAGAATAAAGCCCCTTGTCACAGTAATATGTACTCTAGCGTAGCACGGAGGAGCTGTTTCACCATGTAAAAGCCATATTGCCAAGCTGTATTATGCTTTACCTGTCACCATGCCAGGAAACATTTAACAAGGAAGGAAAACAAGGAGAGTGCATGTGTTGCCAGCTATTCAATATAGGCCATTTACTGTTAAACTGTGGAAAGGTGCAGGAGTTTAAATGCACCCTGGATTTCTTCTGATACTGGTAGCAAAAAGCTGAAAGGTTTTGCACTGTTGACCCACAATTCAGTGCTGCTAATTTGGACCTGGACTGTCTCACTAGGTCTTTATGGTTCACTGCTCTTTTCTGAGCCTCAAGGGGTTTTTCGTTTGTTTGCTTGTTTGTTTTGAAAAAGTTTATGCTTCAGAAAGAGAGCATTTGGCCAAGTAACCGCCCTCTGTTTCCGTGAGAAAGGGTGGCTGAGACTGCTTGAGCCCACTGCAGGGACAGGGCTCAGTCTCATGCAGAAAATAGGACAACCTCTGAGGTACAAGTGTCTTGCCATTGCAATGCCTTCGTCCCTGGCAGTCCAAAGCCCTGAGGCTCCTCCTGGTGCTCCCCATGCAAGTGGAGCCTTTGAGCAGTGCTAACACTCACCAGCAGAGGAAGCTGGAAAATAAGGGGCAGCCTAACTCCTGCCTTTCGGGGGAAGCTGAAGTACCACCCTTCAGGTCTGCTCCCTGCTGCAGGCACTGTCTGTGCCACTCACCTGAAGGGCTAGTTTGGTGACAGCCATGGAGCTGGGACTGTAGGACATGTCCTCCCTTTAGGTAAGTGGGAAGAACAGCAGCTGCAGTGTGCAGAGTTCCAGCATGTGGTAAATCAAACTTTGTCTTCCTTTCTAGAAAACGGGGTGCCTTTGGTGGAAAGAATCAGATGTGCCTTCAGTGCAGCCCTGCTCTGGACAGCTGTGGTGTGCAGGAGGGCAGAGGTCTGCCTGCAAGTTACAGCAGCAGAAGAGGAAACAGGATCACTCAGCAAGACCTGGTACAAAGCACCCCGCAACAAGTCTTAGTAAGGAGCTGTGTAGTTAAGCTGTGACATTATGGGTATTTGTAGTTTGTATGATGCCATGCTTTTATTGTTTTAGTTGTTCAGTTTCTATATGGTTGATTTGGGCTTTTGTTGGAACACTAGCAGCTAGTTACCGTGTGCTTTTGGAGTAAAAATTCAGCTCATGGATGCAGAGTAGTGAAAGGTAGCTCATGGAGAGGGCCAGGCTTTGTCCTGAAGCAAGGAGCTGTGTGCCTCACTGCAAAATGTCCTGGAGTCTGGTTTAAGCACTGCACTGAAACCCGGAGAGACCAATGGCTGTTGCAAAAACGAGGTTGATGAGTGTTTTGCAACAACCTTGTTATAATGTGATCTACTGCGATCAGGTGCGTTATTCTGTCACTTGAGCATGTGTCACTGTAACACGGTTTGAATCCAGGGCACAGGGGGATTGAGGCGCCCTCCATTTACAGTTGTTTCCATGTAGGAACCTTGAGCTAAGGGAGGAAAACCTGAGCTAGGCAAGATATTATACTCTGAGCAAGACCCCGTGAGGACCTTGTAGTGCTTAAAATGTGGGAGAACATTGCAAGTGTGGCTACACAGCAACTCTGGGCCTCTCTGCAGAGGCTTCACTGGGGACTGGGGGAGAACAAGGCTGCTCTGAGCCACAGGAGCTGTGAGGGAAGATGGTGAGGCTGGGGTTGGTGGCTGTACCTGGGCTTTTCCTTCCCCTGCTGCCCCTGTAAGGACGGTGCAAGCCACAGAACTGACTGATCCTCCCATCCTCAAAGTGCATTGAAAAGACTGTTTAAAAGTGGAAACAAAAGGCCTAATTAGGTGCAATCAGCAGCTCCTTGTCTCCTTCCTCTCCCCAAATGGTGCTGCCTCACTGACCCTGACAGTCATTTTATTAGTCCCCTCTTGACTGGCCTCCAAGTCTCCCCACCTGGTGCTCCAGTGCTAATTGGTACAATTAGCCTCTCCCTTCCTGGGCTAATTGCTAAAGACTGTCTCTCCATTCTCATGGGGACCAGAAGAATCTTGTACTAGAGAGGGGTCTGCAACCACAGAGAGACACCGAGTGGAAAGTGGGGAGCTGGGATGGACTGGTTTGCTGTTCTCCATTCTTCTCACGTTCACTCACACAAAGCACATAACTCTTTCTCTGAACAACACATAACTTTCCTCTGGTTCGTACTACCAATAAAGTAACAGGCTCTGCAGCACCAGGGAGCCAGCCATAGGATCTCTAGGGCCCTACGTGGCATTCAAGCACTTGGGCTGCTAATATGCACGAGGTAAAACTCCTTAGCTGTCTGCCCAAGGTCTTTGTAAGACACAGTTTATGCAAACACCTGTCTGGAGAATATTGTGGGAAGTTGCTCAGAGGCTTGCGGTAGTAGAAAAGTTAATATCCAGATTGTTTAAAAGGAGCTGGGAACAAAAGCCCTATTGGCTCTTCAAAAGAATAGTGTGATCTCTATACAAAAAAATACATGCTCTTGAAACTGCTACATGTTTAATATTAATACAAGTATTTGTTTGTGACTGTATTTGAAATGGCTTCAGATGACAGGTTGTCCTCTGTTGTCCTCAGCAGATAGCTGAGGGAGCCTTGGTGAGAAGAATCTGATTAGAATTAGAAAATAGATTTACAAAAGAAAATATTGAAACTGTCTTTTCATACTGTGATCTGACAGTATTTAATAATACCTTCACTTTTCTAAAAATACATTATTTAGGCCTGTAAATTACACTACTGCTCATAAATAGCTTTCTCATCACCTGCCATTAAAGTAACTGGGAGGAGAGTATGATAGTTGACTGAAGCTGACCACTAGACCTGCAAGGACTTGTGCAGCTTCCCCAGCTCTCAGCAGAGGGCTCAGGGCTGTAAACTGGACTCTTGGGATGCAGGCAAGATCTGCACACAGGTGCAAGGGTTGCTGTAGGGGTTTTGTCACTGTGTGCTTGGCTTGCATAGAGGTGGTTGGGACCTTACAAAGTGCAGTGACCTGCCCTCAGACAGTGCACGTGTGGGTGCAGGGTGGCAATGTCAGAGCAGACCTGCCAACAGCAGAACTCAGTTATTTTCTCTCCAGTGCAAGGAACATTTATGCGGTGAAGTGTCAGAGTCCAGATTTAAAGACAGCTCTACAGCCACACTCAGGGGGGGGAAGAGGAGCAGATAAAAATCATCTTCTGTTGGGTAAATCATGTATAAGCTATCCTCCCTGAAGTCAGCAGGTGAGGATTGAGGGGTGTGCTTAGGGACGTGACTTTCCAAATCCCTGGATCCAGGCAAGGGCTGGGGAGCTTTCCCCCATGCACGTGTGTAGCTCTTGCCATGCTGACGAGTGAGTCCAGCTGAGCAGAAGACCAGAGTCAGCTCAGTGAAAGATCAAGCTAAACCTGGGTGGCAGCAGAGCTGGTGTCATGTACTCAAAGAGCTTTGCCTGCATAAAAATGATTTTGTGTTGGTTTGACCTACAGAATAACAGCATGCCTAGCCAGGGAAAGGGGGGAGTGGAGAGGGAGCCTTTAACAGTGTGAACTTGTCAGTCTGGAGATCAAACCCTGTAGATGATGCCATTGTTAATAGATACTCTATTCTCATGTAGATACTCAATGTACCACTTGCCAGGCAAATGAAGAGGTTTTTTAAGGCAAAAACAATGGGTTTGTTGGTTTAAATTCTGAAAAAGTACTGCAGATTGTATACTCTTTGTGTTCAGGTAAGAGAAACTAAGGGAATTAGAGAGAAAAGAGATGTCTGTGCAGTTGATTTTATGGATTGACCTTAGAGAAGGAATAACTGCAGATGAGGTATTTGCTATTGTTGAGACCACATATGTGAATGAGCAGAAGCTAAAGCTTATGTCAAGCTTGATAACATGGCTGGTTTTTTCCAAGAGTTACTGCATTGTCCAAATGAGATGACCTCTGTGAGATGAGGCAGTGTTTATTTCAAGCTATATAATATCTTGCACTACCCCAGCTTTTTCAACCTTCCTCAGGTTTGACCTCAGGTTTTTCGAGCTACGTTCATCTTGTAAAGCTATTCATATATCTAGGCTTGGGGACGTCCATCAAGATATGGTTTGTGGATAGACACTGACACTTAGAAAAACACCATCAAACCAGGAAAACATCTGCCATGAACAAAGGCTTAAGGAACTATTCTTATCTCATGAAGAAGATGGATGGATGGTGCAGGGCACTCCTCTGGATTTGCTGTGAACTTTACACTGCCCTGCTGGTGTGGGGAAGGCTGTGCGGTGAGGGGGCAGAGGTTGGCACAAACAACCTGAAGCAAGAGGAGGTAGGTTGGGCCACAGAAGCTCTCAGTGCCCTTGAGTAAGTGGCTTGACTTGCTCATTCCTAAGGGTGACCTTGGACAAGTCTCTTAAAATCTTTTTCCTCAGTCAACCCAGCTGGCGAATTTGTTTGGGGGTGAAGAAACACCAAAATGACATTGAAAAGCAAGCTGTGCCCCTGCATTGCCCTTTGCAGGGTAAACAAATCATACCCCAACATCCCCCCAGTCTGCCATCGGGAGTTTCCAGTGTGTCCTTTGTGGAGCCCTGTGGAAAAGCCTGGATGCAACATAAACTACACAAATGGTACACTTGCAAATTCAAATATAGTGCAATGTTTGTTCATCTCTCAAAACGTGTGTACAGTACTGATCACTGTATTATCTGTGTACATTCTGCTAATTAGCAATGCAAATATAGAAAGATTTCCTCTCCTTTCCTCCTTTTTCATAAGCAAGGAAAAAAACCCATACTTTTTGTTCTCTGGTACCTTTTCCTTCATAAAAGAAAAAAAAAGGCAAGCTAGATATAATAAACCAGTGTATTCACATCTATCAGAAAGGTAATATTATAAGTGTGAAAGATGGTTTTCCTGAAAAAGGACAGTTTTATTCATTGGCTAACAGAAAGCATTACTTTTACAGTTCAGGGTAGAAACTGCTATAATTCTGGTCATATTGTTTCTTCTGGCAGGGAATAAACTCTCTCTCGTTTTTATACCTAGAGGTGAGTTTTTACTCTTTCTCTTTGAATTATACTGGTGGTCATCAGAGTGGTAGTGGAACAAGAGTGTGATGTTGCTGGAGTACTTCAGATGTAGTTGCTCAAAGCACTGCCACTATAATTCAAAGTGAAGAGAGTCAAACTTGCAGCAGGCGTTCCAAAATGGAGGACATCGAGGTCTTTGTTTACTGTCCTCGTCCTCCTTCCCTTTGGGCAAGAGGCGGCGTGTGACATCTGCGTTGCTAGGTACAGGGAGTTACAGCAATTACACACCAGCCACCGTGCTGGGGACAGGCACGGGGACAGCGGGACAGGGCCAGGCAGAACTGGCAAAACCAGGGGGCCCTGCTGCCAGCTGGGGACACACAGAGCCGCTGGCCAGTGCAGGGTGCAGGGGCTGCTTCCTGCTGCTGATGGGCTCTCCTCAGTATTGGTGGGCTGATTTAGGAAATAAAGGTTTGGAGACACCTGTTCTAGACAAAGTGTTGCACACCTGCCATCAGCAGAGCTCTGCTACCAAAAACTAGCTGGGGTGAAAGGAAAATGTGAACGTGTTTCCATGATTTTTTCACCCCCAACCTCATGTTTTGCACTTTCTACAAAATATTTAGGCAGGATTGTCTTTTTATAAACCTTACCATAAGTCACAAAATTGTACTTTGTCTATATGCCTAGTAAGATGCATATTTTTATGTAATGGATCTGGGTCAAAATCAGGAACATTAAAATCCGGAGTCTTCAAGACATTTGAGCATTTGTGATGCTGTCATTTGCAGCTCCCCTTTGTGTTTCTTTCAAATAGGGATTCTGGAGTGAGTCATATGATTTATTGTGACCATTCCCAAATATATCATTGTCCCTCAGAATTGCTCAATCCTTTTTCTTTATTCACTGGATCGTGTGGATGTTCTCCCCGTGGAGCTGCACGCATGCACTTGGCACAGACATATCCCAGCACATAAAAACAGTGACCTGGGCATGCATGTCCTCTTTTGGACACCTGAGCACACCTACTAATTTCTTGAACTGAAACCAGACCCCATTACTGGCCTAAGCTGTGCTGTGCAACACCTGAGTGGAGCCAGGAAAAGTGTTCCTCTGCTTTCTGCTTCACATGGCTCCTGTGTGACCAGGGAACCGCAACAGTTCTGTCCAGGGCTCTGTAGACGAGTCTGTTCCTATCTTAAGGGAGCAACCTCTCTGGACACATGTCAGTGTGATGGCCCTTAGCAGCCTATGTGCATATGCAGAACTTTGTTTCAGTCAGATATTCCTGTCGGGTTTTTTAAAGGCCCTTTTTTAAGGTGGAAAAATGTAAACTTTTCTTTAAAGGTTACCTGAATCTCTCTGTAATTTACGGCAGCACCTTGACTCTGGAAGAAATTGCATCACATCCCCATGAACAAAACAACCTAGTGGAAAGAGTAAGATAAACTTGCAAGCTCTGCTTGTAATGTGGAGCAACAATACATGAACATACTGTTCTTCTGCTGCTACTCAGGAGAAAGAATGAGGGTAAAACGTGTGAGAGAGCCTCAGTTAAATTACTCACTATTAGCCCCTACAGTGTGCTTCCAACCTGCATTGATATATATATACAGAGAGAGGGAGAATGTCACAGTTAAATTTTTTTTACTAGTATAATGAGGAAAGAGACCAACAGAAGAAGTTCCCTTGGCTAATTTTCTAGCCAGCAGCCACTGCAATGTTCCCACTAGGAGAGACTGAGGAGTGAGAGAGTGATATAATAAATAATGACTGGCTCTGCTGGTAAGGAGAAATTATCACTGTGCTTGGGGGATCTAAGTATGTGCTCACCCAAGATACAGGGAGGGGGAGGGGGCCAGGAGCACTCTGTCGTGTCTTGAGAAGAACATTCAGCGATGTTTGAATTAAAAAGGATTTCAGCCACTGCTTTGTCTGCTAAAACAGGGATGGGAACAGCTGGATGGAGGGGTTCTGAACGAGATGCATTAAAAGATGTCAAAGGAGTTTCCAGTCTAAGCTCCTGTTCTAAATCTCCTCCCTAAAAAGGAGGTGTAAAGCAAGGGTGGGTTCACAGCCAGGCTCAAGGATGTGAGTCCCACTGATTCCCCAGGGAGCACAGTCCTGTGCCATGGGCACAGACCATGATAGATCATGCCCTTGGTGGGCTACTTGCCCTTTGGCCTGAGGCTGAGCAGGCTTGTGCCACAGAGGAGTTCCCTCTCAGAGGAGATCTGAGCAGAGGCTGAGGAGGCTGTGTGCAGCTTGGGATCTCACCACAGCCACGGCTAAGGCTGCACTGCTGGGATCCATGAGCCATTCTCGCGGGAAATAGTGCTGAAAAGGTCCAATTCTGGCTATTGGGATTCCTCAGGCAAAAAAATTAGCTTCATATTTTAAAATCTGAAAGGCTTTTTTTCTTTAGCATAGATTAAAAAGGAGAGCAAGCCACGAAAAGTCAGATCAGTAAGATGAACAGTGTGTGCTTGTGCCTCTGTGTTTGTATTCAAAGCCCTGTCTTGCAATGTGGCACTTGCCCCTGCAGGCAGGCACAGTCCTTAGAAACAAAAAGGTGCAGTTCAGAGAAAAGGTCTCTTGAAGGAAAGAAAATCAGTGTTCTGGCTTAGCCAGACACCAGTTATTGGGCTTGGTGCAGGGCAGCTGTGTATGGTGTGATGGGCTGAGATGCAGATGTCAGTTCAGATGGTCAAGTGGTCCTGCCTACCCTTAGGTTCTATTAATTAAACTACATAGGAAAAGTCATAGGAGTTGGGTTTGCAAAAATCTCTTGACATTCAATGATAAGATCAGCTATTCTTGTGAGATTTGTATTCTTTTAGAAAAAACAAAAGGAGAAAAAACTCCTCAGAAAGGCTTGGAGAATTTTGAAACCATCTACCCTGAATTAGATTCCAGGCTGAAGCTTGAATTGCAGACTTTAAATTAAACCCCATAGCTAAACAGGGCCTCCTTTCTCATTCCCAAAAATAGCATGCTACTTTCTACATTTTGCCACATACACTGTTTCATATACAGAAATAAGTAATCTCGGATTTACTATGATTTAGTTCCTTTAAATGGAAGCAACTTTCACATATAGAGTTGAATATTTCCTTCCTGGACTACATTTCAAGCTTCTCAAAAGAAAAGCAGCACCCTTTTTTTTTTTTTTTGTGCTCCAGCATCATGAAAATCTGCATGGTGAGATGCATTTCTCACCACATGCTGACTGCAAATTGTATTTGAAATGGAAAGTATCAATTAAATCAGCCTTTCTGAACTGCTTGGTGACAGCTGCCATGCTGCTGAATGTTGACGACACTTGTAATATCAACAGATTTGGGCCCTTGCACTGGAGAATATGAAACACTTTCTAGCCATTTAAATACAGGTTTTGCAAGCAGATTAAAATCATTATTTCCATCACTAAGGACTAAAATGTTCACTGCAAAAACCTTTTCTTTATGAGCACACTCAGTAGCATCTACTCTGTGCTGGTTTTGTTCAATGGTTTCAAACCCTGCCTAAGCTCATGGAGGGGCACAATGAGGTTGGTGTGTGGGGTCAGTGGAAGGCTGGGCTGATTGCTCAGATCAGCCAAATTGCTCTGGGAATCCACAAATTTGAGGGTCTGGAGACAGATAAGGAGCCCCTTTGCTGGTCTAGTCAGGAGTCTTGCCCTGGCTTGGGGGACAGGGCTGCTCCTCACCCACTCTGCCCTGGCACAGCAGGAGGCAAAGCTGGACACACAAAGAATTTTAATATCATCTAAAACTAAGCCAGTTTCTTTACAAAACAGCCATTTGCTTAAGCTAGCTGTTCTTTGGAATGAATGTTGTGTTTGAGTAAAGACGCCTTTTTTTCCAGGTTGCAGTTCCTGAGCTGAAGTGAAGAATGGCAGGAATGCCAGGGGAGAGAATTCCTCTGGGACCCTCAGCATCCCTGGCAGACAGTGTGCCTGTGGAGCTGCTGGTTGTTGTGCAGTTGGGTTTTTGCCCTGTGGGTTTCTTTATTTTGTTAAGTATATAAAATCTTGTATTTATTCCAAATGAAAATATTTAGTTTATTTTAACTCTTTAAAATCTGGAAGAAGGTAGAGGCATCCTTGGTTTCAGAGAAGCTGCAACCTGCAGTGAAAGGGAGATGATGTTAGAGTGTATGGTAGATGGAAAAACAAGTAATTTAGCAAAACCAGAATTTCTTTGCCATTCTTGCATGATAAAAAATCCCATGCAGATATGAGGCACAGTCTGGTGTGCCTATGCCAACATAGAATGTGAGCAATTCAGCTCCTATAAAGTCTTGTGGAAAACATGGCCTGGGTATTGCTTTTGTGAATAGCAGATGCACTGCATTTTTCATATGAGCAGTGTGCCTAATCATGTATAGTGTACAGTACTTAGGTTAACAATATAAACTAGACCCTGAGAAATACAGCTATTGTAATCTTTTCATTATTTATCCATTTTAATCTCTATTAGGAGAGTATGTATAATTTATTTTTTATTTCTGCAATGAATAATATAACTAAGATCTCTTTATACTTTTTATTTGAAAATTCTGTTTTAAAGCACTCTGTTGGATAACATTCACTGTATTTTCTTTTTTTTGATAATAAAAATGAAAATAATATGCTAAGCTTTTGTACTGCAATGCATATTAAAATGCCCTTAATGCACTGATGTGCCTGGCACTCCAGAGATTTGAGAACTTCTTTAGCTGTGCACTGAGACCTTGGAGTTGTATGGCCCAGCACCAAAGACCTGAATATTCATGCTAAATTGTTGGATTTCTGTGCTTTTAAAATCTTGTTTTAAATTTCTTCTCCTCTTCGATCCTATTCAGATTTTACCCTGCTTAAAACTGTTGTTGTCAACATCAGAATCACTCTTTTTGCCAACAGTTTAAATGATGATTGGGCATGGACCTTAATGCTGCAGCCTCAAATAGGCAAAATCCCAGGTAGGGAAGGGGTGAGTAAGAGATTTTTCTGGCCAGAGAAATGCGATCCAGAAACCATAGGCTTCTGCAAGAATGCTCCTTGATAGTGTTGAGCCCCTCTCTCAAGCTGTGGAGGGCTCCCCAAAATGTCCAATATTCAGGGATTTTCTCCACAGTGAGGCTGAAAGAGTCTGGATGCATGTGGTCTTCAAACAAAAACTCCTCTTCAAAGATGTAAATCGCTAATTATTATTTATCATAGTCTGACAGTCTCCTAAAAAAACCCGACGTATTTTGGGGAAAAAATAAAAAGAGCTTCTTTCATCAGCTTCTTTTCGTAAAGGGGAGGAGGTCAAGGGTCAAGGCAGAAAGACAAGGACAGAAAAATGTAAATGTACCTCAGTCATGACAGAGGTATTCCTTGAGAGGCCTCCTGCCAGCCTGCGCTCAAATCCTGGCTGCCATGGAGGAGACAGGTCCCTGTGCTGCCCACTGCCATCAGCCTGCATCCTTCTGGAGAGATTGGCTCTGATTTTGGGGGGCCAGTCTCAAGTCCCCACAAGAAATGGCAAGCGGAAATTCTGTCCCAAATCTTGTCCTTAAGAGTGCCTCCCTTCTTCTAATAGTTGCTATTGCTTATACAGGCATTTACCCCTCTAGAAAAACAGAGCAGAATAAAAGGAGCGGGGAAATTCTGGTCCCATGGGGTTTATTCACTAAATTAAAGGATTGGTATGAGTCTTGTTGGTCTAGAGACACATGATTGCCAAATTAATTTGGTATACAATAAGGTTAGCTTCTTTCAAAATTCCCTCCCTGACTGTGAAGAGACAGCATTGGACCATCTTAATTCAGGATTAAAATTCTTCAAGAGGTACCCACTTAACTCCTCTGGGGTGTCCCTGCTGCCCTCTCTCCCTTGCAGTTGGAAGAAGCAGCATCTGCAGTAATGGAGATTACAGCTGTAGTGTAAGCAAAAGCCAAGAGTTTTGGACACCAAGAAAACAGCCCTTCCCACTCCCTGCCTCATGGAAGGAAAGACATTGTGCCCATGGATGTAGGGCCCCAGGGTGGTTTTAAATTAGCTGAAGACGCCTGCATGAAGTTTGACTGCAAGAACAGTGTGGTAAAACACATATTACCACTTTCCTACATTATTGTTAATCACTATTTTCTAGAACAGTTAAACTGCCATCCCCTTCCAGAGAATAATTACTGCTATTTAATTGTATTTATAATTTAGTATACACCTGAAAAATATGCTATAAAATATCAGGGGGGTTCCCTTTAATACTGGTGTTCCATTTACAAACTGTCACATTTATAATGCGTCTTTAATCTTCTGTGGTCTGCTAGAATTTTATATTAAAGTCTGCTTTGTGCTTTAAATATTAAAGATTCTGCAGTACTTCAAAAGGTGATAATGCCTGATGCTCTGGTGGTGCTTAAATCTCAACAGCTAAATATATTGAGGAATGTTCGGTGGCCCTGGCTTAATTAAACATGTATGTGTATTTTCAAATGCAATCTTTTTCTGCTTGTTAGGTTTTTGACAAACCTCCAAACAGGTCCAGGTGGAACAAAGCATGTAAACAAGCTTGTGAATGCAAGCTTAAAACACTCAAATTAGCACCTTCTTACAATTAATATGCAAACCCTGGGATCTCTGTTATTGATAATGCCATTTAATACTATTTGCAGCTGAGCTTTATATTCTAGCCTTTTAATTTTTCTAAGCTGTGTCCACTTTAATTATGTGAAAATGTACTGTTAGAGACAAGTCATCCAATGAGACCCTATTTACTATGAGCAACTTACTCTGCCCTGTGTAGCATAGTATAAATTACAAGGCTGTGGGAGCACTTCAGTAACCATTGGCTTTACAGTGTTTAATGGTCTAATTTAGCACATATGACTAAACCTGAGCCATCGAGGTACGCACATAGGTTAACACACAGTCTTTTCATTGTTTTCATTGCTGGCTCCCCACCCCCCGTGGGTAAATAAATTCACTTATTGCATCTTCTTCCAGATTGGATTGCAAGTGCTATAGGGGAGCCAAACTCTCTCTGGTAGGAACAGGCATGATACCCACTGGTGAGACTGCTCAGCACCAGGGAAGGATGTGAGCCCCTCTCAGCACCCTGATACATTTATTAGGAACAGGCGTGTTTTCATGGGAATAAAATTGCTCTGACTGCAGCGTCTGCTCTTGCAGGTTTTTAGAAACAGAAGAATGTTTCAGAAGGATTTTCTTTATTCCAAAATAACAGGACAGCAAAGCTTGACAGCCCCAAAAGATGCAGAAATTGTGCCCCACGGCTGATCTGTCCATGTGGCCGCTTTCACTGGTGGTCTGACCACTCTTGCCCAGTAAATTGGTGCAGTCACAGACAGTGGGTACAGTTATGGTCTTGTGTTAATGACATGCTGCTTTGCCTACCTCAAAACAAGTCCATACCAAATGACCTGACCTGTAACTTCTTTTTAAATGTTGCACTTTAAACTTTAGGTTTTCTGATTTCATATTTTTAAAAAGAAAAAAAAGACAGACATGTATGAACTCAGACATATAAAGGCATAGGTATATGATTTGATGCATATATCAACAAGCCAAATAGCTCTGCATGTATGTGGGAACATTGCCTTCCAGCTCTTGATAAATAGAGGCTGGCCATCATTCCAACAGGGAAGGAAAGATTTCATATGTGAAGAGATATGGGGAATTATTTCACTTGTTTTGGTGCCAATATGCAGCAATTTTCCGAATGCATTTGAAATATGATGAAAATATCTATGCATGCACCCGAGAAATGTTCTTTTATTCTCCTGTAATAGGTGAGGCGATGGCAGAAGCTGGGGAAGCTGAAATAGATCTGCTGCAGTTTTACAGGTGAGGCAATGTTAGCAGGAAATGACAAGCAGGCTATAGTTATTGTAATACCCAGGGCAAATCAGCAAGCACGCACAGTGATAGACAAATCTAAATTAATCATAGCAAAGGTGGTGTGGCATTTTAATGTAAACTTACTCTACTGTATGGGAACTTGTAAGGATATTGTAAAATAGGTGAAATACCAGTCAAAATATGTGGCTAACAAAGTGTTTTTTCTAGAAAATACAAATGCAAGCTGGACTGCTGCAGCTACCTACTTTTAAGAGAGATAAATTTTTAAAATTTTTATTTTAGCAACACCCGAAAAGCCTAATGATTGCTTTTGGCAAACATAGGACTACAATAATTTTAAATCTCTCAAACAAGCACCTTGAGAAATCAACCTCTCCATTTTATCTTGCATTTTGATGTTCTTCTATTCAGACAGAAGGGGACTGGTTAGTTAGTTGTCATTAAGTCCTTATGAGTGAAAACTGTTTGTTTCCCTGTAGAATTCAGCATGTTTTGCTAGCCTGTAACCATCACCTATAATTAAAATGTCGTCCTAACAACATCAAGGTGCAGAGAGTAAAAGAGTCAGTTCACCTCTGGAACTGCACGCTCTGTGGAGCTCCACAGCCCCTCAGAAATGGAAGCTCAGAGAAACTGTCTCTGTGATCTTTAATGGATTTTTAAAGATGACAAGAAAGGAAATGGGAAACTAAAGGCATGGAAGACATAAATTCCCTAAAGGTACATTCTGAAGTAAATCAGAGCAACTGAAAAAGTGAATTCTTTGAGCCCTGGGATATCTCCCAGGTTTTTCAGCTGGACACTTACAGCTTGTCGGGTCCCTGAACACCTCTGCTCTGGGCATGCTTTGACACAGTGAGTCACAGAAAGATGAACAACATCACCTGAAGTGCTGTTTGAGGGGCAGAAAATTGCTCCCATTGCACACTGCTGCCTTTACTCTAAATCACATGACTTACTACAACCTTCCTTCTATAAAAGAAGTGCCATTTAGGTATGTTAACTTCTCCAGCTGCAGTAGGCATCCTTCTCTCCTTATTTCCACAACAGTTAAATGCAGTCAAAGAAAGAGGTGAAGATCAGGTTTTATAAAATCAAACTTGAATTGTTCTCAGGGCTACAGCTGCACGAAAGCTAAATAACAACAGGCAAGAGCAAGAAGCTTAAAAAAGCTCTGTTACCAAATATATGTTATTTAGATATGTCTGTTTCTGTAAACTGGTAGGGAAAAGAAGAAAATCAGTTTGCCTTCCAAAGATATCTGACTACAGCTGTGCTTTGTAATTCTCAGTGACTAATACAGGCTGGGGCTGAACATTGTCAAACCCTCTGGAAGAAAAGAAGACTCTATTTTTAGGCGGCTTCATTTATTTATTCATTTTATGAAATCATATGTATTATTTCATTTTATGAAATAATATGTATTCATCAATCAAATAGAATTTGAATATAGGGTTTGCAGGCAAAATTACAGTGTTAATCTCATGTCTTTATAATGAAAATATTTTAGTGTATGAACAAACACATGCACTGTATATATTTGAGTGGGAAGGGGGTTTGTGCACTGAGGACTCAGCCCTGCTCCCAAGGCTTAGCTCAGCATGAAGGACCCAATGCAGTGTGTTATGTTAGGGAACTAACAGGACCCAAATCTGTCAGAGCAGCCACCAGTGTCTGTGTGGGTGTTATCAGCCTGCTCACATCACACCAGAGCTTTATGCTGAAACACTGGAGGAATTACTGCATTATGGTACTTAATTACTTTGCGCTCTCCTGGATGTTCACTCTTACTAAAAAAAAAAAATATTCCATTTTAAAATTTGTCTTCTTTCCTCCTATTTGTCTGCAATGTACTGGTAAGCAATTTGATTAACTGTGGTTCTTGAGTTCCAAGATCACTTTGGAGAAACTATAATTACTACCTTTTATATTTTTATGTGCAACACAAATGTTGCATTTATGTCTCCTTCAGAAATAAAAAAGCCTTCTGCGGAGTGAAAAGAGGGATATTGGTAAAGATGCTGGTGAGTATTGCAGAAGGTAGTACTCTGATAATATGTATACAGGAGCAGTACCTGCAGACTACTCTGTTTGGAAGGTGTTATTCTGGCTTTCTTCTCTGGTGTGGATGGGTCCAGGAAAAATGTTGCTCTTTTCAGTCAGTCACAATTTTACTCTATGGGAAACTACCATAAATAATAGCAGTTAGATATGAGAAAAGGAAACATTTTCTGTTTTCATTTTCTCCAGAATTGTGAATCATTGATTCTTATTTCAAGTATGAGTTAAGAACTAAAGGCAGATGACTTGCTCAAAACTATTAGTGTTATAAACCTAATTATTGTGGCCTGGAAATCAGTTGCAATGTTCATGTACCAGCATCATTCCTTCAACATTTAAGTAAAATTTGTTTGAGGAAGGACAAGACAGGAGTTTTAAAAATCAGCTTTGTTACAGAGTGAAGCACAGCAGCGTGAGAGGAAGCCACTGAAGGACAGGGATTCAGTGCTTGCTTAGGCTGAAGGCAAGACATGTAACTGCAGCTAAATCCTTTGGCAACAGGCACAGCAGCATCCTTCCCCAACAGGTAAAGGGGGAATGCAAAGGCCAGAGTAACTTTGGGTGCAGGGCAACACAATCTCTCACTCCACAGATGCAGGATGAGGTTCTGCCAGTAAGTCCATCTCCCTGTAAGAGCTTTGCTTCAGCAAGGGGCACGAGATCAGCCCCTTAATCTGAGCACCTCCCTGTTACAGCAGGGTTTGGGTTTATTAGCTCTCTAGCATTAGAGCCCTATCAATTAATGAGTGTACCTGGGAGGGAGAAATGAGAGGGATATGATCACATACTACCTGATACTGCACATGGGGAATGGCAACAATCTTAGTGAGAATTCAGGGTAGTGTCCTAAGAATTTGTCTTAAATGACTCACAGCTCTCTTTTTCTTTTCTTCCTTTTACCTGGTACTACTAGCCAGTTTTCCATTAATCTCTCTGCCTTTTTGCTTTCTGATGCCATTATCTCACAAAAAATGTGCTTCAAACCAACCCTTATTTCTGTCAGTCTTTGTTGGCACCTCTATGTTTAAAGCACCCCCAAGCAATTAATTCCCCCCACACCCATACACAAGTTAATCACTTTTAAACATTTAAATTTAAAAGAAAGAGATCATGGCATTGTATCAGTCTGTTTTCTCAAATGTTATCATTTTCAGACTCCAATGCACTTTCTTCTGGTGAAATGTTCCTCATATCTCTCTCAGACTGATTTATTGGATTGTTGCTTTTGTTTTTCTTGGGGGGGGATTATGTTGGTCATTTTTAGTGGTGCTTTTGCCTCCAATCAGTAACACATTTTTACAGCTTCAAAACACTCCAGGATCCACAACTTGTAAATGTCTCCAATTCTTGATTTCTTTCAAGTTCCTGCTACATTGGAGAGAAGGTAATAGCAATTCCAGAACTGAAGGAAACAGAAATCTTGCCATGTTATCAACCAGCTGCTGCCTTTTCTACTGATAGCACTTAATTGCATTTACAATTTCTTCAGATTTCCAACTATTTCTGTCAGATTTGCTTTTAACTCACTACAGATTGTGTGCATTGACTGTGCAACAACCTCACTCTGAGCTGAAATATTTAATCACTACCCGTGGATAAATGTTTTCATACTTTATGCTATGTTGTTTAGAAGTGAGGCATATATAAGGAACAAAAAATCTGTCAGTATGCATTTTCTATTGGAATGTTGCATAGGTTTTTAATTGGAAAATAGGCTTTTAAAGGTAATCATAGCTGAAGACTAGAGTTAGGAAGTGAAGCATATTTTTGCGTGATTTTTCTTCTTAACATAATGAACCTTTTTGTGTCTGTCATGGAAAACATGGAAATTTCATTCTCTTCTCTGTAACTATCTTCACTTAAATGTTTTAGGTTCAGTTGCTTTGAATGGTTTGCAAGTAACCTAAAGGGCTGTGTTAATATTAGCCTGCAGTGAGCACATACTGGCACTTTGTTGCTGTTTGGAGAAATGACCGGTTTACTTGGTTATATTGACAGCTCTACTGTAAAATTTGCTGGCATTAAAGGTCAAAAAGACCCAGTTTTTCCTCCAGTTGCTTCTATCCAAAAGAGAATAAATCTCAGAGCAGAATCACTTCTCTGACAATAATTTATGAATTATGCACTGACTGTGTTTGAATTGAGAAAGGCTTTCATATCCTTTCCATTAGCTCAGATTAAGTTTTCATATAGATGCTGGGAAGCATGCTAGCAATATCCTTAGCTCATTTTTATGAAAATTTTATCAGTGCTTTTTTCTGTACTACACTCCAATTGGGATGTCTCAGAATCTAAAGCTCAGCTTTGGACATGAACTTCTCTCAACCTGGCTGGCTGCTGCTCTAAAGGTTTCAATATTTTATGGGCTCTGGCTAACTCAGCCGTGAGATTCAAGCTGCAGAGATTTAACTCTAATGTAAAATCATGAACGGATGAAAACTGGGATGTCATAAGTAATACATCTACAAGAGCAGGATGCAGTTACCATTTTTAAAAGGTTTTTAAAAAGAAAACAGCATTCTCTACTCCCTCTTTGTATCCTAAAATGAAAAGCCTCTGAGCTATTGTACTAATACATAACCATCTTTTCTTGCCTGCTTTTCTTCAATTGCTGCTTAATTGTTGTGGGTTTTTTCCTTCAGGTCCACCATCAACAAGAAAGCCCCTAATGTCAGCTTCCTAGAGAAATGGGCATCACATCGCTTAATGTTTATAGGCCAAATCCATTCCTTAGCATCTTCCCTTTTTGTCTCAAAACTGATTTAAAACATTTGGAAAATCTGTCTATTCAGCCGGAGTGTTCTGGTGCATTCTTTCCTAGAAACAGTGGGGTCAGATGCGATCTGTCTGATGGACTTTTTTGCTGCAATCTATAGCCGTTTCCCCTGAGTCCTGCCGAGCCTGGCAAAGCAGCGCAGCCCTATAATGGCCTCAATGACAATATGTTCTTTGTGTGAAAGAATCCAGGGGGAAGTGCTGGAAGGTGCTCTGGTCAGTAAAAAAAATAGTTTTAGTGCTTGCTTATTTTTATCATTATGTACGTTGCCTCCACTGGAAATATTTTCTTGACAGTAAATAAGCGTCACCATAAAACATTTAACAAGCATGAAGAGAACAAATACAGAGTCCTTTTCATCTTAAAAGGCTTCAGTTGTTAATGTCTGTTATTAGCACGTTTCATTTGAGAGGGCATAAAAGAGGGACTGTATCTTGCGTATTTTTGGACTCACAGTCAAGAGTTTAATCTGTTCACAAATGTAAGTCCCTTATGTGTGATGACAGAAAGATTTCTCTCCCTCTTTAAAAATGTGACCTAGTCCAAAACTCTGTTAGGACAACACGATGACCAAGCCCTGTAGTTGCATTTTGGCAGGGCTTTTCAGGCACAATGCATAGGTATAATCAGGGAAACCCCTCTGCAGAAAAGACTTCATCTGCTCCCATAACTGGTGCCCATCTCTGCCTTCCCAGGGATGCTGGTCCAGTGTGCAAATCTCGTCTTTGTTTTTTCTGGGTGCCAGCAACACCTACTCACCCTGTTAACTGCAAATCACACTCTTCTCTTTCAGCTTTGCACACTATTCATTAACAGCTATAAATATTCAGAATCAGAAACATCCCAGTCCTGTATCAACACTGCATGAGACAAAACACAACTGTGCTGCTCTGCTGTATAGGCTCACAGTACACAGCTCAGCATTAAGTCTTCCATCACCTCTCCCTAAGCACTTGCAATTAACAAATAATTTGAGGTGCATAGGAGTTGGACATGGACAGGTAAGTGGTACTGCTTTTTTTTTTTTTTTAATTTTCAGTCATTTGCCTGATCATAACCACACTGTAATGCTGTCACAAAAATGTGGCTTCTGCAATGAGGGGGTACCAGCCTACTGTGTGGAAGGAAGAAGACATTTTAAAAGGTCAGTAATAGATCAGTTTTTACACTTTAACTTCAGTCACCTACACCCAGGCAAGGCAAAACATTTATCTGGGTTGGCATCACCTCTCTGAGCTTCCCCTTGGCCAGTGCCATCATCTGGGCAGGGCCTTACCAAGTGGTCACAAGAGCATGGCCAAGCATTGCTGGCGGCAGCCACACTGAGCACCTGCTCAGCACAGCAGCCCCTGAGCTGTACCCCACAAGTGTCCCCAGTGCAGCTCAGCACAGCAGCCACCAAGCTGTACCCCACAAGTGTCCCCAGTGCAGCTCAGCACAGCAGCCCCTGAGCTGTACCCCACAAGTGTTCCCAGTGCAGCTCAGCACAGGGCATCCCCCTCCAGACAGCACCAGCGTTAAACCTTGCCTGATAATTTAAAGCCAAGTCCCCTGACTGATTCAGAAGCAATAGCCCCACAGGGGTGAGCAGATTTACCAGCTGTCCAGCTTCTCTCTTGATTGATCTCTGAATGTTTGATGTTTGATTTGCTTTTGCTCCCTTTCAGCTGTGAGGCTATTTGCATCTGTGCTGTCCTCTACCCATAGTCTTCTCTCTTGGCAATGGGCTGGGTTCCGTCTCTATGGTCCTTTTCTCTATTGCAGATCTGCAGTAATCCCACCCCAACCTGCTTAGTGTTTCAGGTGGGAGTGGGGAAATTGTGGGGAATATCCTAAAGGAAGAGTTTTGCAGTTTGATTACTTTTACCGGATTTCTTTCTTCCATGTTAGAGCCGCCTAAGGTTTTCATTTGATGTTAGGCATTGTGTGAAAACCTTCAGCCAGGACATCTGGCATGGTTTTCAAGGTTTTGCTGTGGCATGTTACTGCTGAGTATCCAGCTAGGGCACCATAACTGCACAAGGTCTTCTGAGTGTGATATCAGGTGTCTGGGGGAGACTCCCAAGGAGCATGAAAACCAGGTAATTCCAGGATATCCAGAAACTGCAAGGTGTTGCCAATCCTCAGATAGGAGTGTACCTTTACTGAAAAGCCTCTTGGGTTGCAAGTATTTGTTCATAAGCATTTTATCCTAAATGCATCTCCTTAGTGAAGTTCTCAGAAAGTGCTTTTCAGAAATGGTCACAATTACAGAGCTGAGGTCAATATCTGCATTTCTTACAAGTGAATGTGATTACAGTATCTTTGTTAGCTGCTCATTGGAGATGAGTACAGCTGGGTAAGTAGGGAAAAAGGTCTCCCTATACTATAGAACTCAGTGGGATTACAAAAATCTTGTCCTGCACAGTAGGAACATGGATCTGCTCTGGGAAAAAGGGGGTGAAAGGGAGAGGGATGGCATGGAGAAGCATGTGCAAAGTGATCTGCTTCCAGCTCAGGGAAGACAGGTCTGGGTATGCCCCACCCCAAGCAGGGTGCTCTGTCCCACAGGACACCGCCAATGGTGGGTTAGTCCCTGCTGGGCTGGGAGGTAGATGACAGCCTTACTGATCATCTCCCTCAGGTTTGGCTGGGTCCTCCCTTCTGGATTTCAGTAAGGTGTCATTGTTAATACTGGTGTGCCTTTCTTAGACAAGTAGATTTTATTCCTAAAGCTCATATCAAAAGATTTGGTACCCATGGAGCCAACACATTTTTCAGACCCACCAATTTCTTTACCTGGCTAATAGGATTCTCTGTCATGGTGAGACATGACAGCAGAGTGTGGCAGGATTTGCTTTCTGTTTTGGGGGGTGAAGATGCAGAGTCTTTGGCCTACTCTGAGGCCTGGCTGTCCCTGACTGTTCCCCAAAATGAAGTTGTTCACTAAAGGCAAACCATATCTTAAATAGAGCCACCAAACAAAAAGAGATCCTTGAGAGATCATCTAACTATACCAGATCCTGTCTTAATGCAAGAAGTCAGAGATTATGTACTTTTCTTTATATTTTCTTACCTAACACTTCTTTACTATTTTTGTTTTCCTTGCATTTTTAGGACTCAATATAATTTTTTTCATCACACAACCAAGTCAGGCTGTTTCTGAGGAAGAAGGAGGGCTGGCATCAGCTGATGAGCAGGTGGGTTTCTGGTAGCTGCTAGCCAGGTGTTTTGTTAGCAGCAACTCCAGTACAATGGCAAGATGAAGGTACTTCTTGTGACTCCTGTCCACTTGAGGCCTCAAGTGGAAAAAGACCAAATAACTGTAAGATCCAGAAGAAATGCTGCAGACAGTGTTGTAGCCTGAGAGTTTGCATAGATGAGAGTTTTCTTTTCAGAGCAGACCTGGCTGTCTGTAGACTACAAGACACCTTACTCTGTCTCAAAGAAAGGCAGTTCCACACAGTTTTCCATGGAAAAGAGTTGCTGTATGTGGGTGTTTGTGTCTTATAGGAGCAGTATGAGGCACACAGATTACTGAAGCATACCCACAATCCAGAGGTAGTGTAAAATGCATAGCTATTTCTAAAACAACATAAACTGTCATGCATTTGATGGCTTTCCATATCCAGATGGACATTACTTACATGGCCAATCATTAAAGGTAAACCATATGGCCTTCTCTTCTTTTTTATTGTGAATTTCTCTCATATGTCAGTGTCTAGAATACATTTGGAGTACTTGACTAAAATAGGGACATAAGTTTGTCCTTTCCACCCTACAAGCATTTATCAGCCAGTGAGCTCTAACTGGCTGCAGAAAGGCAGATTCTGTATGTTTCCTTGCACTGGGTCTCTTTTTGTAATTCCACTATTCTCTCTCCAGACAGTGCCATTAGAGCATGTAAAATTTAATTTCCATCTCATCAGTGTCAGAAGCTGATCAAAGATTGCTCACAAAAAATTTTTGTGCTACTGGCTGCACCCAGAACATATGGGCATAGCATTAGTCACCATAGCCTCCACAGCTCCTCCAGCAATTATCATCAAGGAGAAGAAGCACATCGTACGCTTTAAAGGCAGACACACATTTCTCACTGTTTCCTGATAGCAAACACCTCTAGAATGGCAGGATAAGTCAGAAATTGAGCCTTATATAAATCTGTAATGTAAAGAGTTGACCTCATTGTCACCTAAACCACAGTGCCTAGGGCATGTGTGTTATCAGCCACGTGTGTGTACTTTGTCTGGGGGCAGCCCTCCAGTGTGAGCAAATACAGCTCCTGCCTAGGGCAGCGAGGCTGATAGGGTGGCAAGAAACAGCAGAACTGGGATTTTTTCCTTGTCTAATACCAGCTTCTTTTTTCTGCCATAATGTACTGAGGAATGACACATTCCTTACACTCCTCACACCAAGGGGTATTTTCTGTTGGCTAAACAACACAGAGTATGTCATTTTACTTAACCATCTTTGTAATCTCAGATAATGAAGCCACCAGGCACATATTAAAATTAGCATTGCTACCCCAAGTAGACAGGGTTCTGGGTAGACTTCTCATTGGCTTTGTTTGGGAAAATGCTCATTAAAGTGCAGTTTATGGGAAATGGCTGGGGCCTTTACAGCATGCTCAAACTGTACCATTTTCTGGGGAAAGCACACACTGCCTTTCTCCTGAAGGCCTTGGGGGGGGATCTTGATTGTTGTTTTTCAGCTGTTCTCACATCTTGGATTCTATAAGGAATGAAATGCAGTGAGGTGCTGTCAATGGCCACCCCAATGAGGTACAGATTAAGAAGGGCCACTGGGACCCCAGAAACATGCTGAGCTACAGCTGGCAGGGAGGAAGAAGAGGTCTGAGGGTCCTGTCACACTCTTTGTTCAGTTTTGGCAAACTTGTTAGTGGCAGAGGTTTTTTCTTTTTCTTGGGCAACTGAGCTTAGTGTAAGCATGGCTCAAAGCAAAGTCAAAGTCACCTTTTGGGGCACTCAAGAATTTACAGGGCACAAGGGCCTCACCTCAAAGTAGCCACTCATCACTGAAAATAATATGCAGAGGAATTTTCATATCTCATCAATTCCATGAGGACTGCAGAGATAAGAACAAGAAAACTTGCTGGTTGATACACAGCTTATTTGAAAATCATTTGAGGATAGTGCACAGACACACAGCTTTTTGTACCTCCTTGTCTGTCTTCATGTAGACATGCATGAAAACCTCCTCCTGCCATACCTTGGGTACTGCCTTTTCTCAGGAAATTCACCTTGATTGGATTTCTTTTTCCATGGGCTCACACAAATCCCATAGACTACCATTTTGTTACTGTTTGTTATAAATAACCACATGTATATTACATAAATATATAGTTGGTTTTTGCCTCCCCTGAGTGCAAAGAGGAGTGAATATATCACTTCCACTCTGACTCTGTTTATGTGATGATGAAGTTGAGAGTTCCTTCTGTTTTATACCCTCTGAGATAGGGACATGCTTTGAATTATGTAATTTCTTTCTTTCTTTGCTCCTTCAGATGATCTTTCAATAGCTGCTGTGGTCACCTCTCTGTCTGTCCACACAACAGAAAAATACAATACAGAAACATTCTACTTTGACATTTCAATCAGGAATAAACTTCCCTGTATGCCTGCCCTTTGCTAACTTCCCACTTGTGTTTGAGTTTGCTTCAAAGAGTAAATAGGGAGCTGTTCTCAGAAGCACAAGCTCTCTTTGTGAGAAACCACTCTACAAGCGAAAGGTAGTTTTTGAATCATGTCAGATTATAGTCTTTTTATATTACAATGAACTTTTTTCTATTGTTGCCATAGTAAGTTAAAAATTAATTACTTATCTGGAAAGTGTTTAGGCAAGCTATGTCCTTAGGAACATATCTTCTAATTTTATTTTAGAAGCAAGATCTGTGCTATAAATTGAACCATTTTTGTCTCTGTTGCCTTTTTTTCAGTAGTGATTTTCAGACTCCTTAGATCTTGCATGTCATTGTAACAGATTATATTGACCACAAATGGTATGTGCATATACAGTCCTTTAGCAATTTAAATACATTTTCTTCTAGAGAATTACCATAGAAAAAGGAGTGTTGTAGCAAAAAAAAAAAAAAAAAATCCTTCTGTGTATTTTAGGGAAACCGTGCTTTAGAGAGGTGAGACCAAGAGTAGAGGTTGTGATTTGTTGGGCATCCTGTGCCGTAAGACCAGATGAGACTCCCCCAAAGGAGAGGTTTGCTTATTCCCATGCAGTGCAGCATCTAAAGCCAGCAGGACAAAGTGAATCAGGTCATAAATGCACAGTTTGGAGGTTATCTTGTTCAAAGCAGTAGTTGCACTACCCAACACTTGCTAAGAAGCTGCTGTTCGCAAGACAAATATTTTGTATCAAGCCATTACTGGGTTTGTTACGAGCTGTGGACACATAATAAAAAATGACTACAGTAATATCTTGATGATAGTCCCTACACTGATCAACTGCAAATGATCTGATTAACAGTCAGCTGCTGATTCCCAGTTTAATTAATCCTGATGGGCTATTGATGCGCCACAACTGTTTGTCCTAATAATGAGGTTTGAAATTAGACTGCGACAAGCCACTTAGACAGCTGCCAAGGAAAATAATCATTTAGGAGAGGAGGGCGAGCAATGGAGACAGAGGCAGAGGAGGAATGGCTGCTATTTGACAGAAAATTCACATGGCTGTGTCACATGTGTTTTATTTTTACATTTGGAGCACATTAACTGTACCAGCAGTAAGTGGTGACTGCGAGACACATAACTAGCTTTACAATTAAGAGTGCTACTTCTCATCAGTATGCAAAAGCTAAACATGAAACATGAAGTGTGTTAATAGCAGAATATATGTAGCTACAGACCATTGAACAATTTAGGTCAGTCCTTTGCAATGTTTAATTAGACTAATATATCTGTTTGCAATTAATAACAGATGTGACAAGCTAATGTGTCCATGTACTGACAAATTAACCTTTGCCCATCAGCTGCTCGGATCTGTGAGAAAAGTGCCATGTTTTGCCTCTGTTCAACTGAACCTAAATAAAATTGCAGGATAATTATAAACATAAATGTTAATAGAATGTGCTTTCCATGGGAAGCAGAGACCAAAAGCAAGTATTTCTCAGCCAGGTCATCGTACTGTACTTTACCACGTGTCAAAACCTGCAAATTATATTTTTCCATTTGTCTCAGTGCAATTAGTGTGTGATTTGACAGATGCTAGTTCGATAGTCCTCACCGCCAGTAGACCTGGGACATACCAGAAACCCTAAATTAATAGCCAGGATAAGAATGCTTCCATAGCCATTCAATCTTTGGCTTTATTTGCTGTCTGCAAGCAAATGTGCCCTCAATTTGTGACAAGCCTTGCCACTGAAGTGACGTGGCAGACATGTCTGTCAGGACTTGGGCTGAGGCCATCAGCATATTCCAGACAAGTAATGGGAACATCTCTCACCCCCTGGGCTGGTGGTCTGTTTGCATTTCCAATATCACCTCTCTATCATTCTCTTTCTCTCTCTCCTGCTCCCACCCCCTTATATATATTTTTTTTTAATATGTATTTTAAAATATATGTATCTTAAAATTATAGGCACCTTATATGTATGTTATATATACATATTGTAGGCATCTTTCCCTGCTTTGCATTAAGATCTCTTAATAAAACCCTGTAATTGGTGGGACTTATTGTGTTTGTATATGAATATAAATATATGTATATATACATGTATGCATGTGTGTATATGTACCCACATTCATACACATATACAAAATGTGTGGGTACATATGTATACATGTATATGCACTTGTCTATTATTTATAGTAAAGGTACTTGCAAACAATATAATATTTTAAATACTATTAAGTGGTTATTTTCCTCTAAATTTGATCTAAACTGCAGCCTTTTTATCTCTAAGGTTTCAAAAGCGAGTGTCATGTTTGGGTGTTCCACATCTCCATGCTTACCACTTCTGCAAGATTGGCCTTTTTGGGCACATTGACATGTTGGCTTCCTTAAGTTCTCTCTGTTAATGGCTCTCAAAGACTAGATTCTGACCTGGGCAGGCCCAGTATTTCCACTCCTGAAAGTCTTGCTCTGCATTTTTGCATGCATGTTGATTAGGAACTAATGGCTGGCATCTCTGGAGGCTGCCTTTGTGCTGAGATGATACAAAACCTGTTGTGCGATTCAACATGTCTTGTCTGTGGCAGTAACCAAGCCTGGCACTCCCCTGGGACCCAAGAGATAAGGCTCTAAAGTGCTGGGCACTCTGGGGGAACTTTCAGCACCCACTCTTGAAAGGTGTGCACTTTTCAGCACCCACTCTTGGCACTAATACCTGAAGTTTTGGTCCCATCATCAGCCCCATCTTTGGATCATATTTATAGTATCACATCTGAGACTGAGTGCAAGTCATCAGCAGCCTAGAACTAGCAACAGGATTTGAAGAAAATCTCATAAAAACAGGGCAACATTAAAACACAAAGGAGCTATCAATTATGTGTGCTACTGCTCCTTTGGACATTTGCTTTGTGGAATATACACGTAAGGACTGGGTGTATATTGACATCCCTCACCCAAATAAGTGTCAAGAGGTAAAGCATTATTATCTCTCAGCCATAAAACCACAGTCTCCACTCATTTTCCCTCCTAAAGGTCAGACATTCGCAGCCTGCATGTACTGCCCCTAAAATGAATGCCACACTGTCATCAGCATTCAGCACCACAGCTGCAGAATAAAGGGAGCCCAGCCAGCCACATGAGAAAGAGGAGATAAAAAGAAACCAGAAAGCAAAAATAAAATGCCTTAAGTCTGTGCAGCAGACTTTTGCCCTCCCTCACTAATCAATTGTCCTCCTGGTGTTCATTCTCTGCACCAAGTGACTGGCATGTGGGATGGGCTGTGCAGAGAGCAGCAATCCCAAATACACATGGGATGGGCTGTGTAGAGAGCAGCAATCCCAAATACACGTGGGATGGGCTGTGCAGAGAGCAGCAATCCCAAATACACGTGGGATGGGCTGTGCAGAGAGCAGCAATCCCAAATACACGTGGGATGGGCTGTGCAGAGAGCAGCAATCACCCAAACCCACAGCACAACCCGGCCCATGTGGGCCAGAGCAGCAGTGAGGCACCCTGGAGCTCTTCCATGCAAAGACCAAACAAGTGCTCCTTCCACAGCACAGAGGACTCATCCTCCTAAGCTCTGAGAGAGCTTGAGACCCTTGTTCCCTTTCACTCAATATAAGTTTTGTTTTACAGTGAAATGTTTCTCTGCAAAAGCTGTCCTTAGCAAGGGGAGGGGAGGTGCAGAGCAGCTGGAGCCATGGGGATGCTCCACAGGCCTCTCTGTGGCACCTCTCCCTGCTGCCTTGGGCTCTGTTGATAAACCCTTATCAACAGATAAGGGATTTATTCAGTGTGGACCATGGGCGTGGTTGCCATGCTCATCATGCTCATCATGCTCACCCACCATGCTCATCAGTGTTACAGCAACAAGTCCCAGGACATTCCTACATCTTAAGGCCAAATATTCTACCTGTAAACTGTGTCTTAAATTTTTAAGTGAAATTACCACCTCACTTGAAACTCTGAAGAGGCATTTTTTAATTCTATCTTGGAATTATATTCTTTTTTAAATTTTTTTCTTTCTGATCTGTTAGGAATATTCATCCTTCAAATTATAAGTTTAGAAAGGTATGTAATCTTAATCAGGCAACAGCTTGGAATGCAGCTTATTTTGACATATCAACAGTCTGGGAAGAAGTAAGCCATCCCAATCTTTCCCTCAAATCTCTGATGTGAGGGCAGTAGAAGTGAGGGTAGAAGGAAGAGACTGTGTGCTGAGAACTCCAGCCTCACAGCTGGACATTTGCCCAGAAAGGAACAAGCCCTATGGCAGAAGATGCTGCCCAAAACTCTTTAGGTAGAGCCTATATGCATGTTTATGGAAGAGGCATACAGAGCAGCAGCCAGAGTTTCAGGCCCTTGTTTCCCTTTCTGGCCTGAGTTTTGCTCTGTGAGTTTGGTGACAGGACAGGACAGGCACACTGGTGTGTGTTTCTCTTCCAGAGCAGCAGAGGGGAAGAGTTGCTCCATGCTCAGGAGCTGGAAGTGCCCAGAGCATGACCTGCAGGGCACCTGTGCCAGCTACACTATGGGCTTGTCTCTTCAGGTTTGCTTTTAATAATTGTTCAACAGCTCATGTGTTTGAAGGAGGGAATAGATTTTGAGATTACTCCTGCCCCCTCTTTGCCCTGTGTATCCTTGGGAGCGTGGCAGAAAGGTAGCTGCTGGCGCTCAGGGAAAAAAAGAAGTGTAATGGATTGGAAAAGTGTATACTTTACTTTGAAAAGTTCATCCACGTGTTTCTGAGTAGTTAAAAAAAGAAAAAAAGAAATCTATAAATGCTACATAACTTTTTAATGAATATGGCCTTTAGTTAGGCTGAACTTCCAAAAAATAGGTTTGAACCACTACAATACTGTATCCTGATAGATTCCTGTGTGGGGAAGCCTGTGTTTGTGTGCTTCCAGGAAACCACTGTCACCACTGTGTGTGAACCTGATAGCAGCAGATATAGAAGCAATCATTTCTAAATGAAGTGTGAGGCTTTGGAGTGGATTTATCCCTCTCAGCCCAGTTCTGAAAGGCTCCTCACCAGGGAGTGAGTGGTTTACTGCCTTGTGTGGGGTTGCTGAGGTGGGGGATGTACCTGAGCCCGTTTCTGCAGGAAGCCAATACAGAGGTTTGGAAAGATGATCAGTTTAAAGCTGAAGAAAGCCCCTGTCCTTTGGGTTAGCATGTTCCTGCCACATCAAATCTCCCCACAGAAGTGCCAAAGGTGGGTGCTGCGTGCAGGATCCCAGCACAATCCCAGTCCACATGCTGAACACTGGATACTCTCTTCTGAGTATTTAGGCAGCAAAGAGGAAACGAATGAAAATCTGATATTCAGCATATATGCAGTCATAACAGATAAGTTGGAATTAACTCTTTGACTGTCATTCTTGCTATTTTACTTTAAAATGGGAGGCTTTTTATTATTTCTTCATGTGCACATCAACTTTTGTGTCTCTCATTGCAAGACTTGCTTCATTTCTCTGTAGAGCTACAATCAAAGGATACATGTATGAGGGGCCCAATAATTTTCAGAGATTTTTATTTCAAGCCATTAAAGCTGAAATACATTACTCCCTTTCCAAAGCTTTCAGAAAATAAGCAGATGAAAGCTCTGGGCTTTCTGTTGTTCTTGTTCTTCCACTTGTACAAATAACACATAATAACACCTGCATTCAAAAACTGGGTATTTTGCCCTTCATATCCCAAACCAGTATAAATTGATGTGGTTCAGATCAGCTATTAAAAATTCCTCTCTACCTTTGCCTCAATTTATAGCAAAGCAATATGGCTCTGGTAGACTGGTATTATGAATAAATGGTATTACTGCATAACCTATCATGTGAAATTAGATTCTCTATCAAAAACAAAAGTTTTAGCAGGATGAAATTATGATTCTGTGAGCAGGTCTCCTGCTCTGGCATCAACATTGATGCAAAATTGATGAAACTTCCAAGTGAAATTGCATTGTTTGATCTTCACAGTCCTGGAATAACATAGCCTAAAGCTACAGTTTCTGTAAACTTACTTTGCACAAACGACTTAGCCAGTACTGATGTATTGACATAGTGTGCCCATGAATGACATTAGGGCTACTTAGAAAAGAGACAAAATAACAGCAAAAGAATGCAGCAATTGGTTCTGAAATTACCTTTTTCCAGTGAACCTCTCTGAAAAATTACCTTTTTCTGCTGAGTCTCACTCAAAAATTACCTTTTCCAACTGAAGCTCTCTCAAAGTGCCTTGATGTTAAGCAATATAGTTTTTAGTTGAAAATGTCACAAGGCCATGAAAAGAAATTGATAGAAAATTTCAGGGTTCCTTGTTGATATTTGAAGCAGCCTGTGGATTTTTGTTCTTTAACACAGATCTTCTCTGCTGTGCTACCACTTTGATTTCTGTCTTGCCCAAACCAGCATGTTTCTAGGCTTAATGGCTTCACTGGAAGGAATGTGAAGGTGATTTAGTTATTTCTGTGGCGGTGATGTTACCAGGAGAAAATTGGTAAACAGATGTCTCCTGAGCCCTTTCCAATTGCATACAAGGTGTTGGTTTGTTTTTAATAATGAATTAGAATAAATAATCTCTCTCAATGTCTTTCTTTTCAATGCATCCATAAATGCAATAGTAGTCTGATTGTCTGAACTACTTAGGTGAAGGTGCTCAGATATTTGTCTACATATGTGGCAGACAGGAAACAGTGATCCAGAGCTCGTGGAAATCAATGGAAGGACTCCCACAGCATCAGCAGGCTTTAGTTCCAACCTGTAACTGGAAGTTCAGAGACCAGGTGACTGTCAGCAGGAATTTAGAGTGGAGGATTGCAAAGGCAGGGATCAGGTTTTGCTGTACTTGATAAGGCTGAAGCCTCAGGCTGTTCATGCAGGTGGATCTAACACCCGTACACAGCCTCAGTGAGCTGTGGCAGGCAAAAGAGGCAGTGTATTAGCAAAACTGGGAGCCAAGAGACACCGAGATTAAAGGTATGGGCACCTGAATAAGATACCAAGAGACAGCTAGGGGATAATTTTACAGTGCAGTGGCAGTAATTATATGTGTACAAGTTCTTACTCTGGTACATGCAAAGTGAACTTCCTCTGAGGAGTGAGGTACTTTGCATTTACTGAGGGTTTGAGCATGGATGCAGGCAATTGCTGCAGAGGAGCTGGCTCTCTGCTAGCTCCCACCCTTGGAATGAGTTCTCATGCTCATAACATAGGGGGGAATTCATCTCCCTGCAACACTTGGTCTAAAATAGCAATTAAAGTTCCCTCAATGGTCAATGGAGACAGAGAGACCCCATCAAGTTCCTCCCAACTGTCCTGGTGGAATTTTCATCCCTTCTTATCACAGAAGGGATGAAAATAGGAAGTTGTGGGCATTCCAGCTGCCTGCATGCAGTCAAGCTGCCATGCTCCATCCCGTGCACAGCCCTCCACAGAGGTGGCCGTGCAGTACCCAGCTCTGGGATTATCCTGGGAGATGCAGTCCTGCTGTGCACTGCTGCTCTCTTCCCAGCAGCCTGTCCAGCTCCTGAAGAAACTGCCTTGAGGCTGCTCTCTCCTCCTGTTGAGAGTGAAGGGGCATCCAAGACAGCCATGAGTGGATGGGGCAGTTCCATCAGGAAGATGTGGAAAAAGGGCTGGCTGCATGGGTGCTCTGGGCTGATTGAATGAGCTCTGGATAGGAGACTGCCTCTGAAACACAGTGCAGCTCCCACAGCTTATGGAGACAGTGAGCAATGAGCTGCCCAACAAAAAGGGAGAAATGCAGTCTTGGACTGTGTAACTTCCCAAAGGACAGTGTTTCCAGCTGGATTTCATGGCAGAGAAGTTGTACACAAGTTGTGATTTTAAACATAAATTGTTTAAAACAGACAGATGATAATTAGATAAATTAATTAAACACAAATGTATTAGAGATAATATTAAGAAGATTAGTTATGAATCCCTTTTGGTTGTGTATTGTGCTACAAAGGAAGAAGAACAATGCATTTAAGAGAGGATACTTGAGCATCAGCTATTGTTGGTCGATGAACACTGCAAGATCAGCTTTGAAGTTTATATTTAATTAATATATTGAGCAGATTTAGCCAGAAAAAAGCCTACAGGAGGAACAAAATGCTCCTCATAGAAAAGTGCATCTTATGTAAGTTTTCAATGCACTGTAGAATATGTTTATTACAAGTTATGGCGTTTCAAACTGATGGCCCTGAATTCAGGGAAAACATAAGATTAACCAGAACCCTAAAAATGTGAAAAACTCACTGCTTCCCTTAGAAAATCTATCCAATACCTTCATTAATGTCATGTATATTGACTTAAATCATCAGTCAATGCTTTCTGCCTGTGGGTCTGACATTGTTACCAGGATTGTAACTACAGCTGGCTGGAAATAGACAGTTATGCACCATGAAAGCATTTGAGGTTTCAGAATTTATCAATATCTGTAACTGCAGAGGAATGAGCCCTTCTGTGTTATTGCATTGACTGAGGTTTAATGAAATCCTTACACATTTTGGGCTGGTTGTATGTGCCTTGCCAGAGGTGGAGCAGGGCTGGCTCTGAGTGCCACCTGGGTGCTGTAGGAAGGTCACAAAGCATTTTTTGGATGGTCCAAAGTGCTTTGGTCCAAAGCATAGTTTTGGAACTGGTTTCTGCCTTTGCCAGTCCTCCCTTAGCTCATGGAAGGCTTAGGGGATTTTTCCAGCAGGGGTGAAAAGAAGGATGTGAATGTAAGTATTTATATTCACAGGATAACAGTAATTTACAGTATGCATACCCAGTAAGAACATTTGGCATGGGGCAAATCTTTTTGGTAGAGGATGCTAATTTTTATAAAAATCCTATTTTCTCGTGCCAGTCCAAATCTTTCTGGGTGCAAACAGTTTGCCAGGACTGATGTGGGGAAGAAGGGTGCACCTTTCTACCTGTGGCTCAGATAAGGAGCACTATGAAGCCCTTGAGCCCACAGACAGCAGTGAAGGCTCCTCAAGGTTGATGCCAGCACAGGAGGGGCAGGTACCTGTGCAGAAGTGAGTGCTCTGCAGAGCAGGTGCAGTGACAGCCAGGGAGCTAACAGAGGGAGATTCACAAGCAAATCCTGCAGAAGACAGCCTCTGCACAATGTTAGTGCATGGGAAACCACACTGTGCCTTTTCCAAGCCCATCCTCTTCTTCTTGTCAGTAACACCCTTCAGTAGTTGCCTCTTCAGATTGTGCCATAATACCACATGGAGGTGTAACTCTTTACCATGCCAAAAGGGTGATTTCTATGAAAATCTCTTACAAAGTAAAATAATGTAGCTACACCCCTTATCAGGCAGGGCAGCAAATGTCCTACAGTTTTCCTGAAGGAAAGAGTACTCTGAATCTTTTAATTTAAAAGACATGGAATGTACCTCTTTCCAAATCAGCATCCATTTCAAAGGAGTCAGCTCTGGGATCCCACAGCCCAGCCAGGTCTTCCTCTGGGGTTGCCTCTGCTGAACTCAGCTTTTGGAGCTTCATGTGGTCAATATGCTCCAACAACTCCCAAAGGAAAGCTGTTCTGTTGGAGGAATTGTCTTTTGTTAATCAGGAGACACAGGCCAGCTCTTTTAGCAATAATTAGCATGGTGCACTCGGGTATCCTGGCATAGAGAGATGAGATTTAACACTCAGTTACATTTCATGCTGAAATAAATCCATTACAACCTTTGGAATTTAAATTGTTGCTACCCCATTAACCTGCTAATGGACACAGGATCACAGGATAATCTGAGTTGGAAGGAACCCAGAAGGACCATCAAGTCCAGCCCTTGTGAATGGCCCAGACAGGTATCAAACCTGTGACTTTGGCATTATGGGCACCTTGATCTGACTAACAAGCCTCTCCTGTTTATAGTTGTACAAAAATCAAGGGGAGAAGTGTGATTTTGTGGATTTGGAAATCCATTTCTAATAAACAGGAGCTCTTTTCAGGAACTGAATTTTGAGCAAAGCTGAATGCCAAGGGATAAGTTTGCTCTTATTTTATAAAGATGGGCTGGGACTGAACACCTTGCACATCTAAACCTCAGAGTGACTAGGAGCTGGAGATGCACAAGAAATGTAGGCTAGAGCAGTGGAGGTCCCCCTTGCAGAATAGTTTAGGTAAGAACACTCCCATTTGAAATTTCTACAGGGTTACATGGATAGGAAAGCTATGATATTTCCTGTCCCATTATAATTTTTATATTCCTTAAAAATGAATACCTGAAGTACAGACTATAAAAGCAGGACTGAAGTCATTAATAGGCCAGATAGGATACTATCAAAGTGTCTGTGACTCCCCACATACATTAGTGGTGGAACTTGCTTTCCATAAAGAGCCCAGTAAAATAACTGCTCTCCAAACAAATCCTCTGAAACAAAATGCTCAGCTTAAAGTCCAAACCCCCTGATGACTTTTTTTTTTAACATCACGCATATTTTTTGTGTTCTTTCAAGTGTTCCTCATATTTTTCACCTTATGAGACATAAGGTTGTGTGCCTTCATCCTCCGTAATTTTGGCGGCTGTGTCAGTTCCCGGGCAGAAGTGACACCTGTTTGCATTTTTGGTAGCTCACCTGCGCATCCAAGCTCCCACCCCACTCCGGCGTGAGGAGGAGGAGAGCCGTGCCGAGGAGTCCAGCCCGGCAGAGGCTGCGGTTCGATCCCCCGAGCCCGGAGCGGTGACCGAGCCGTGCCCAGCCCGGGGCCACCCTGCGCATCCCGGGGTGCCGCTCCCGGGGTGCTGCTCCCGGCGCTGTTTGGGAGCCCACCGCTAGATGTCCCATGGATTAAGCGGAGCTCAGGAGCGCTGTGCACGCCGGCCCGGCCCGGAGCGTTTGCGCGTCCGGGGCCGAGGGCGGAGGGCAGGGAGGGAGCGGCGCTGGAGCCGGAGCCGGAGCCGGAGCCGGAGCGGGAGCGAGCGGCACGGGTGTGAGCTGGGAGAGCACCGCTCCCTCCAGCTGGGGAAAGAACAGCTCCATGAGCTGCCCACGCTGATTTCAAGGCCGTATTTTAAGGCCCGGCCATACACACAGCAGCCCTGCTGTCAGACCAGGCTGGGTTTAAGCTTTCCACCGCCTCTCAGCACACAGAACTGCCTGCCCCGGGGTCAAGCTTGTCCTTTAATTCATTTTCTTTTAAAGGTGTATATTTTTAATAGAAGCAGGTGCCACATTTTTCTTCTACAAGAGGAGTGTAAGACTCTTCATGTTGATTTCTATGAGACTGAAGACAAATTGAAGATAGCTTTTATTTTCTGTTGTAGTCTGGAGAGGTCCAGGGTTACAAAATGGACAGCCCAAAAGCTCAGAAACGTGAAGGAAAAAGCTCAGAAACATGAGGAAGTTGACATTACCTTCTGCAAACTGCTGCTGCCCATGAGAGGTCCAGAAATCCTGTTTCATACATTTCATCCTTAGCTTCTTTCCTTTCATCCCTTGCTTCTTTCATTTCATCCTTAGCTTCTACAAACACGCATATTTTTTCAAATGTTTAGACTAGGGGAAGCAAAGGAAGCATTTATCAATATTTTTAAAAATCCATTTAAATTATGGAAATAAAGTCTGAAACACTGCACTTCTTTCTCCTCAAGGGCCCCTTAAAGAGAGTCCCAGAGAGACAGGTGTAGCTTGCTTGCCAGAAATATGGGACTGGAACTGGGGAAATGGGCAAGCTGATATAAGACAAACACATATGGGGGGGAAAAAAATAGAAAGAATAGTCACCTGGAGCCAATTGCCATGGACCTGTTTTATGTGCTGCAAAACCTCTGACAATACATAGCTGGCTAAAAAAATCAGACTTGACAGCAAAAAATATGCAGATAGTATTTATGTCTTATGTCTTGCTCTTTAAACAAAATTTTAAAAAAAGAAAAGGAAGTATGAGTTATTTTGTGATCATTTATATATTACAGAGAATTTGAGACTCACTTGATTAAAAACTAGCTGAAAGAATACACCTGTTTAAAAATCTCAGTAGATTAGTTTATAATCTAATAAAAAGGCCAGGGATTAAGGATATCTCCAATGTCATTCACCTTTATTTTTGGTGTGCTGCATTATGGCAACCTTGAATCTTTCTGCCCTAGCCATTGGCAGTGACATCCAGTAGTGAGGGCAAAAATGAACAACTACAACATTTTTTTTCCCACATCTAAATTTACCTGATAAGTAGCTCAAAACATGGTTCTCCTCTGTGACCACCCTCAGGCTGCTGAGCGCTTGTAGGCAAAATGCCACCCAGCCCTTCACCCAACAAGCAGGGAATAAGCAGAGCAGTAGAATAATTAAAGGATTGCCTACTGGAATTTATTTTGGGGGATTATTATTATTATTATTATTATCATTGTTGTTGCTGCTGTTGTTTTTGTTGTTATTGAAATTTCTGGGTTTGTTGCTATTAATTTGGTTACCAATACCCCAAAGGAGACAATGCAGTTTAAAACCTGGGACTTTCAGTACAGCAGCAGAGCCAAAACTCCTGCAAACAGAGCTGAATCCTGGGCTGCTGCAAAGGGTGAGAAGGGGAGAAAGGTCGAGTCATTCATGATAGGAGGGGTCTGTCAATGACATTGGTGGTTGTGCTTATCTCCACTGTATGAAAACCTTCTTTATTTAACAAATTAATGTTCCCTCTGTGGAGCACAGAAATGTAAAGCAAGTGACTCAGAGCTGTCTGCTTGGCTCTCTCAGGGCCAGCCAGCCAGGGGTTACCCTGGTACCCTGGAGGTCTGAGAGGTGGAACTGGAACAGACCAGGACAAACCCTTCTGGAAAGCAGACCACAAGGCGGGCTTGGAAAGCAGTTCTGCTTTCTGCTGCTCTGCTGGGTCTCTGAGAGACAGAAAATGTTGGATGTGAAAATGTTGCTGAGGAAAAGGGAGAACCAGGAGAGGGAAGCCTATGGAGCAACTCTAATCCTCTGGGTTAGGGGGGCTCATGAGGCACAACAGCCCCACAAGGTTCACCATATATCTCTCAGTGAATTACCATGTTGGTATGGATGCATTGATGGCTGATGTCCTTTGAGTTAAGTAACAGAATAAACATGAATTTGTACTCTTAAACCCCCCTCCTGCTGTGTTTAATGAATTTTTAGTTCAGGATGTACATAAATAGTCAGGCAAATCAAATAACAGGAATTACATTTTACAATAAAAATAATTAAACCTAAAGTATAGACTTAGTCTCTGTTATACAAAGAAATGTAAATAATCTCTGCCAAGAAGTGCAGGAGTTCACTTACGGAGCTTTAACAGTCACCACACTGAGGGGTGGGAGGCTTATACAAATATTGTCTTTTATTATAACATGGAAAACATAAAGCTGTATCAGGAGTAATGATATTTTCTGAAAGCTATTGGAAAATAATGTAAATTCCCGCCTTGAACAATTACTTTTTTACATGAATAACAATTACAGTCCAGTTCATTAGTTAAAATTAAAACCAGTTTATTAGAAAAGCATCATTAAAACGTATGGTGTGGAGCAGAATATTCTTCTAACTGGGACAGGAAGCAATAGTGAAATAGCACTGAATGACATTTATTACTGCTCTTCTGAAAACAGGGAAAATTTTCTGTGGCTGAGACTTGATACTCCATTTGCCAGCTTGAGTTTGCTTTGTGTCGGTTTGTTGTTTTTTTGTGAGCGTACTGTTATTTCATATTCTTTTTTTCATTCCTCTGTTTAGAGAGAAAAAAGTGAACAAGCGAAGCACAACCTTTGGTAGACTGATCTGTGACACCCCATAATCTTTTGATACTGCCTTGATTTCTAATTGTGTTTTTCACATTTTTAGCAAAAGAAATATGAAAAAAACAGAAGTGTAACCTATATTATTATACTTTAATGTGATGTTCTACTTTTCTGTTTGTAGTTCTTGAAGTTTTTGTCTTACTTCATTAAACATTTAATAAATCACTGCCAGTTTTGTGACAGATTTTAACCATAACACAAACAGCAGGAGGTGTAAACTCAGTTCAGTTCGTATAGGCATATAATATCCGTGTCGACATCATCATCCCCTCAAGGCATATTGGCAAAACGGCCAATGGAAGCTAAGCTTTTTCCGACAAAGCTTCGAAAATAAAGTTTTCTTCTTTTATCTTACTACAAATCAATTGGAGCCCTTACAGCAAAATCCTATAAAATAACTTCAAACACTGCTTCTTAGTCTAAAAATTTGTATTATGGCTAAAACTCTTTGAAGTTTTATGACTGAAGTTTGGAGAAAAATGATTTAAGTGCTATCTGCTAGACATCAGAGTGTCAAAATTTCTCTCAGTTTTCTTGACACATAAACTGCTACCTACTGTATGTTTTCTAGAGGTTTTTTTCTTTCTTTTAACCACCTAACCCAGCTTGCTTGATGAAAGTTTCTTAACTGCAGTTTATCCCATTGAATTAATACCCTTTTAAGCTTTGGCTTAAAATAACTGATTGCTTCATTTTTTGATTTTCAGCATCTCTGACAACACAGGTGGCAAGGAGGTGGGGAAAAGAGCTGCTTTGCAAGTGTCATATTGATTTTTGAATAGAAAAGAAACAGGTAAGTTGCCCAAAGCAACACATTTGCAAAATGTACAAGTGAGTCCTTGCTTTGGGGCAAATGTTGGAATAAGGTCTATTGCAGTAAGCTGTTTCTCAAAGGGGAGAAAAGATCCTCCTGCAGGAAAAGCTGTAGGGTGGGTGGCTCATAGGACACCCAGAAATGCTGGCTGTAAATAAGGTTTCCTGCTGCTCCTTTTGCAACATGTCAGTGAAAGAGAGCCCCTCGCATGCTGCAGCATGAGTGGGCAATGGTTAAATGGTTAAATACTTTTTGTAGATCCTGAGGTACCTAAAGGCCTGAGGAGGTCAGGAGCAGGGTGTATCCTGTCCAGCTGCCATTGCTCTTTTCTCTCAGGCAGAGTTTGGTCCTTTTAACCCAGGCACCCATCAGTGCCCAGCACTGATATTGTGGTCTGGATACAAACATCAGCATAAAATGTCATTTGGAAGAGCTTTATTTGGTTAAAATTTCCAGAGTGCAAAAACCTGACGAAGAGCTTTGAAATTAGGGGCACAAAAATAAAAATTTGATCTAAAGCATACCTTTTGTTTACCTTTTTTGTTTCATTTTTAAAAATCAGAAAATACTGTCAAAATTTTCCACAGAAGAAAAATGATGTTGCACTGACAGAGTTGCATCAAAGAGACATGTGTCAAAATTCAGTAAGATGGTTACCACACAAAAATTAAGCAAGGAGCACAAAATCTTCTGCAGAGAACAATAGCAAGAAAATGTAAAAAAAGAAAACCCAAACCAACAACTGTGTCATTCTGCCTACTGCAACCTTACAAAATTTTATTAACCCAACATGACTGATTTGTTTTGATAGGCATGGAAAATATAATAATTTGAGGGAAGAAGGAGGAAAAGGGCGGAGGTCCATTATCATCACCTTGGAAAAGGATGGGTGAATAGATTTTGTGCCTGAGCTGTTAAATTCATAGTACATCTTCACATAGCTGGAATAACATAATAAAGTGACTTAAATATAAATGCCATGTAAGAACTACTCCATAGTGAACAGTTAAAATGATGGCATTCAAAAGAACTTCCTCAACAGAGCCTGCTTTTGCTGCTAATTTGCAGTAGATCTGCCCTCTTTACTTCTCCGTTCCTCTTGCTATACCTCAAGGCATGCTGGGGGCTCACCCATCATGCGCTGGCTCATAACAAGTTGAGAAGAGGGAGCTCAATTGCAGTGTACAAGAAACTGAAGCGTAGGTCCACGGGGCTGCAGGAAACCATCAACTGTTCAGAACGGGCAAGCTGGAAAAAGATCTTGCCAAGGAAAACATTGCATGAAGTCAAATGGCATGTTCCCCAGAGCAGCCATGCAGAGCACTGTGAGGGGGGGAGCAGAGCTGCTCAGCAGCAGGGAGCTCCAGAGCACACTAAGGACAAAGCCCTCTGGAAGGCCACATCATGCTTGATGGGCTTTTAATGCTGAACAATTGCAAATTGCCATTAATGCTCCAATAGAACACAGATACACAAGACTTTTCCCTTCTGTCATGAGGCATTAGGTCAAAAGACTGGATAATAACAGCAATATTAGTCCCACCAGAGAGCTGGGCTGACACAGGCTGCATGGACATGTGGGCATGTTTTTGGCACTTCAGGCACACCATGATCTAACTTTCTGTCTGTCTCATGTCACACACCACATGGCATTGAGCAGGCCCTGGGCTCTAGGAGGCAGCTCTGAAAATGTGCTTTGCCTTTTCATGGTCTTTTCACCTGGCCTGTTATGACATAGTAGGTAAAGGAAGCTGCAACATAAGAAAATGGCTGGGTAGGTATAAAACCCCCAAATAGTTTAACACACTCTTCCTATACTGATTCTCTACTCTAAAACACCAGGCTGCAATGCAGATGATAAAGCTCCATCTGACAACAAAATCCTGACTTCACACTACCAGTCACATCGATCAACATCTGAACTAATGTCAGAGTCTTCTCTTACTAATGAGCTGCTGCACTGAGATGCAGCTTTGCTATCAGTCAGATACCTGTAATGAGGTAGAATGAATGGCAAGACCCCTCTTCAGACGCTTTCTCTCATCTAGCCACAGAGGGGCTTCGTTGTTCACTTATTTTTGGTACAGACAAAGAGTTTCTTCCTGAAGGTCTCTACCAGCATCACACAGTTACTCTAGCACCTATTTTATATGTTAGCTGCAGCTGTTTGGAAAATTTCTAACAGGAATGAATTTTTTTTTCCCCTTCTAATCATTTGCAATCCCACAGCTTCCATATAAGGGGCTGTAGTCCCAATGCTTGCATATAATGACATTTTAATGTACACTTCAAATTCAAATGAAAGTACCTTACCATGTTTCCAAGTTGGACATGTTCATGTAGCACTCTGCTTTCCTTAGATTATCTGGCTAGAATGCACATCTGTCCAGCTGTTTATGCTTTGATTTGAAGACATAACTACCATGCAGTGGTGTATCCTATTTACCCATCCCTTAATATCACAGGAGGGATGTTCTCCAAATCCATAGCTTTCCATCAATATAACAAAGCCACTGTAATGATTTCTTTATTTTTCACTGCCTGTCATGCTACTGCTGAATGGTCTGAACTGAAGTTACTGTCAGACCCAGAGGTTCTACCCAAATCTGATCTAAGGCAGTTTGCTAAGAAGGTAATTTACAGCTGCAGCGATTGAAGAAGCATCCTAAAACTGTAATAGAGGAAAACTCAATAAGCAGCAAGGAAAGCTGCAACATTTGTTACGAGCACTCTCTTTGGGTATTAAATTAAGAGCAGGGTGGTTTTCTGTACTGGGGTAAACTCTCAGCACAGACAAGTTAGCTATTATTTGTTACTCCTATGAAAACAGTCATTACAGAAAGGCTGGGCTTGGGTTTGTGTTGCAAACTGGGGTTGTGACTTGAATCTTTCTCATCTTCCCAAATATTTCAGTCAGGTTTTCTTTTTCTTTGTCTTAAACCAACATCCTATGTCTCTCAGTGGCAGGTCTCAGCATGCAATTATTTATGCACATCTCATTCCATGCCACATAAAAAGGGTTATCAAGTTTGTATCTTTAAGACTAATGAGCTGTTGGTTAACACTTTTGAGGCAATTAACCAGAGCTATCACTTCTTATCCACCGACAGAGATGTTATTGCATTCAAATTTCTCCCCGGGGCAAGACACAGGTCTGGAGTTCAGCCCCTGCTTGCTTGCCCTGCCTGACAAGGCTGCAGGTGATGGGCAATGGGAAGCCATGGGTGAGCCCTCCACCAGTGCCCTGGTATGGTGCTTTATGTGGTCTCTGACATCAGCTGATGACATTTTGGGGCAGATACCTATCTAGTGGCACTCATCAGAAGTGTTTGCATTTGTTCTGCCACGCATGGAGCCCATCTCAGACCAGTTATCAGAGCATAGCAGCTTTTCACACAGCCAAGCACCTCTCCTGCTGTCTGCAAGGGACCTGGCCAGGACTTCTCAGCACCCTGTCAGTGTCTGGATGCTGCATCAGTCCCTCAGGGCCAGTGGCATCTGGCTCAGGCTAAAGCCACCCTTCAGGCTCCTCTGACTGCTGCCAAGTGACCAATAAAGCAGCCAAAATCAGGGCAGAGCAAATACTCTTCAACAATGGTTTTAACCATTATCTTCAACTATAGATACACAGGAAAATCTGGTAAAGTCTCCCAGGGTGTGTCTGCTGTGAAGATGCAGTGACTTCTATTTTCATGCTCAAGCAGCTACTGGGAAGATGCACCTGTAAGATGCAGAGTTTTCTTCTGCCTTTAAAATGCATGCCTTCAAAACACATACTATTATTTCCTGAACAATTGAGATTTTTTTCCTGTAAAATAATTTTTTTTTGTGAAAACACTATTGCTTCAAATGCATCTCATTGAAAATATTTTTTTCCTGTTTCCAGGATTAGTATTTCACTTGAATTTAATTTTGTATTAATAGAAAGGGAGGGTCTCATTTTTTTTTTTCAAGTACATCTTTGTCAAAAGACCATTTTTTGTCGCAGTGCATTTTGCAGAAACCTCGTGGACCCACTTGGCTGTGGGAGGAAAATATCCTGGCTGCCAGGAGCAGCAGTCCCACCGTGACCAGTCCAGCAGACACGCGTGTCCCACAGGTGCCTGCGCTGGACACGCAGTGACAGCTTCTGCAGAGGAGCGGGGCTTGGGCAGCGTGGCAGGAGCAGGAGAGAGCTGGGCCCTCGCTGGGGCACAGGGGCTGCCTGCCCTCCTTCCCTGCTAGGGCCCAGCAGTGGCTGGGGGGCAGCAGAACAGGCATGTCTGCAAGGAGACACAGCAGCGCTTCGCTCGGGTGCAGGCCTGAGGAGCTCTCGTCTGCAGCCTGCGCTAAGCATCCCACCAAGAGAGAGGACAAGGGTAAGCCCTTGGCAGCACACACAGCCTTGCTGCAGGTGGCAGGGCAGTCCCCTAAGGAGATACAGTCAAAGCCGTGGTTCATCCTCCTTGATGTGCATCCTGCTCACAGGTTTTTGCTGGTAGAAGTTTGCATAATCCTGGGCTGCATCTGAGAGAAGGATTCTGCTACCTGGACTGTGGCTGCCATTCCCTAATGGTACAGAAAAGCACTGGTGGGAAAGTGTGGCAATTCTAAAGATACTGTAAATAAAATAAATCCATGAGGCTAGAGGGAGGTGATGTTCCACCTGAGAATCATATGCAAACTCTGAAATATTAAAAGCACCCTGGTGAAAGCATTGCTAATTAAAAGGATAAAATATGCACGCATAGAGAACAGATTATTTAAAACACAAATTATTTCTTATTAAGATAATAGTGTCTAACTAAATGTTGAAAGAGCTGGATAGTAGTTTACACTGTAAAATGATCTCTTAAATATGTTCTTGTTAACATCAATACAGCTATTGACAAGCAGATCCAATTTTGCTTTACTTTGAGAGAGCAGACAATAGCAAGTTTTACGTGCTATCTTATTTTACAAGCATTAATGAACAATTAACCAACACTAGCACTCTTTCCATCTGTAATCCTGTAGTAGGATCACTAATCTCCACCACTAGCAGCTAATGATGAAGGTCTCTTAAGCTTTACTTCTTATCTCAGCCAGTTCTTAATACTCACATAAGTATGCTTTCTGAGCAGGGCGGCCCCCTATTGCTCTGCGACTTGAATACAAAAGACTGGTGAAATTTTTGAAGGGTTTTCTGTTCAATAACACTTCTATACTTATGTTTGCCTTCCTACAACAACAAACACAAGTGATCAGCAGAGGACTAGCAAGGTCACTAAGGGCTCTGTGTTTCCATACTTGCTCTAATACTTATAAGAATGTATTCATGCCCTATTATATATATTCCCTGGCTGCTCAGGCAGAAGCTCTAAACTAAACTAAACTGAAATGAAATAAAAGGGAAAAACTAGAAGACTAAAACAGTGTTTACTTCAAGAACAAGTCTGCTGTTTGTATCGAACAAAAGGAAGCTGGAAAGTGGCTGCCATTAAAAATACATGCAAGATAAACTGAAATTTTTATAGTACACAGAACACATGACATTTTCTAACTTCTCTTTCAGAGTGTTCTTGTGTATACCATACACACGAGATCTGTGTACTGGGATGGCAGGGGAATTCACCATTCTGTTAGGCTTTTCTGCAATAGCAAGTAAAGCAGCAACAACTTCCCAAACAGGAAACTGAGAGCACAGTGGGTTCTGTTCCAATCCCCATCAGGAGAAGGTCTTCCATAGTCAGGGCAGTCACCTCAGTAGTATAATTTGTGCAATTAAAAATGAGATACACAATCCTTCATCTCCTTCATCTTTTGCTTTCAAGAAAGAGAGATGAGCCTAAGTAAGAGTAATAAACTTTCTCTAGTCCATTTTATTTATTCCATGCACAATGCTTACACATGTTGTCCCCAACCCAAGCAGAACTCAGGACAACTCAGGGGTTGTTGCCTGGCCTAAATGAAAGCCCTGAGAGAACTACTCCAACTGGGCCCAAACATCCACTGCAGATACTGAGATTGTTGGAGATAGGGAACAGCAGTTGAGTAGCAAAAGACTGCTTCCCATCAGGGAGGTGATCCAGTCCTGTTAAAAGCTCACCCTGACCCTGCTTGCATTAAGCTGTGTGGCTGATGAGTGAGAATCAAGTTGCCTCATCGTGCTTGGAGCTGGAGGTACATTATCAAATTGCAACAGATTACCAGGATCTGAGAACAAACATCTCTCCAAGCCTTTCCCAGAAATGTTTTAGCAATAACTAACAGCATGAGGTACTGCTGAAGAAATATGCTTTATAAGCAGCTATAAATTGAGAATTAACATTTCTAATGCAATCAAAAGCTGCCATCTTGCAAGCTCTGTTCCAGGGTGTATTCTACTCTAAGGCATAAAGGAAGCTGAACTCGCCTGGCACCATGCCTGAGAGATGTCTTGGGAAAAACTCCTACTGAGTGTCACAAACACTAACAGGCCCTACACAGATACAGCCTGGTTTTTTCTTGTGTCTGTACAAGACATATCAAAATGCTGACCTTTTCCTTCACCAGGGCTTCTCAGCACAGACAATAAACAGCATTACTTAGAGGAAAAAACCCCCACTTCTGTACCTTTGCAGGAATCTTGACTAAGCATTGCTTTTACCACATGGCTTCCTTTTTCTGTGACTGCCCATCATGGCCCAGGTGGCTGTGGCACTTGGCAGACATGCAGAGGGAGAGAAGTGCTTGCTTGGGTCAGCCCAGCTACCGTCAGAGAGGTAGCTCCCTGGCTGGGACACGGGTGGGCTGGCCAGCCTTACCTGAAAAGTGAGGTGCTAAAGTAGCCTGGCTGCATGTGGTAGGTGTGGGAATGAAAGGAAGAGAGGTTCTGGGACTGTTTTCAGTCTTTATTTATTCAAGTAAAAATTGTATTTAAGTCCAGATGAATTTCATCAAAGTGAAGCCAACCAAGTTGTCAGAAGCAGACCTTATCAGGAGGCCTGAGCAAGATGTGAGTGAAATGACTGCTTATGGACAAATCACCAACCAATTAGTGAGGAAAGAAAAAAGATTTTAATATGTTTCACCCAGCTTTTTCATTTTTAAAGCCTTTGCTGTTTGGCTTCATATCTGATGTATGGAGATTTGCTTGATGTGACAGTCACCCACAGTGTGGGTGGAAAGCTTATTCCCACTCCCCTCTGCAGGCGTCAAATCTCAGCAATGACTCCAGGTGATGATGGCAGGATCAGAAAATGGGGAAAAGCTAAATGGATGGAGCTAATCCCATCTTGACAGAGTCTAGCTTCTCCCATTACATAGGATAAAGTTTAGTGGGTTTATTTGGATCACCTGTATATTGGACTGTGAGACTCACCTGTTACCCTGACTGCATAGCAATACTGGAGCCATCTTCATCCAAGCTCAGTTGTACAAGTACCAGAGAGAAGAAATTTAAGTCTATTAACCTGCATTTCTATACTAAAAGGGCAAATTATTCAGGGCAGAAGTCTAGAGTAACACAGTTAAACCCATTCTGACACTTGACATAGAACCTAGGTACAGATTTTCCTGAATTGCAAAATACATTGTCAGCACATCAGGGAAGATGTTTGGAGTAGAGAAAGGAGTACAGCCCTGGAACATCTCTCTTCCACAAACTCTCTTTTCTAAATACCTGTCAGGATTCTGGGGATACTTCCCTGGAAAAGTCATGCAAATGCCAACATCTTGTAAGATCATCTGTTAAGAGAAAGATTAACAAGAAAACAAAAAGCTGATGCTGTGAAGCATATTCTGGAGAGTGGACAGAGAGTGGCCTGTTTGTCAGTACTCTGCACCTCCTGCTCATTTGCACAGCTGTCTGCCCCAGGGCTGTCAGGGGCAGCTGGATCAGAGCTACAGTGATGGGCTGTTGCAGGAGCTGAGCATAACCACAACCTGGTCAAACAGATCCTTGAATCAAGCATAAATAGTAACTATTTTCTTTCAAATATTCTCAAAATGCTCATTTACTTTCATTTAATTTTTGTATTTCTCCACAGGGATGGCATTTTTAGTCATACTTGCTGTAGAAAGGCAATGTCAGTGTTTAGTGCATTGTTTTCATTTTTATGATATGATAGAGGTGAAGGTAGAAGCTAATTAACAATACTGTTTCCAAGATAGCAAAAGAGCTTGTCTGTGATGTTAGTGCTTTGTATTAACCAGGATGAAGCCAAAAGCTTGGTTCAACATTTCCACTTCATAGATAATATCAGAGCTACTTCTCCACCCCCACCAGCTCACATATTCATTACCCAAATTGCCTATCCTCAAAGTGATAATATAGTGTGGTACAACATGCCCCGACAGGACACAAATTGACTCTGTGCCTAGATACTATACAGACAGTGTAAAGCAAATATCTCACTCTATTATCTGTTGTCTCTATGAATCAACAGATTACATGGTTCACTGGGTAGCTGAATAACTTTTACACAGTTTGCTCATATCTATTTACACATATTCTACAAAAAATACATTAACACCAAAGGACAAATGTAAAAAAAATATACCTGCAGAATCCAGATAAATTGCACATGTGAAAAAACACAATAAACAGTAGTGTTTAAATTTCATATACAATATCTCTAGATATGAAAGGAAACTCTTCTCTCATGACCAAAACCTGAATCCTGTGGAAGGCCCTAAAAACCGTAAGAGGAGACTTTAATTTGTGACTGTTTGTAGGTAAGATTATGCACCACATTTTAAAAAGAGTCCTTGTGTTCCACAGAAGTGGGGTGTAACCACAGAGGGTCCTTCACTGAAGATCCCCATGGAGGTGCACCTCCACCTGTCTCTAAGCTGTGACCTTTCAGAGCTCCACATCTCTTGTGTTCACTGTTGTTCCTGGTCACTGATTTGTAAAACATGCCATTTTTTGGAAGGGACAGCAGTATGCCATGTCCTCCCTTTTCATACCTTGTGTGACAATATAGTGAGCAAAGCAACCTGTCCATGTCACTGTAGAAAGGAACAGAGCTTTAGCAGCTGGCTACCCCAGGATTTACACACAGCTCTCAAACTGCATGTGGATACCAACCACGCTCTCTGGATCACTTGGCCTGGTTTGTCAGCTCCTTCCAATGGCTCAAAAAATTGAGCTCAAGAAACAAAAGTGAAGATTGTGCAAGGAAAGTACAAAATGTTTATGCCCTGCAGTGCTGCACCTTACAAGCCCAGAAAGTACAAATTCACTGCCATATATATATACCTGTATGTATGTATCTATGTATACACACACACTCCAAGTTATATTAAAAACTATTCCTTCTTTTCTGCTTCTCTCTTGCTTCCAGCTCTTCCCTCCCAAATACCTTTTAAACCTATTCCTTGATTAGGTCAGAACTCCACCTTTACCCTGTCTCACTCTCCAGAGTAATTCTTCCAGGCAGTCCTGGTTTGTCCTCAGACAGTGGCACTAGGAGCTGCTGCACTTGGCTCCTGCCCTATTGCTTGTCTCCTGTGTCCCTGATACACCTTCTCCCAGCAGTGGAAGCAGCTCTCTTCATAGAGATACAGGCTAAACATCAATTGTTTCTTTCCTTTGTTCAAAAGCTTAGTTTGCCTTGAATTTCTGGGCCAATTAACTCAAATTTAATACTATAATGAAGGAAAAGAGTCTAACAGTGTATTGTAACATGTGGAAATTAGGTGGTAGTATCACAAACTGGCAGTTATTCATCCAATTATATTCTACAGAATGGCAACAGTAAATAATTTTAAAATTAAAACTAAAAAGAGGGATGCATTTAACCAAATTTAGTACTATGCAGTACCTGTTTGCAGGTATGAAATAATCAGTTTTGAAAGAAAGACTTTTTAGTGCTAATTAAGTGACTAATGAACAGTCAAAACCTGCTGCATATTGGATTTTTAATAGAGCTCATGGTTAAGGGCATTTTTGGTGCTCTGAGTTGGTTAATAATATTTAATTTGAAAATAAAGATTTGTTAAAACTGGTAGATTTTCCTTTATAAACTACGTCTACTACTTTGTGCAACAAATTCTACATGTTTTTGGTAATGGAAGATACTGTTGCAACAGCCTTTTGTGCATCCTGATTGAAAATTCAGCTACATAACCCTCACTGAACTGTTTATCTTATGTACTTATTTAACTAACATTCAAACTGACAAGTCTCCTATTTCTGGGCTTTCTTTTTATACTTTAATGTATGCCTTATCAGATGAAACTCAGATACTACCAAACTTTGCATGTTTTTGATTTTGCACATAAACTGAAGGGCAGAATTCCAGTCTATGTCCTCAGTCATTCAATCTTTCAAGATCTTTGAACAAGACTTCAAACCCTGAAAAAATACAACCCAAACACAGACTTGCTTCTCTGTCTGTACAAATACGTGAAAGAAACTGGTATGTCAAGTTTCAGTGTAGGCAAGCCTAATTGAAGCTTTAACTGCATTCGAAACAAGAGGCAGGCAGCACCTCCAAACTGCTTTATTCAAGGGCAGGAAGACATTCAGGAATAGAGCTACTGGAATTATTCATTGCAGATAAATTATCCAATTAATTTAGTCAAATTTTCTTATCATTAATAATTCAAAAACTGCTCCTGATAGTGGTGTATGTGTGCATCAGCCCCGATCCTGACAACACTTAGACACACATATAGCTTTTCATATTCCCCATAATCCCATTGAACTCCATCAATTTTCTCAGTGAGCTGCAGGTGAGCCTATGGAGAGCTGGTGAACAGCTTGCTTCTCTGGGTAGGTTTTTAAGGAATAATCACTTGCTTGAGTCATGCATTACTGTGTCTGCACCTAATGAATGATATCTCTCCAACAGAAAACTGAATTCTGAGTAGCAAAAGATTAATGTTCTTGTTAAAGTCCTTTTATTTATTTTTTTCACACGAAGAGGTTTTATGTGAATAAAGCAGCACTTTCACAATCATTTGTGTGAAGAAATCCAAATACTGATGCAAATATTCATAATAGTGAATAAAGCAGGATATACCCTATATGAATGCAGACCATGGGAACAAAGGGTTCTGTATTTGGCTATAGTGCCTTATGAAGAATAATGTTCCTAAGAAAAGGCACTAGTAAAAATGCCATGCATTGGAAAAGCACTGTGGACTGCATTTTTAAGGATGATAGTCATAGGAAGCCTGTTCTGTAATTTAGCTTCCTGGCCTATGTGTATGTTTTAAATTTTGCCATCGTAAATATACAACAGGTCCTTGTGCTAACTCTGCACAGAAGCCCTCACACTTCCAAGGAACTTTAACAGAAATAAAATCTCACCTGTCTTCTTCTGTAGTGATCAAGAAAGCTGTGAGATATTTGCTGTCATTCCTATGTTCTCTTCATAATTCGTGACTCCTGTTGCCATGCACTTGTGGGAAGCTTAAATGGTTGTCACTGCTAGTTCTTTAAGGATATCTTAATGTGAAGGACTTCTGAAAGATGAAAATAACTATCAGCAAATTTATAATGAGCTTTCTCGTGTGCTGGTTCCTGTTCTTCTATAGGTTCAGGGTTTTTGTACCTCAGTTAACACTTTTTCAAATATAGAATCATAGAATTGTTTAGGTTTGAAAAGACCTTTAAGATCTCCGAGTTCAACCATTAACCCAACACTGCTAAGTCCACCACTAAACCCTGTCCCTAAGTGCCATACCTACATATTTTTTAAATACCTCCAGTGATAGTGACTCAACTGTTTCCCTGGACAGCCTGTTCCATTGCTTGACAATAAATCAAATATTGGAGCAAGTCCCCTGTAAATAAGATGTAATTAAATGTAACAATTCTCATTGATGTTTTGAACAATTATGCAAATCAGAGCTGTGCTGACAGCTAGGTATAATGCCTTGCAAACTTTCAATTATCTGCTGCCCACCAACTGCTGTCTCACTCAAACCAGCACGAATCTCAGATCACTTGGGTTCTTTCTCAGGGGGACCCATCAAACATAACATGATCCCAGAGTCTGACATCACAAAACATGACAGCTAAAATACAAAGAGAAGCAGGCTTATTTTAGTATCTGATATCTGACAACAAGTTGGATATTGTGAGTATTTGATTCAATTTTGTGTGTCAGATGGCAGTGGAGCAGACAATAAGGTGTCCACAGTATTTATGAACAGACAAACACCACAGTTCACTGAAAAGGCAAAATAATTTTAGGTAGCACTGAACCTGTCTGGTTGCATTAGGCTGGGGCAGATTTCTAGGTTGGATAGAAAAGCTGCAATTTATTTTTTTCTCCAACAAAATGCTGATAACTACTCTCACTGCTAGCACAGAACAGGATAACTCTGATCACTAGGTCCTTTTGTCACCCTCTCACTGAACTCTTCTTTAACAGAGACATTCTCATTTGCACTCAGCAAAATGCCAGGCTAGATTTCAATCATATTGATGCACTATCCATGTAGCATAGGAAAAAAACCATTACCTCTAAGGTCTCAAGGAGCAATAACCTACTGGAGTTTCAAATCATGTGGCTCTGGACAGTGCTGGGGAGGCATGAACTGATGCTCCATTGCAGGTATGCTCAGTTACCAGTTTCTCTAGTCTTTCAAACAAAGCACATGTCTTTCAGTCATTGCTCCCCTGACCATCAGTGAGGAAGAAAATTAACACAATTTCTATTGTATTATTAGGGAAAGTCTTCCCACTGAATTTTCTTGTGCCTGCAGAAGGCACAACCACAGCCTGTGCTGTAGCAGTCACACTGCCCACAGTGCACTTTGACAGTGCGTGCACCCGTGGGCAGGCATGGATGCTCCCTTCAGTTTCACAGATGTCTTTCCAGGAGGGCCAAAGGCAACAGAGCTGTACACAGGAAGACCTGGGGCAAGCGTGATACTCTAACCAATTCAGTGCCCTTACATCAATGCAAAATCCAAATAAGAATGAGCAACAGATGCTTGCTTGACTGAGAGCAGCAGCTCTATGGGTACATTGAGATTACATGTTCAGGGGTTAGACATTACAGGTCTCCTCGTGCAAAAACTCCTAACATTCATGTAATCAGAGGGGATGAAGAATTGGGGAAAATGAATGTCACTACCAACAGGGCAGCCACTAATGTGGTGGCAAAACCACATGCCACCCAAAATCTTTGGGTTGGAGCCACAGCCTGAAAAAGGCTAAAAACTCCATGTCTGCCTCAGCCTCCCCTCAGCCCTTGTGTGGAAGGAGCTTCATTGTTTGTTGATTTGCAAAGATGAGTAGTGATGCTTTCCTTGTTCAGCAAGGAGATTTTGGCCCCAGGTAGACAAAGGTGCCTCACTTTCTATCATCCCAGGCTGCCCAGGGTGTGTGAGGCAGTGGAAAGACACTGCCCCCCTGCTCTGCTAAAGAGAAGCAGCCATGGGGGGGTCCTGGTGCCATCAATGCCCTGAAATCCACTCCTGCTTCCTCACTGGTGCCTCTTCTAGGGAGCTCTTTGATAGGTAGCCAGCCTGGTTGGAGAGATATATCAGAGGTTTTCCTTGGGGAGAATAGGGGGGAAGGAAGGAGGAAAAATCAGCTATTCCCTCTGAGAAAGTTTCACAGTGTTTCTGTGCATTATTATATTTGAATCTGACCATATTCAGAAACATATTTCTCCCCAGAATTGCCAGCTGGAGCCAAATTCTCTGCCCTGACTGCACTCAGAAATTTTCATCCTAATCCCAAACTATTCATCCCAACACTTCTGCTGCCATCAATAGATTTAAGATGTTTTTAATGCCTTCCTTGAACTTGCCTTGTCTCCTGTCAGCCAGCCAGAAGTGGTTTTTATCAGGAATAAGATTCAAAGAGTCTGCCCTGCAGCAATCCCATCGTGCACTTCTTTGTCAGAATCCTAATGACGATTTATATATACTTAAGAGACTATCTCCAGCTGTAAAAGTGAAAAGCTTCTGGGGGTCTGTACAGTTCCCTGACCTCAGACCTATTTTTATATTTTGATCTTGGGGATAGTGCCTCCCAACACTCCGAATCCTCCAGTTATCCCTGCGGTAACAAAGTGCTAGCTTAACCAGTAGTAGCAAGACTTAAAACAGGGCACTCAGGATCAAAGTGACTAACAAACTTGAGTATTAGCCACTGTGTCAGCCCTAGAGACAGCCATGTTCAACCAAAACATGTATATGGCTCAGTCTCCATGCTAAAATGAAACATTGTGCTCCAGAGGATGTGCATCTAAAGAGCCATTTTCGCTGAGGTAGGTATGAAAGCATGCTCAATTTAACATGCTAAACAGGCATCCAGCACAGACACTCTCCTCCCAAGCAGAGAGGAATTATACTATTATGTTGCTTTTAGGCTTCATGGAGCTATTTTCAGGATTTTTCCAGCATTATTTGCTTTTACTTTCATCCCAAACATTTATGAAAGAGATTTTACATTTTTGATTCAGAGCAAGTGAGAAAATATGAAAGAGTGTGAGAGCACTGACGATTCTGGATTAAGACAAAAACATAGGCAGGATAAGGTTGTGTCAATGAACTGACACTTCATTTTCCTTCCATTGTCTGATTACCAGAAGAGCAGTACACTAGCAACAAGATGATCACATGAAGGCGGGAAAACACAACTGTCAGGCTTCAAGGACAAAGCCTATTCTTACATTGCCATTCCTTAAATCCAGACATTAGAGCAAAAGGAATGAGAAAAAAGCAGCTCACTCATGGATAGCTTACTGAGGATACTGCAAAAGATTATGCTAATCTTCACTTCATTGTCCTCTGCAAAATGTTTTCATACCATGCCTTTTATCTTTGGAAGGGATGCACAACCTCTCAACTCTGTGACAGCGAGCACTTTCTGTGTGGTTTCTGCGTAATTAACACCAGCACTAGACCTTTTCATTTTTGCTACTCAAGCTTATGGCCTTTTAAGGGTACTCACAGGGGAGCATCCCTCACCCCTTTGCTTGCAGCCTAAGTGATAGTCTCAGCTTATCCTTAGCTACATATACCATCTGTTAATAGCAGAAGGATCAAAAACTTTTGGCTAGCCTGCATTTTTCAAAGAATGGGGGCAGGCAGCATAAACAACACATTAGACAAGATTTCTAAGAGTTTTAATTCTGAGTTGGGGCCTAAAGACTTTCAGTTTTATTTAAACTGCCATTGCATATTGTCTAGATTATGTTCACATGCACATCTTAGGGGGTGGCTGGAATTAGATAAAAGTCTGCATTTAAGATGAAATTCATTCTAATATAGTCCAATTTTATCAAAGTGTGACATGTTGGATTTTTGGTCGATCTGAACACAATAAACACTGAAGACGCAATTTTGCCCCTCAGTAATCATCCCAGTTTTGACAGTAGAACCAGGTGCTTGAGAGTGTATTTGATACCAGTGACAGTGGGAATTGCATCTCAATAGTGACACAGGAATTGCCTCTGAAAACACAGACCAAATCTGACACTCACAATCAGACACTTTTCTTCCTTATTTCCAGAAACTGTGGAATACTTAAAAAGTAAAAGAACCCAAATTATTGTGGTGTTTGAGCATTAATATTTACTTTCACCAGCTTTCCCTCAGGCATATTTTACTAAGAGTGGGGTTTTCATGGTTTTTTTTCCCCAGATACATTTTTTCCCCTGGTCCATTTTCCCACCACACCCTGTCATGCTGGTGCCCTGACCTCCAGACACAGACACCCCATTTCTTTTGAAGGCAGAAAGAGCAAGAGCACCACAGAGTCTGCAAGGCTCCCCACCTGCTTCGCCCCTGCCCATGAGCCTTCATAGTGGCACAGCAGCTACACCTAGGAGCAGGGCGAAGACCTGCAGAGGTTTGCAGAGCCCCTGCAATTCCCAGACCCATCGAGGCTCCATTGACTCATCTTTCTCTCCTGCCACTTTTGACTTTGTAGGAAAGCTACCAGTGACCCAATGAACAACAAACAACAGTGATATTTTGGTGGCATATTACAGTTGAAGCTGCCTTGGAAGTGGACTAAGGTGCAGAGAGTGAGCATAGTTCTGCCTTGCCTTTCTGGGCATCACACTGGGTAGATGGAGCTAATCTCCTCTATGTATGTCTAGAAGCACCAGATGTGGTTATGTGGTAGGAGAGGGCTAAAAGCACAGCTTTTCTTTCCATTTCCAAGTGCATTGACATATTCTCCCCTCCCTGAGAAAGACAAATGTGCCTTGAGATAGTTTGGCAACATGACAGATGGTAACTACCACTGTGGCTTATTATAGTGCTGCCAATGTCTCAGATGTGCATTAAACTCATACACTGACAGGAAGTCTCAAGGAAATGTTCTACATTTTTCTGCACAAGCATAATCCTTTTTCAAACAAAAACAAACAAAAAACCCAAACAAATAAACAACCAAACAAAAAAAAACCCCATGAAGATTTAAAACCCTAGCTGTCAGGATGTCCTGTACTAAAGGGTAAATACTATAGAGAAACTCATGTTCCTGCTCTGATGTAACACCGTGTTCTTAAATCTGAAACCAGCCTGTTCATTGTGCACATAAAGAACTCAAAAGCCTCACAACTGCACCCAGTTCTCCTCCAAACAATCTGAAATTTCTGTCTACCATACCAAGAAAAAGGATGCAAAAGAAGTGCTTGAGAGCATTTTTGAAATCTTACAGGTGGGCAGAAACAGTTACATTCACGTCACTTCAGTGCTCAGAACTACTAAATATAGCTTATTACTTTTTTTAAAATACCACCCTTTGAACTGTTAGGGCCTTTTATGTTTTCAAGTGCTGTCAAAACCAATGCAAATTCTTGTGGAGAGTACAGGTCACAGGATGTTTGTGCTCACCTTTCTTCTTGGGAAACCTGAGCCAAAATCCTGCATTATGTGGCAATCCCTGTCCATACCTGAAAAATCAAACTATAATTTGCCATTATATCTTCTTTTGCTTAGAGAGGCCACCAAGAAAGGACTTTTAGAAAACTGGGCCAAGGCTGCCAGGATAAAACAAAGGTGAAGTTTTCACACTTTGTCAGGCTCCAGCTTAGTCCTATGATCCTTCTTTTTCATCATCACTGCCAATAACCTCTATTTACAGAGAAATTTTAGGGAAAAGGATCTGAAAACTGTTACCACAGACTCAACTGCCATGAAGCTGTCACTGAAAAAAGTAGGAGAACAAACATTTTTTTACATTTTGAAGATGCTGTGCAAAAAATATTTAATGATCTAAAAAGTAGAGTAGGAGGCCACTTTAGTATTCTCTATAACACAATTCACTCAAGAGTTGTTGTTGTCATAAAAATAATAATAATTTTCTAAAGAGATAATTACAGAAATAATTTTGGCTGGTGAATTCAAGCAAAATTCATGCATTTTGTGGAGAAAATTGAACAACAAACTGTCAATACAGTGTACAAACTATAAAATAGGTGGGAGCAAGCATATAAAATTAAAGTTCTGGAAAAGTCACATGATAAGATTTCACTCTTTCTTCTAAAAGGGAACTACCCCAGTGTGATATCTCAATGCATGCAAAAAACTGCCACCCATCAGACAGGATTTTTTTCTCTGGTTCTTATTCAACTCAACTAACTTACATAGAGTTATTTCTATTCTGCACCAGTATACATTAAAAGAAAAGAAAACACATGTTTTTTGTCTGAACATTGAAGGCCAGATTTTCAATCTGTGTAAACATGAACAATTTAAGATAGCCCCTGTGTCACGTGGATAATTTTAAACAATCTTAATAGGACTGTTTTATATGCAAATATAAAAATATAATATAACATTTCTTTGTTGCCAACATTCACAGCAGGCTTACAGTGCTTTTAAAATAACAATTCTTGTAAGGTGTCTGAAACTGAAAGGAGGCAATTTCCTTTCCTACCTTCAGTCAGAATCCAGGTACAGTGACATTCCAAACAAAATTAAATAAGTCTGTGTTTGTGGGAGGAAAATCTTCATTAGATTCAAACAAATAAGGTCAAAACCTTTGTCTCGCTGCCCATAACTCTGTTGTCTTTCAGGAGTTTCAAAAATTTTCCCATGATTTAGGAAAAAAGGAGATAAGTTTGCTAGCATCTCTTTAAATGAGCTTTTTAAAAATCCAAAATGCCATTCTCAGTAGCCAGTCTATTAAATCTTCTATTAACTAGAGTGAAAAAGCCTCACCAGTAACTCATTTTCCTGTAATAAATACACCAAGAATTTAGTTTGAGTTTCATAAAATTGGCAGTCCACCCAATAGTCACAGTTCCTGCAAGTGCTAAGAATCACCAGTTTCTGTCTCCAGCAATGCAATTTTGTGGAATTATATTACACAAGACCTCATACACCTCTGCAAAACAGCATTGCTGTGAAAACACCACTTACTGGCTACCTAGAGTTTTACTTGCTATAAGCTGTTTAGACCACATGAAACCTGCAATACACTGTTAGATCTTTACAAATTTCATGAAATCTTTTTCGGATATCCAAAAAATCCTGAACTACTTGAATCTTTTGTCTCCCAGCACTGGGGACTGACCCATAATCTCTTTCCCAGCCAGTACACCAAATCTGTAGCCAACCTTGTCACTGACTCCAACAGCTGCTTAAATTCACCAGAGGGGATAGCAGCAATCCTACTTCTAAAAGAACACCACAAGGCTTACGTTCATGATGCCTTGAGGAGACACTGAAAGGAAGGTCAAAGGTGAAGAAAAGATAAAGTGCAGTACAAGAAGATCAGTAAAGTTGAATCTTCTTGATGGAAAACTCATGTCTGCTTCTTCATGATGCAAACAACATAACTTCATTTCAAAAAGCCTCTGTTTTTTGTTGATTTTTTCCCTTCCCTTTTGCTTTGGAGTATTTTGAAGTTTATTGAAGTTTTTTTTCCTTTTTTTTCAGGTCAGAGCTCTGTGCATCTAAAAGCCTTATTCAGTTGTTCTTGTCACGAGTACTTTGTCTTACACAGGCTGCATTACTCTTGTAAACAGAGGCAGCATCAAAGTGAAAGCAGATAGAGTCACATCAGTGGATTAAGGCCTTCTGCATGATAAAGTAGCTACCTAGGGTGGGATAAACTTAATATGTGAAAGAATGTTATTGAGGAGGAATAAAGTGCCAAAACTCTGTCATTCTCTTAGTAATGTCCTAATCTAATGCCTGACACCAAGGCCTTAGGCCAGTGTTAGTGTTAATCAATGAAATACCCATCTGTGTTCCCTGTCCTTATCGCTATTTAGAACTAGCCTAAACTCAATTATTTTCCCTTAGAGACCAAGATGGGATATTAAGTTGAGTGAAAGGGATTGTGTCTCACAAAGAAATCCCAGTGTTAAAATGCAGAGGTGTCAACATTGCTAACTAAATTTCAGTTAAACAGAGATTAAATGCTAGTTCTTTGGACATGAAACACTGCATAGATTAAATCTGGTTAAAAATCCTTATTTAGAGAGTGGCTAAAAACTGTTAAGCAGTTTAATCAACTTATAATGTAAATTTTCTTCCCTCGTATGCATTATTTATCCCCTGCAATAACCATCGTACAATAAATGTTTGAAGAGTACACTCAGTAAAGCAATAGGAAAGCACAGTCTCTTGCTGTTACCCAGAGCTGGGAATGATACAGACATTGCCAGATATATAATGGTGATCTGAGGAGTATGTAATTTATCCCACGAGTGAACTGCAAATCCCATAATTCAAAACTGCCTCAGTCACAAATGAGTTATGGAGGTGTTTTTTACAAGTGGGAATAATCTCACATCCCATCGATATTCATGATTGTATTTTTAGTTCATATTGCCAAGCTAATATTTTATATCTTTTTTATTTTATTAAACTTTCAAACTTGTTTGGCTTCTCTTTTTGTGTCTTTTTTTTTTATTAGAACACTCTAAAGAGAGGAAGATTTCTGCAGAAGTGCTCGCCGCCGTCTTTTCTATATATTCAAGTGGATATAAAGAAAAGAAATTTAAAAACCTCCAAATTAGCAAGGAACAAATGTTTTCAATTGCTTTGTAATGAGTACATTTTTGGGTTAATTTCTGAATAGTAGCTGAGCTGAAATCACTATATGCATTTCTTAAGAATTTTCCCTTCTGATTTCTTTTTTAATTGTAAAATAATTTGGAGCACCTTATTACCACAAAAATTTAAAGGTTAACAGTCAAAAGTGCTACAGAAATGAGCAGCAAAACTATTTTATTCTAAATGAAGACGTGCATTCTTTTGGGTATATATGAATTAAAAAGCGTGCTTAAGTGACTAAAATCAGGTAGGAATTTCTAAGACATCATGGAAATACCAGAGGAAAAAACAGAAGGAACATCTCTTTGGCTCACTTTCTCTGCTAATAATTCACCAAATGTAACTATCCTCATGGTACTGGTCTTACTCTCAGTATTTTTGTTTCTCTTTGAAATAGCACTACAGCTTTTTTAATTGCCAGTGTGCATCTTTGTTTGGCATCTCAAGCAAATTTACTGAAGAGAAAGAAATAACATTTTTGTAACAGTGGTAAGCACAAAATGCTGAAAGGGCATTTGGTGCTGCAAATGTGTTTTTTCCTCTTAGCCAGAAGCATGGGCATAAATGCAGTGAAGCTCTCTGACTGTGAGGATCCCTGCTCTTTCCCTTCTCTTTCCCGCAGAAGTTACATTTAGTATATTCTTTCTCATTGGTAAGTAACATATACATTTTCTCATTTGCAGATTAGCCTCTACTTTTTTAAACTTTGAGTGTTTTTCATTTAAAAAATAAGAGATTTCTGTCTTGGTTACTTGGCACCCCAGACATGGGAGCTGGTTTTATGTCATATGCAGTCAAGAAGAAAAAACAAACATGATTGTGTGAGAGCTTGGGGTTGTGGGTTGTTTTCCTTTTTTCCCAAGACAGAGGGATACAATATTTCAAATTATAGCAGTTGTGAAATTTTGGTTTACACTGTGCAAAAAATCTAAGTACTTCTTGGGTCATTTAGATATTTCTCAGGGGGACAGTTGGAAAAGTTCATAAAAAAACATTGTTTGAAGCCCAAAAATGTAATTTGTCAAGATTTAGAGGCAGTATTAAAGACTTGAGGAACTAAGGGATTCAAAAATCTGCTTCTAACACAGCTGAGTGAGCTTTAGCTTTACTTTAGAAAGCAACGTGTCTTCCTGGGTTAGCAGAAATTGTTAATGATAATATACTATAGAAGGTTGGTGCAAGGGCTTCTCTTAAAAAAATATGCTTTTTAGATCAATTCTCCTCTCCAAGGTCTCAGTATTACTTTGAGTGAATAAAATTGTTCCTAGAGGGTTGTATTACAAAGGCTGAGTCTACCCGATTTTGATGATTCCCAAACTTAAAGAGAGGCACACACCACAATAAATAAAAACACACTGCTAGTAGCAGGCATTTAGAAGTCCCATACTGATGAAAATTTGAACCCAGCTATTCTTATCACAAATCAACATTTCATGTTGTGAGCAACAAATACTGAAAGAATGTCCTGTTTAAAATTCTTAATACTTCTTTACTTTTTTTTCCTCCCTTTTAAATTTAGGGGTACTTGAGTGGCTTTAGGTGGATTTAGAGTTATGTTGGTGGTTAGGGTGGGTGTCTGAAGAGGTCGTTGAAAACCTTGCACTCACAAACTAGGGTGAAGTTTTGTTACTTGCTTCACCCTCCAGACTGGCATTGGAAGGCATTGTGTTATTATGGCTCCCATCTCACAAAACAGACAGAAACCTGAAGATTCATCCACATGTATGTAAGTGAAAGTCCAGACTCTCTGTCATGAGTTGCATCGGTTTTATTAATACTGAAGCCCTAATTCATTTTCCTGCTTGAATCCCCCTGAAGTTGTTAAAAGCAGTGTATTTTCTGCCTGTAGTTGCTGGATACTATTTCTGTATATGATAAATACATGCTATACTGCACAAGTGATTTCATTTCAGTGATAGTTACATGCTTCCCTGCTCATCAGTTTACAAAAAGTATGGAAGACCTCTCAAATTCCTTTTAGGAAACACTGTGAGCTTTGAGATTCTGGTGGTGATGGAGGCTAAGGCTAAGCTCTGAATATTCACAAAAAGCACTTGATACAGCATGGTGTTTTCCTTCTTTTAAAATTTTAGAGGTAAGGGGTCCCAGAAAAAATGAGGTGGTAGCACAGATTGCCTTGGAGCACTTCACACACAATCTGAATCCAAATCAGCAGTATATCTGTAGGAAATTATCTTCTCTTGTACTGATGGAGAATTGTTTTCACTGACAGAGAACAGAGACAGGGAACATACATCAGGCAGACAGGCAGAGCAAGGAAAGGCTCACCAGTCCCTTGTGAACCCCCATTCTATTTCAGTCATGGGCCAATCTCCCAAAACCATGCTAGTGCAGAATGGCTCTGCCCCACCTCTATCACAGGACTGGTGCTATAAGCTACAAGACAGCCAATCTCATGCAAAGGACACAACCTAATTCAATTCCAGTATAAATTATGTATGAATATTGTAGCACAAGACAGTTGGAAAGCACATTGTGTAATTCAGCAGTTCAATCATATTTGTTGTTAGTGTACAATACTGTACACTGTAGTTGGAGAGGGGAACTGTCTCAGAGTCAAGTGGATCAAAAACAGTCTATGAGAGCCAACTAAAAAAGGCTATTGTACTTAGCTGACTGAAGTGGAGAATGAAGTACTCTCCCCTCAATTAAGGAAAGTGTGGTGGAGCTGATTAACCTGCTTGTTACCTTGGCAACCTGAGATTTAGATTGTGAATGAATATGTAAGGCTGTGGATACCTTTCATCAAACAAGAGTCTGGTGAACAGTTTGAGTGAGAAAACTGCAGGGCTGGAAGGTACTGGCACTAAATCTGCTTATGAGACAACACTTAATTTATAAGAGGTAGTCATTACTGCTGCATATGCAAGTCACCAATAAATAGAATGACAGCCATGTGTTATGCTCCAATCTGCCATGCAGGTTGTGCACACAGACCTAAATACTCAAAACCCTTCATTGATGCAATTCCTCTGAGCCACTAAAAAACCTACCTGGTGTTGGGTTGGGCTGAGACCTCACAGCATTCCCTGAAATCATCAGAGCTCCTGCGTGCAAAGTGCCCATGCTTTGGGCACTTGTGCACCTCATCTCTCTGTTCAGACTAATGGATAAGACTTCATATTTATTAACATTAAGCATCTTTCACCAGCTCTCCACCCTTTTGTAGAAAAGGCCTGAGGCTACATTCTCCCCTCAGTTACACCTGTCCAATCCCATCGACTTCAGTAAGATTGAACAGGTGTAAGCAAGGAGAAAATTTGGCCCCCTGTTGTCTATGAATAGCATTATCTGTGTTCACCACTGCCTTGGCTTTATGTCGCTGGTAAGTATAATTAATTTATAGTTTGTCTTATTCTCTTAGTTGTTTAATAAATAGATGAAAACAGAAGACTCCTGAGGGACTTACTCTAGTTACCTGTAATAGAAACTCCCCTACCGATACAGCTTCTTCAGGAATATCCCTAATACTTCCTCTTCTTTTTATCAATTCTTTATGAATTTTCATTATCTTTGGATTTTGCAGTTCTGCAGAATCACATTTCTTGTGTGCCATGACATGATTTGTTTGGAAAGAAATGGTGATACCCCTAGCTTTTGAAAATGGAGCTATCTTAAACTGAAAATATCTTCTATTTGACTTTTGCAAAGACCAACATCTGCATGAGGAACACCATCAACTAGCACTTAGTTACAATAAATCACATTGCCATAAAGACTGTTACTTGAATTAAAGCAAAGACAAAATCAGGGAGTATTCAGGGAAGACAGCTGATTCTTTATTATTAACTGGGTTTGTGAGCCTAGGTTGAGGCTTACTGAATAGCAGTTACTGTTAGTCTTAGTTTTCTATCTGACCACATTCCAAATGCTTCAGCACTAAATCTATCCTTTATTAAACTAGGAATGCATGAAGCTGTTTCTTGCTACTAGCATAATCAGTCAAATGTAGGCAAACAGTCAGCTAAAGCAGAAAAAAACCCGAATTTTACCTCAGTGAGAAAATCCATCCAATGAGATCATAATGACTAATTCTACTAGAACCAGTAAATTTAAGGTTAACACACTTTAAGCACAAAGAAATTAGCAATCCTTACATGTCTTCCATATGGGACTTTTTTGCTTTCTAAGTGCGCTACAATAGGTACTATCATCGTCCCTATCTTGTAAGTGTGTCAGAAAAAGCCAAAGACCATTCAGCAGGTCAAAGGCAGAGCAGGCTTTCCAAGGTCCAATTTAGCATGCTGTTCTCTAGGCCAAACCTATTGTACACTACAAGAAGTCAAATGAGTTGAATCCCATTCCAATATGCTCACTTCTAGACTCTGAAACCTCTGCACATCCCTGTGCAAAAAAAAACCCAAAAGAGTTGGACTTGCCTGGTACAATATTTTCATGTTTTGCATTACTTAAATGCTATCCATGGTTTCCTCTAAACTTCTAGTCAAACCTAAGCAGCAATAATAAGTTTACAAAGTCAGGGCACTGATTGATTGGCAGTGCTTTTTGCTGTATTAGTGATGCATTTAGAGTAATTATTGAATAGCCGTTCCGTCAAGAGCAGGCCACCCGCTCCGCATGTGGCACTCTTCTCACCTTCTACTAAATTAATGTCTCTCCCCCTAGACATATGGATTTCCTGTCAAAGAAACAATCTCCTTCTAGTAGAGATACAACAGACTATTTTGCCAGCATTGTGCAACTTTCAGCTGATAACTAGAGCTCAATGTATTATGCATGTTCTACTGCTCTAATAAATACAGGATTGACTTGTTTATTACCAGCACTGTTGTCTTGATTAGCACTGTGTTTCTCTAGGCCATTATTCATTGGTGAGAGGAACCTGCTTTGTTCTCCATTAATCCAACTGTGTGAAACAAACTGGTTAATTTTTCAGCTTGTGTTGTTTGTTACTTAATGAGGAGAAATCGATTATTTCATTGCTGTCATTAACACCCTATTTATGAAGTGCAACATTGTTTATTTTTCTACTTTGGGCAACAAATTAGACAGACAAATTCTTGTTTCTCCACTGAGATTCTGTCTCAAAAGTTACCTCACTGGGGCAAAATGGACATCCAGAGTCCTCAGCACAGTGACCTGGAATAGTCTTCAAGACAAGCTCTTTGGCTATGATTAGTCAGGAATGATTTTCCCTTTTCATTGCCAGAGTTGATACAGGTTTTTCATCTAGGATCCAGAGCTCATGCACTCTGGTTTTTCATGTATCTCTAAAGATTCATGTATCTCCAAAGATTCTAAAATAACCATGAATCTACCTAAACTTTGAAACTCCACCCATATTTCTGCAGCATCTGACAAAGAATTCTCCAGTGGAACTAAAAGGGTTCTTCAGACCACCAGTAAAGTCACAACAAAATACTTGCATTTTGTTTAGTATAGGCAATAGAGAGCTGCTAGCCAAGATCTGCTGCCCTGTCTAGGGATGAGGCTGCTCACTTGAGTACATGATGCACCAACACCAACCAGACTGCTGGCTATTGTCACTGTGAGGTGGAAGGAGGAATCACAATGAGTAGAAAAAAAGTCCTGCAAAGTGTCAGGAACAAAAGAGAGAATGGACTGAGAAATGAAGGAAATATGTCCATAGAGGAAGAAAATCCTAATATAAAGCTGTAGATTAAAAGATTAGACATAATACTGGTGAAACACAGGTGTTAAGACAGCCACAGCTGCTGCAGGAACAAGCTGCCCAGAAGCTGGGTGTATAGGATAGCCCAGGTTCTCAAACACAGGGGCCCTTGGTCTGCATACTAGATCTGTAAGCATCCAGTCTGGTTATGTAAAGTGACAAGCATCCAGCATGCTCTACTTAGCCTTCCACAGATTTGAGACTGCCATTTGTGAAAACTTAGGTCAACACAGTATCCATTGTTGAGTAGCAGATATATTTAATTACCTTCAAAACATTATGGTCATTAAAAGTCCAAGATATTTTTCCCATCTGATGCCATCTTAGAAAGCTATATTCTGGGCAGAAAGGAAACCATGGGTCTAACCCTGTCCCTTCCAATTCTTTCTGGGTATCTCTTGAGTCACTGTAGAGATTAACCTAAACTTTTCAACAGTTAAATTTTCTGCTATGGTACTTCCAGGAATGACCAAGCTGCTAGATGAGAACTAGCTCTCCAATTTTTTTGGCTTGTTTCTCAGTCTGCCACAATTCTGATTCTTTTCTTCATCTGTGAGGTAAAGCATTGTAGAGTCAACCGCTCATTGGCATTTGCATTAGATTGCCACCTCTGCTACACTGCAATTGTTTATGGCTGTGTTTTGAGGGGACACAGACCATACTGGAAGGACAAAAAAATCTACAACAGGACCATTTCTGTAGAAGAAAAGAACTTTAACCCCACACTTCTTAGTAGTCAGAAAATATACATCTCACTTTAATTCTATGAGTGTCAGCTGGAAGCACAATACCTGTAAAACAAGTCATACTTCAAAAGAAGGATGGGAACTAAAAGGAAAAGAAGTCAACCAAAAAAACCATCTAGTTTTCCTTCAGATCTGAGAGTCCATTGAGTGCACCCTTTTGCATTGCACTAAAACACAGCAAGAGTGTTCTTGTAGCATTTCAAAGAGAAGCCAAACATGCAGAGATCACTGTATCTCATGTTACTTTGGAGAGAAGAAGGACTGTGGTGGCTGGGAGACTCCCAGAGAGCAACAGAAAGATTTTCTTAAAGGATTAACATGTAGTGTCCACAGGACATCACTGATTCAGTTCACTGGCTCCCTAGAAACCTGAACTGTCCTTGGTGGTATTATGTGAGGTGACTGTTATTGAACAGGATGATATTGCTGTAAGAGTTCTTTCTTGCAGTCCTCAGAAGCACTTGTAAAGAGAATCACAGTACACACAAAAGTCAGAAAGTTACTACGTGGAGACAGCTATCTTTTTTACAGAACATATTGTATCAAGGAATCTCTGATGTAAAGCTGTCTTTGCCTCTCTTCAGCTTGTCCTAGAGGTTGTCACTTGAATAAAAGCATGACTTTGTTACAGTATGCCTTCCATCTTGTGCAGTTTTTATGGGCCAGTGTTAAACTATGTCTCCCATACAGTGTCACCAATTCATAAACACACAAAAGACCAGCCAATCTACAATGAATTGGTAGATACAGGAGAAAAAACCACAGAGATTTAATGCTAGAGGTCAGGAGAAAAGACATGAGGGAAGAGGTTGGACAGTTTTATTCCCAGTTTAGCTAAAACCTGCCATAATTTTCTGGATCAGCCATTTAAGCTCTGTGCCTCATGCATGCCCTCTCCTCTGAAGCACTGGATCTGAAGCAAATCCATTTTGGGAACAGAGTGAAGCATCACAGCTCTGACCTGGCAAGAATCTGCCTAATTTCTTACATGTCAAGTTAGTCTGAAGGAGGAAAGGTCCCAGTCATGACTTTGTTGTGCAGAACTTTGTTGCACTCTGTAGATATAATTTAAGAATCAGGCTGACCTTTGCACTCCAGTAGGGTCCTTCTTCCTCCCACCACCAAGCATTCAGCCAAGGGTTGTGAACCAGAGAGCATGAGCACACATGGATCAAAAATACAATGCAAGGTACACCTTTAGATCATCACACAGACAGATTACTTAAGTACTGCTAGAACAGATCCTGCTTATTTTAGGAAAAATATATACTTTCTTGCCTTCTAGTGGTATTCATGTTCATACAAATGTTCTTCATCCCTATAAAGGCTGCACTCACCCTGGACATGTGAATTATTTTCTCTTTATTATTCTCTATTGTTATTCTCTCTTTATCTCCAAATTTTGAGCACCTATCTCACCACTAAGCCTTCCTGAAGGAGTAATTTGTTACAGTTTTTTACAGTATCTTCTTCCTAAATAACATTTGCTGTGTTGTGCTATTCTGAGAAGTGACATTATGAAAGCAGCAACAAAGGGCTCCATGTTCAGAGAGGCTTGCTAGATTCCTAATTAAATATGGTTTAAAAACACCTCAAAGAGTGCCAGATATGTAACTTTCATCCTGAAGACTCAAGGTGAGATCTGACCGTCAGCCAGGCTCTCCCTTTACTTCACAGCATCACCAGCAGTGTTGCAGCTGCAGCACGATGCTCTGACTGAGAGCTTCACTGGGGCTCAGAGCTTTACAGCAGTGAAAGATCTGTCCCAAGGGATCCCTCAGCAACGTTCCCCTAAGCAAGTGCCTCACTGGGATCTGCAGCATCCTCTGAAATGCCAGAGCTCAGCCACTGCAGCAAACAGGAGCTGAGCGTTTTGGGGAACTACATTCTGGCACAATGGAACAAGAACCAGTATAGGGTGCATCCAAGACCTCCTCCAATGACTTAGCTAAAATGGTTTAGGAATTACCAACACAGCTGTTTGCTTCAGCTTCATGTGCTGCCACAGTGTTGCAACTACCTTTATGCGGACTGAACCATTTTAATATAATTTAAATTTACCTGGGTGGGATTGCGCTGAAACAGTCCAAGAGCTCACACAAGATTTATTTGACATCTGATCAGTGGGCAGTATTATTCTTCAGCTATGGGGCAGTAGTCAACCAGAAGGAGAAGATTCTTATGCTACTCAGTCATGCCTGCACCTGCAACCGCCCTGCTCTGCCTCCTTCATAGGAGTTAAATGGATTTTTTTTCTAGATGGCTGAAAGGTAAAGGTCCTGTTTGAAATAGTATTTGAGTACTTTAGGTTTTTATTGTAAGTCATATATGTGATAGAATAGCCACAGTTCTATCTAGGCAGCTACTTTTATTACTTAAATCAAAAGAAATTAAATGTAACAAACACCTGCTTTAGATATCAAAGCAGGCAAACACACCTACTCATCCATATCAAACTGACATGCTACTTTTCAGAGCAGAATCACCTCTTGAGCAAATAAAGATGCTTTTAAAATGCTACAAGCAATTATTTTTTTTCTTGTTACTGTGCATTTGTGCTGTGTGTTAAACTATTGTGTTTTCTCCATTTCTCTTTCTCTTCTAAAGGAATCAACCATGGCAATTACAACCAAGGCTGCAAATAGGTTCCCAGAGATATATAACTGTTTTTCCTGTGGACCAGCAGCAACTGGTTGGACAGGAATGGCCCTTCTCCCATTAGATATTACACTCATCCTGCCCATAATATGCTGTAAGTCAGAGTCTCATCTAACCTAAGGGAACCGTTTCCTTTATTCATTTCCCCACCATACTGAAAATACCACAAGAATATATTCTGTCTAAGAGAAATAAAAAGGTTCCTGTAGATGTAGTTTGGGTTTGTGTGTGCTGCTGAAAGAGGTCAGCCCTGTTAATGGCATGTGGGAAGTATGTATACAAACGTGCTCACTGCTGGGCAATCACCAGCCTTTAATGTGTGGAGAAATCAGCAGAGACTCATATGTATGTTTTATTAATTCTTCCTCTATCTTGGTCTGTGCAGGCCTGGTGCATGCAGTTATTTAGGAATTTACATACCATTGGTTCTAAGGTTTGAGGACAGATAAGAAAATTGATTAACTACCACACAAATAAATCCAGCTATGTCTTTGAAGAGTTAAGGCCTCCATATAGTCATGCTGGTGTTCAGCTGAAAAACTGTGAAGGAGGATGCGAGCACCTATCAAACCAGGAAGGTGAGCTACAGCACACAGTCACCTTATTCTGACACTGAAAAGAAGAATCACACCCAATTCCCCATCTAGCCCAATCTTCAGTTTGCTCTGTGAATTTTATAGACAAAGAGGAGCAAAAAGTCCAACAATTCAGGGACATTGTCTAAAGACATATACAAAATTTTACTTCCCTTACAAATAGAGTTACTTTCTAGTTGTCTAAAAAAAAAAGGCAAAAAATACGAAACCCAACACAAACAAACAAAATGTCCCCACCAACAAAATCACCAGAACTCTGCAGCCTTTCCTATTCTGTATGACAAAATTAGAACATATTGTTCTATGTGTAGCTTTTTCTGGCTTGTTTTCCAGCTCAAAAGCCTAAGTTGGGGAACAAAGACAAATTCTGCTAGTTTTCTAAGGGAAGCATGGAAGAGCAGGTTTATTGCGACAGATATCTGGAAAGTAGGTCCCAGAATACAAGGCAAGTGACCAAAACATGGATTACAATATCAAGCAGCACAGAAATAGCAAGAGAACATGGCAATTGATTCTGTAGAAATAACTGCAATATGTGTAGGGTAATATTCATATTTCAGCTCTTAAAGTCACTCAAAGCAGTAAGCACAATCACCAACTGCTCTGTAAGGATCATATAACTGAGAGGTATTTGAATCAGATATATGGGACTGTCCTTCATAAACCAAGTTACATTATATTCAGGTTAGTTCCCACACTTCCATACAGAACACCACAGGCAGAGAGCTAGATGTGTTTTTACTCTGTACATGTTAAATAAACCCAATGTACAGACAACAACAGCTGCTCATGAGCCTTGCTCTAGAGAAGGGAAGAGCTCAGATGTTTGCTCCCTTATTCACAAAGACAGTAAAGTGTATCAACATCTGTGAATAACCTCTACCATCAGGAGAGTCTTTGTCAAGGATAAACTAAATAAAATCTCCCCAATGTGTGAAAGATCAGTCTGATTTCTTATTCTGACAGAATCATGAATAGTCACTTAAATAAATCTTCAATGCCAGCTGTAATCTCTCCCCAAGAAACTTTCCTAAAACCAAGATGGCTTCTTGATCAACAAGACAATAACTGCACAGAAGCAGGAAAAAAAGTAAGGTTTACAGTATGTAGTCTTACAAAAATCGAAAGGATGATGTTTGATTGCATAGGTACATCCATGGTAGACGGTGAGGTTTACATACCAGAGAGATTTGTTTCACATACCTGGTTCTGAAATGTGTGAGGAGCAGATCTACATCCAGTGACTTGTCTCATCTGTAGAAGACAAAGGTAAGCTTCTTCACTATGAGCACCTCTCCTTCTGCCATGCCCCTGCAAGGCTGTAAACAATTTGGCAAACAGACACAGAATAGTGAGCTCCTGTCCCTCTGTCCCTACAGACTTTACCTGGCAAAGTTCTTGGTGGAATGAGATTGTCTTCTCCTCAGAGGATCCTGGCCAGATGAGGCCTGCAATAACCTGTGAAATTTACCATCAGAGAAGACAAACCACTAGGAACTGACAAAAATAGACACCTGATTTTATGGTATGGTTATTGAACAGGTACAACATCCAGATCTCTCCACAGAGGAGTCATTCTCATGCACCACCTCTAAGGGGTCTGATACCAACACACAAAGAAAAATATTAAAAGTTATGGAAAAAACTTAGCCCTATTCTATTACATGTCATGGCTCTGGCTGCGACCAAGGACACAAAATGATAGCTTCATTGCCTTCTGCTTTTTCCACACTTGTGGCAGTGGGAACTAACATCCAATAATGCCACACTAGTCTACACCATGGCTGAATGGCTGTCTCTAGAAGGATGTAAAACCTTGACACAGCATGATATATGCCTCCAGTGAGGCAAATTCTACTCTCAGGTGGAAGGAAATAAACTTAGAGTGATTACATATGGACTCACATCAATACCAGTCCTGAAAGAAGAATTTGACTGACTGTATCTTCCCTAGCTGATTTTACTAATGATTGATTTTTTTTTTACATGAGCCACACCTAAATCTCCCATCAGTGCAGAAAGAACTCTGCATGAGTTGGCACAAAATAAGATCTTTTCTAATCAGGTTAGCAATGGTCCTGCTGGACAGGACTGAGCTGAAGCTTCCTGGAATCCTAGGCAGAGGCAAGTATCACTATGGACTCTAGGACCCAAGCAATTCACCCTGATTAAACCACTTACCTTTGAGAAGGTAGGGCCAATGGTGCTTACAGCGGGGTGAGGCTCGACGTTTTGCTGACTGCTGTTGAAATTGGTAACAGACTTTGCATATTATATCACCAGGTTTTTTTGGTTGTATTTCACATGCAGTGTTTTTCTGCTTTTGACTTTGAGGTGTGAGGGGGAAGGCTCTAATCATATGGCCTTGTGCAGATGCTCCATTTGCATTTCTATTAATCCAGGCCCTCCTGGAGACGTTTGAGCATAGGCACAGCATGCTCTGCGTTTGAACTTGTGAGAACCCACACCACTGCTTAATAACTTAATACATATGTATAGCCTCCTTCAGCAGCCCACTAGGAGGCAGAAGCAGGGGGAGGCGCTATTAGTGCATAGGCTGCAGGGCTCTATGTAAATGCATTCTGACAGGGAGGATAACTTGCCGAATAAAGAACCCAGCTCCTTAGTGCTGGGCTGGTGCTGATTTAGGTCAGAAAACTTGTTTTACCAGAATTTGTACAAATGAGAGCTCACATGGATCTGCTGGAGAATGTTTAAGGTATCTTAGCAACTTTGCTCGCAGCACATGAATGTAATAATGATACTTTCCACACAAACTGTCTTACAGGAACAAAAAATACATCTGAGTCTTTGTTCCTCTCTACTTTTACCTTTCCTGAACACTTCTCCTCAGAAGGACACCCAAACCTATCTCAGCAAAGTGCCACAATAACCATAATAAGTGGCAGTTTTACCATGTTTGAAGTGAATAGTTAATGGCTTAGAACAGCAACCTCTAGATACAATTGAGCTGAGATCTCTTAATAAAAACCAGATTTCGTTGGAAAACAGAGTCAAAAGGGAAAGGTTTTTTATAGAAGATACACTCTGGAGCCCATTTCTGCAGAACACTAGAAAGAGGAGAGGTAAAATTCCCCCAGATGTCAGCAGAAATGGGTGTAGGCAGAGCATCAGGGCTGCCATAGTAGCATGCCTGCACAGCCTGTGGTCTGTCAACCCCTGCAACACCTTCCAACCCCAGCACACCCTTATCCATGCAGAGCTACCCAAAACCTCTGCCAACCACATTTCTGGTACTTCTCCCTGGAACATCCTTGTCCAATTCTCAATCTGAAAGAGGCCGGGGGGGATTTGAACAGGGTTTGACATACATCCAGTAAGAAGCAACAGGTGGGAGAAAGAAGGGAGGGAGACTGATCCCGAATGTCTCCTTTTTTTCTCCTCAAAATGTTCCACTGCTCATTTTGATGCAAAATAAAAATCAAACACCCCTCAAATTTCTTCTCTCCCACCATTCGCGCCACTTGCTTTCCAGCCAGCTCCAGCAGATGAAAGCTGTTAATGTGAAACTCTCTGCAAGGACAACACCATAATTTTCCTACACTTAAAAAAGAAAGAATCCATTCCTCTCTCCACCCCCAACACACCTCTGAAGTCTCCATTAAAGTCTTCTCTATATAGGCCTAGCTCACAGTGAATTTACGTCAAATTCCAGGAAGAGGTTCCTAGCTCTCCCATAATAAACAAATTGGGAGAAGGAGGCCAACCTCCTGCCAACCTCCAGGACAGACACTGGCTGCAGACAAACAGCCACACAGGTAGTAACTGACTGGGCCTTAGCCTCTAAAGTGGCAGCTGAGACAAATGAAAAAATGACATGCTGAAAGCAACACTAAGAGAGGAGGCAGAGCCCAGGTCTGAGAGTCAATCTTAGTCCATCAGGTAAAGAGAATAGATACGCATGGGGATAATTGGTGATGAGACACTTGAAATTAGGTGTATGATAGGTCCCCCACTGCCCAGCCACATTCATTTTTCTTACACTCAATGAGCACTGATGGGCAGGGGTGAGCTAAGAATATTTCTTAAACCTTTGCATTCTCCTGTCACATTTCCATGGCTGTGTCTATTCCTCCAGACACACAGACAATTGCCTTATGCAGGCTGTCACCCACACTGCTGCTCTGCCGGCATGTGGCTGCAGGCAGAGCTCGCGGCACAGGCCCTGCTCATGTTCCCACAAGTCTCAGCAAGAGAAAACAAAGCTCAGCCTGCCTGTGTCCATGCCCATGTCCTCACACCAGCACCACATGCTACTTTCAGCAGCCCAGCACAGCAAATGAAATGGGGGGATGAGACATGGCAGGATGCCCAGTTTCCAGCTGGTGGGGAGCTCTGGGGGCTCTCAGGGGTGAAGGGCAAGGGTAGCCCCAGCCTGACCTCACCCACACCTGTGAGAGGATGCGACAAATTAAATCCCAGACTGAGGAGCAGTGGGAGATGGCTGTTCCTTCACATTGCCACCCATGTCAAAATTGCACATTCTGACTTCTCTCATCTCAAAGCCCACAGATGCAGCAGGAGGGGGTGGGTAGGAAGGCTGGCAGCCCACAGGTCAGGCTGGGTACACTGGTTTGAGGGTGCTCTGGCCACCGAGGTGACAGGGCTGCCACAGTGTGCCAGCACACACGCTGCTCCCAAGGATGAGCACTGGCCCCCGCCCACCTCACACATCCTGGGGATGGGCACTGGCCCCTGCCCACCTCACATACACCAGGAGGCACAGCACACATGCTGCAGGGCCAGCACTCCGCTCCTGGGGCTGGTGCCAGGGTCCCAGAGGAGCAGAAAGAAGCCAGCCAGAGTTAGGCCTCTTTCCCCCTTCCAATTAGCACTCAATGGTATGAAGGTGTCCCTCAAACCACAAGGGCCACAGCTGAAAAAGGCAATGCCCAGCCTCGCAGGGATGGCTCCTGCTGTCCCACAGAGGAGCAGCCATTCCCTCCAACACCTGCAGGCAGCGGCTCGCCTCACTGAGGCCAGCAATGCCCACTGTTCCCTTTTCTTCACGAGCTTCTTGCAAATGATGTGAACCCATACTTATTAATTTACATTAAGTTCATTTAACACCAATGAAAGAGACCAGAAGTGTCTAATGAGCAAACTGTAATGAGCTACGAGTGACTGTTAATCACATTCAGTTTATGCATTCTTGCTTCATTCTTATAGAGTATTGTTGTAGAATAAATGCTTTGCTCTTATCTTACAAGAGGAAAAAAAATCTCTAGGTATTGTACCAGTGAATAACAAAGGAATGAACAAGCCTCTGGTTTTGCACCGCATATAATGATAGAGATGCTGTGAATTCTATGGACAAAGTACATGAAGAAGTACCCACAAGTACTGAAAATTTAATTAAAAGTCAGAAAGCCATTGCAATGAAGACTCAGCAGAAAGCCATTTATTTTTAAAATCTAATATATTCTTCATGACTAAAGGCTAAAGCACATGCTGACTTACACATTTAGCTGTAACTGATTTAAGCTACTTGATGATTTTTTGTGCACAGGGTGGCGCTCAATTTGCAATGGAGTAAATTGGCAGAATTTAATTTGGTGGATTTTTTTAACTCTGCAAAAAGAATCCTCATTAAAACCTCTCGATAGGCTGTATACTTTTTTCATCATTAACCAGCCTAACTGCAGGTAAAAGAGATACAATTATGGATTTATATAAATCCTATTGTCAATTTACAGCTCAAAGACTGGTGAGTTACCTCATTTTAAATAGGTTATTTTTTCCCCTTAACCTTTCTTTGTTTTAATGAGGATTTGGTTTGTCATTGTCAGGGTGCTTGTTTGCAGGAAAGTTTCTCATCATGTGAAGGTGTAAGGAAAAAGGATAGAAGACCTCTTACTGAATTTCAAACCCCATCACAAACCCTGTCCTGGGTTTGTAAAGACAAATTCTGTCTTTAAATATTCACCTTTCTATGAAGACAGTCAGATCTCAGCTGCTGATTCCTCACTCTCTCAGCCCCACAGCTGCTCTATCTCATGCTTTGGCACTTTCCACCTTACTCATGCCCAGTTTTTTCTTCTTTGCTGCACCTTATTTTAATCCCACCTCCCACCAAAGCACCATTAAATTCTTTGTTCTGCCTCAGTCAGAACCACCAGCAACTCCAGGTTCAGACCACACAGGCTATGTAGGAAATTGATTGAAAAATGCAACTCAAATCCAGAACTCTCAAAAGATGAGGACAGCCAGTGCTGTCATTGAGAGACCCTTCTTTTTAACAGGAGCCCAAGGTCCAAAACAAGGCCCCCCAATATTCAATAAGGCAGATTGTCAAGTGACAAATTACACAAGTTACTCAAGAATCTGAGCAGCTGCCTCACTAAATGTTTGTCCATTAACAGAATGACAGAATCATTTAGGTTGGAAAGGGCCTCTGAGGTCATCGAGTCCAACTTTTGACTGAACACCACCTTGTCAACTAGACCATGGCACTAAGCCCCATGTCCAGTCATTTCTTGAATACCTCCAGGGATGGTGACTCCACCACCTTCTTAGGCAGTCCATTCCAATGTTTAACAATCTTCTCCATGAATAAATTCCTCCTGATGTCCAGAACTTCAAAGACTAATTAAATTTCTGGGTTTAATTCTTAGTCTCCAAGTAGGTTGACAATGTTAAGTAAGAGGAAGGCAGTCACATTTATATATTACTTCATAACAGCACCCAGAAATGCAACTACTCCTCTTGCTTGACTAAATGCTGCCTCCCCTTTCCTTTACCAAGCTCCTCCAGCAGCTTCTGAAGGATAAGGTTGAGGACTGAAGGGGTAATACCAGGAGGTAGCTAGTGGCTAATGTCATCTTCTAGCAGTCTGTTACCCACACCCCCTTCATTTTAATGCTTTCAGAATTTTGCTTACAATTTCATCACCCATCTGCATTTTAAATATTAGCCTGCAACATACTAGAATGGATACAGCAAGCCAAGGGTGAAGGAATTGTTCCCATAACTTAGAAGAAAGAAACTAAAAACACAAAGAAAAGGGATTTGTAAGAGGGTCTGGATTTTAACCTTCCTTAGGGTGAGAGAATAAGCACAGCTACTACTCTAAGCACTTAGATCTTGAAAGCTGTTGTTTTTCCTCTTTGAACTTTTTACCAGTTGTAGCAATTAAATGATAAAGTTGTCTTTAGCTCATTAGATGACGAGTTAATTATATGCCAAAATTAACCTTTGTTAAGCTCTTAATAGAATATCTTTTATCTGAGTAGCCACAGTCTGTGTTAAAATTCTTAATGATCTGGGCTAAAAATCAATAATTTGTATGACTTCCATATATGAACTGGGAATTAAATGTATCTTTAAAATGTACTATAATGATAACCTCAAGCTGAAATTGAAATAAAGATATTCCTTGGCGATTTCAAGGACAACACTTTCACCAGTGTGGAGGCCGTGTAAGCCACTAAAGAACATTGCCACTGGGGACAGCTCTCCTGCCTGCAGCACAAAGATAAATCAAGTTAAGACTAAGTCCAAGATTTTGATTTTTCAAGTATTTTTTTGCTGCAGCCCTGTATTTCACATTTGTGATCCTCCTATACATATCAATGTTCAGTCAGGACTGACTGTTGTCTTCTTAAAAGTTGGAGGAGTGGATTCATTTTGAGATCTTATATACCCCTATCAATGATCAAAAGAGTCTAATCATTCCCTCATGCAGGGAGCTGATAGATGCAGTGCCATGCTTTTCCCCATGTAATCAATTGCTAGCTAATTTGACAAGAACTCAGCAACCATTCTGTAGTTCAGTTCACATTAAGGCTTTTATGTTTAAGGAAGCAAAAGTCCTATTGTTTGGCACTTAAATTGCATGTGTTCAGCAGAAGACAATGAATATATCTGACTGAATATTACTCTGCATGACATTAATGTATGAATTGGGGAGATGTCTCATTAAAATGATAAAATCCTCAATCTGAAGTGTCAATTATCAATAGTTTAATGCTTTTTCTTCCCTTGGATTCCCATTTGAGCCACCCACAGAAGACTAATTTCATATACTCTCTGGTACCAACTCAGAGACAGAAAACTTTAAAACTGAAGACTGGTTTTACTAATGAGGCCTAAAGGCCACTGAAAGCCTTGTGATTTCAGCAAAGTTTCATTCAGAGTTATCAAGAATTATTCTCCATAACCTCGACTTATACTGTGACTATCATCTTCAGGTTCATTCTCTTCCCCTAATGCCAGAGAACACCTTCTGCTTGAGAGATGGGCAGGCTTGGCTTCCTGATGATGTTAAGCTGTGAATTGCCTTGTAGCCTCACACCTCAGTTAGCCTGTGTGAAAGTCCAGACAGAATTGAGCCAATTTTTAAGCCTCACCATCAATGCATTAATGGTTATGAACTGTGAGGAGAAAAAAATCATAAAAATAACTATTACTTGCTAGTTTTTTGTATGAGGTGATGAAATAGGAAGAAAATAAAGATAAGATTTCAATTTCACAGTTAAGAACAAAAACAATGTTGTAAAATCTTTCAAGCATCTTTCAGCTAAAGGCATTCTGTGCATATTTTTAACAGCATGGCCCTATTTATAATATTTACTTGCAACAAATCTGTATAGAGTCCATACATCTCAGACCTCCCAGACATGCCAGGTTGCTGGAGAATAGACTGACCTCTCACAACTTGACCTTGTAGAAGGTGCCTCCTTGGGTGCTATTGCTGGGACAAGTCAATTTGAACAGATATGGGAAGGCAGGCTGAAGGATGGGAATTATCAGTCAAGATTGCTCTGCCAACAGGCACAGATCACTGTACGATAGCAGGCTGAAGGTTGTACTATTCCCTGAAGGCAGTTTGGTAAATAAGGAGGTTATGGGTATGTTACTGTCAAGCATGAAGAAATTTTTGTTGATATATTCTCAGAAACTAATTTTTTTTCTTTAATAACCTGCAGGGCTACTCTTCAGCAAAATTACCAGTCAACTCTGACAGCCTAGGCTACAATAAGCTGAATCACACTTCAGGTCTTTAAACATTTGATTTGCTTTTTCTTACTAGCTTGTTTTAAGTGTCCTTAGGAGAGTGTAATACAAAGTAAAACTGAATCTAATCAGCTATTCAAAAGAGAGAAGTCATCAGAGAAAGACTACACCTGTTTAAAGATGCAAATTGATAATGGAGTTGCATATCAAAACAAGACTACTGTTCATTTTTTAAAAGGTGCAAATTGCTAATCTTCAGACTTTTTTAATAACTTATTAAAAGTTTCTACCAGTGAAATTTAACACAACACTAAACAAAATATATTAAATATGGTACAGTGAGGATACCTAGCCTTCTTCAGTCTCACATTTGAAATGCAGTGATCTTGGTTACCAACTCTGGCCACTTTTTAACTGCAAAAGAATCAAAATTTAAAATTGCCCTTCCTACACCTACAGAATAAAGGATTGTGTTTTGCCTTTCCCATCTCAATATGCACAAACAGGAAGCACAGCACCACAAAGGGACTCAAAGAGCAGAACCTGCCCATACCAAGAACTGGGCCAGGAAGTGTTACCCTCAGAGGGAAGCAGACACCAAGTCAGGGTATTCTGTGTACTTGTATGCAAAATACCATTTTCAATTAAAGCATTTAAGAGTCTGATAAGGACATCATAGCACAGGATAGCCTTAGAGTTAGTCCAGAAAATTAAAACTGTGGATTGCAAATCATCTTCTGATACCTTCCTTCTTGGTCAAACTAACTTAGTTTGATTTCACAAGTATTAATTAGAAATTACCTGTCTGCTCACTGGTGATCAGCTGAAAAAGGAGCCTCCACAGAATTCTCTTTCTTGTGTCTTACTGTGAGACATCAGACAAGGCACTAGCTTTCCTGCAGTGCTGAGCAGCCAGGCTCCTTCATCCTCTAAGAAAGCAGATCCTGCAATTCAACAGCAAAACTATGAGCTGGTTTAAGAAATTTCACTTCCCCAAAAGTCCATCACACCCAGAGCTGGAATCTGTTGCTCAGCTTTTTTGCCTTTTTTTGTTTGTTTTTGTTTTTAATTTTTTTAAGCTACAAACTCCCCAGTTTCTTGCACAGCTCCTTTCGATTTGATTTCTCACCCGCTTGACTAGAGACAGAAGTAGGAATTAGCATTACTTTCACATCCTCCACTTCTCCTCACATCTCAGAGCAGTGATGTTTTTTGTCTCTACCAGACAGCTCAGAACCTGACCTGGAGCCAGCTGGACAAGGCTACAGTTCTGCTCTCCAGGGGCTTGACAGTTCATTCAAAATCAACCTGAAACTGCCCACAGACCTCCATGGCCTATAATGCCCATACCATGTGGGGCAAGCAGCCAGAGTGACAGTGACCCCAAGGCCCTACTTTGGACACCAGATACTCATGTCTGTTTGTTGCTTAATTTGATCTAAATTGCCCTAAACCATCACATTTTGATAAAACTGGTGCTGGAGACATTCATTTTGTTCTGCATGTCAGGCAGGGTAAGGCAGAATAGAAAACTAAATCAAGCCACAAAATGTTGATCACCCCCAAAATAAGCCATCCAAAGGACATCACTTTTTCAATCACATTCTTTGGAGAGGGGGTGAAACTTAAAGGTGTGGGGAAAAGGCACCCCTCATGTATACTTCGTCAGGCCCACCCCATTTTTCCCTGAAGCTGGGGAAGGCAGCCTCTGAACCTCAGAGCAGTGGAATGCAGGCAGTGGTCTCTCCAATTGCTCCTCCAGTCTAAACTAAAAGCTCCCTGTCTCTCAGTCAATCCTCCTGCTGTCCCTTTGGCCAATCTCCGGGCTAGACTGGGTAATATCATTCTGAAAAGTAACTTCACAATGAATCAGCCACAGAAAAATCTAAATTTAACCTCTGACCCTATGGAATCACCTCCACAGGGATATGAGCAGGTCCTGGTTTTATGAAGCAAAATCTCAGATTGCATGGGTAAAAATATATTCTTTCATGAATTAAATTTGCAATGATGAACTGACCAAAAAAAAAAAAAAATAAATAAATAAATGGTTTTCATTGGGTTGTAAAACTGGTGGAAATGTAAAATTTCCTAGCTTTGTGTACAGATGAGATGTCAAAATTATTTGAAATATTTCCTAGATGTAAGAACAAAAAAGGATGAATAAATAACATACAACATATGTGGAATATAAACCAATGATGCAATTTGCCTCATTTTTTCACAGAAAAGAACTACATAAACATGAACATGCCAAGGATAAGACATGATGTTAAGCTGCTGCAGTAATATGTCCTTTAGCTGTGTGGGTAGGTGGAATGGATGGATCCAGAATAAACACATATACACCTTATTTATTACCTGTATCTATCCATATGTTATTTCCCACTGTCCTCAGCAGATTCTTTTGTGTGTACAGAGTTCAAGTAAAATGCTGAATGTTATAAATGCATAAGCCAGTGTGAGATTCAGAAAATTGAAAAAGACCAAGCTATCACCCCAAAGTTGACTCACTCTTTGCTTCTTTTTTTTTCAAAAACACAAGTTGCATTTTGTTTTGGTGGACCAAGGAAACTACATCATCCATGACTCTTTACTCAATTTTCAACTCTGTTCTATTTTGTCTTCTAGAGGACAAATTGACTAGAGTGGGGCTGTTATTGTCCTGCTTGCTATAGCCTATTGGGAATTGTTTTGTATAGTTATTTGTAGCTGACTTTTTTAGGTATCAATTTTGTGACAGTCAGTATGCGTATAAGCACATGCTTTTCCTCCTCACTCCAATAAAGTGTTCATCATGAAGGGAGCTGGACAGGTAAGAAGACAACATATTCTGTGTCTATCAACCATCAGCATGGTTCAAACAATTACACACATATATAGAAAAATGAGTGTTGTCAGCAACCACCATGAAACCACCACCAGTAACTGCTGTACCATCCTTGTGATGTGTCAGACCTTACCAAGTAATTGCACTACACTAAGCAGATGAAACCCACTCTCCAACTGTGTGGTGTTTATGTTGCAACTTCAGTCCACAGGTTCTCTTGACAGAGTTTCTGTCCAGTAACCCATACTGAATAAGCCATGACCACATAAGCCTCCAATACAGAGCAAACATCAAGCCTAAATTTCTCCTTACAACTCTTTCACAGATGAAAACTAGTCCAAGCACATCTGCGTGTCAATTGTATCTCACCTGTGGGGTGCAGATAAGAAATTAAGTCCAGCTTTTTCTGCATTGCTGAGTCAGGAGTGCATGTGTTTGCACAGTCAAATGACAATCCAACTTTTGCATTCTTAGAAATAATGCCTTCTCTGTATGGATAACTAAGATGTTCTGCTGCCCCATGGGATTTTCCTTACCTTGGCATCCACTCTGTCTGTAGCTCATCATCGTTGCCAATGTCAGCTGGTCCACCTGGGGCGTGTGGACAACTGGAGATGTGTGAAGACTCATCTTTCTGAGAAGAGTATAAGCACTCTTAGAGCAATCATGAAGATGAGTTGAAGACAGAGCTCACAACCTGAAGCTGAATAAATGGTGAATGGAGTATTAGTTGCATACTTACAATCCCTACAATTATGGAGGAATCCTCTTAAGGAATGTGATTCAAATTAACGAATGTGATCACGTTAACCTGGCCACCAGCAAAGTGGTCACCTGAAGAAGAAACCTTATTAAATGGCTAAGATCACTGGCTATATTCACTCTAACTACATAGAAAATTTCTTTATTGTCTCCTGTGAGTCACAAACTCAATATGCAACTGGAAATTTTTGTTCTGTTTATGTGGTTGTCAAACTCTTATTATATGTCAGATTAAAATAGGCAATTGTCATTTTGCCTGGGGTTCAGAAAATACTTTGACTCTGTATTAAATCTTTTCTCTTCATCAGAGGAAGAAGAATTCAGATAAGTGTAAATTAAGACACAGAAGCTTTAAAAGTAGCAAAGGCTCACCAGCAGCTTCTGCCACTGTGTAACTGCGTGCTTTGTAGTAAGTTGTTTTGTGTTGCTCATTCTGCCTTCCTAGGCCAGTGGAAGTCTGCTCTGTCTGTCAAGAGTAATCCTAATATTAGGAGACTCCAGGCAAAGGACTGAACATGGTCTGGCACTCCCTGTGGCTGTTTGTTTGATGCTGATTTCACAGCCATCGAATGAGCCCTTAACCTTGTCACTCGTAGCTCCTTTTTGGCAGAATGTCAGGTAACAAAATTGGCCTTGAGAAAATGCCAGACTTTTCCAGTTCCTCTTCAACAGAAGATCCAGTTGTTTTGTCAGCAGTTACTCAGCCCTTGATATTGCCAGGTCATTTTCACTAAGCTCAGAAGCAGAATGCACTGTCCCACACTCCATTTCACTAGTGCTAAACTTCTCAAAATTTCCAGGGTAAGAACCTATATCAGTTGTAGGATTTTAAATATAATCCTACTAATTCTCAAAATATGTATTTTGTACTGTAGAAAAATCAATAAATAAGCAATTTACCTGCTATGTTAGACTACGATGATACCAATAGGTGGAACTAGTTACACTCAGACAAGGAAAGGGACAGTGACTGGTTCTAAGCTGCAAAAATTGGAAAAAATATATTTCTAGGCAGATGCACAATGGAGAGAAAAATGGTGAGCTTTGTTACATGAAAAGCATTTACACATGTTTTTATATTGACAGTGGGGATTTTTTTCAATGTTCAGATTAGTTACTATACCTGTTAACTGTCTGACTAAATGCCCAAGTCATCTCCATACCAAACCCTTAAGGTACATATCAGACACAGATCAATATTTTTGATCTCATAGGCTTTGAGATAGTTCCAGTTTTTAATCCTCAGTAGCTCACAGTAAAAGAGGATGGATTTTTTTCTTCTTGTTTAATTTCTGGGACAAAGCAATATGTTAGAAGTACCTGTTGATGAGCTGGTACTGCAGAGCTAATGCCTTGACTATAGATTTTGTCTCAGTGGTCATGTATTTGTTCAATATGATCTCCATTTTTTTCCTGCATAGTTTGGTCTATGTAGCTATATATGTATTTAGATACCTGTTTCTTAGCTGCTAGAGCAGGAGGAAAGGAAAGTCACTCTAGTTCCTCTTCAAACTCTGCAGAGTACTGTTTCAAATCAAAAGTCCTTATTTATTACTAAACTTCCTTCATAGATATATTATGTTGGTAATCCATCTTCACATTCATAGTTGCACTAAGACAAATAAATCCATGAGCAGTAGCCTTCAGGGTGTTTATTGTGTTATTCAGTCATATGTAACAAGAACTGCATGTGAGTCACCATTTGGGGAGTTTTACCAGCCTGTCTCTGAGGCCAACACAAAAAGAAGAGGATGCTGTTTTCAGACCAGAACAAATTGCCGTGATGTTTCTGGTGCCCAGCAAAATCTGCTAACCAAGATGGTTCTAATGGATTTATCTCCTATCTGGGGCCCTCTGATCCCAATGCTACAAATCATCAAACACTATGTGGTCAAGTGAAAAGCCTCAGCACCCTCAATGAGCAAACTAAAAGAGCATGTGCACTTGATGAAGGTTTGTCACAAGGGAACCTGCTGGTTCCTCCATTCCTTCAACATCTACAGGGGTGATACCTTGCTCTTGAGCTGTAACTGTGCATGAATGAAGGTTTCTCCATCTTTAGTGACTTCCCCTTTAGCCTGGAGATGGAGCAGGCAATAGCAAGGATAAGAAAACCCCCAAATTGGCACCAGAGTTTAGGTAGTAACTTCAACTCATCAGAGCATTGCTAAAATCATATAAGGACAAGAAAGGAACTCCATGTGACCCATCACTGACAGACACTTGCTCCCAAGAATAAATACTGAAACCAGCAAACCTCCAGAACCTGTTCACACCTTCTTGCAGGGCTTCGCAGCTGCATTCTACTTGCACATGTCCAATGGAAGAATCACAGGTGGATCTCTGCAACACTGAACCTTTGAGCAGTGCAAATGGTACAAAGTTGCTGACTATTTAGATATCTGAGTCCTCGCCTTCAGCCCTCCAGCCCACTTAGAGTAAACATGCAGGTTTTCAAAACGTGCAGCTCTTGATTCACAGGCTGGAGGCGGGGTCAGGGCTAGAGGGACTCAGTGGGGCTATCACAATGTGAGATAAAGTTGAGCAGCGCATAAAATTTACTGTCATGCTGTAGTGAAATCAATACATTCCTTCAGAATCTTATTAAGCAAAATATAGACTATGACAGGAAGTTTAGATGACTGCAATAGAGCACCCAGTGTTGTGCCTTAGATCTGAAGAACAGTTGTGCAAATGGGAGAGAATTTGCATAGAGTGATCTCTATCAAACTGCAAGCACAATTTCTCTCTCACTGGCTGGAAGCTTCAGTAGCTAGACCATCTCCAGGGTGCTTCTGAATCATTCTAAAATCAAAAGTGAGAATAAACTTGGGCAGCTCTAGGAAAGTGGAAAATTCAGGAGGCAAAAGGAAATGGAAATCTTCCCCAGTCAGCTCAGACAGCCAAGCCACACTACAGCTTGACAAAGTAACGCATCTTCCAAGTACAATCACGTGCACAAGATTCTTCTCATTTTTGTTACTTTGTCACAATGACTTTGGCTGAGGAGTCCTTTTCAGCCCTGCAGCCTCTTCAGATGTATTTGCTGAAGACAATCATAGCAAAATATGAATGTTAGCCCTGTAGCTGTACATCATTATACAGATGTGAAGACAAATACAAGACGGTTTTAGAAGAAAACTGAAGTGAAAAAGGTAAATGTGTTGTGACCTTAGATCATATGCCACTATTTTCTGAAGTAATCTTTACTGAATTCTTCTTTCCAGCTTCTTGATTCTTGTTTTGTTAACAGTTGCACGTGGCTCACAGCTCCTTCCTTCCTGGGCAGATCACGGGGCACAGCCCGTCGTGCCCAGCCTCTCACGCTCCCATCACTGCAGAGTGTGTGCCTTCCCATGTGCTGCATCCTGCTCTGCAAGCATCCCTGAGAAACAGGGACTGACAAGACAAATTTCCTCCTGACAAAAGAGGGTTTTTCTCCCATTGGATTCATAGCATTAAGCTGCTCAATGGAATTTCAGAATTAAAACCATTATTATAAGACATCAAATGCCTTTTGTATTAGTATAATAAAATAATATAATAATCTCTTTTCCATGTGCAGGGAGGAACTGCAGTACCAGAAGAACTGTTGAGCTTTGTGGTCCCCTCCTGCCTTTTTTCTGGAAAGGAAACCAGCTGAGACATCACAAAGAAAATAACCTACCTCTGGAGCTGCTATTGATACTGCACTGCATCTTAAATGTTTCTCTGCCAGAAAATTCCTCTGCTTTTGCTAAGAATAGCCAGCAGAAAGCTGGCAGAGAGTATCATCATTTTTTAATGACTGTAAAATAACAGTCTGTTATAGGTACGCTTAAGCTTTGCAAACCATCAAGAAAGACTGGAATTTGACAAAACATTGGAGGTAAATGGCTACTAAGCACCTAAGTGCATTTTATTCCACAGAGAGGCTGAAAGTCAAGGAAAGATACAAAGCAAAGTCTCCTTCCATAACACAGTTTAGGTATGGTTGCAAAGGGCATGTGCATTTCAGCTCTGGTTGAGATTTGTGTTAAAATGGCCTCCCAAGGGTATTTCTCTTTGGTTCTACCTTCTTCCGTTTTTGTAGTACATCAAATTCCTCTTCAATGAACAGAAGGAAATAGAAGACATCAAGCTATCCTCCAGGTGAGAACACTTCATCACATTAATGATCAGGTTAACTCAGCTGTGCTTCCCGAAGCTTCAGTTGGAGAGGGAGGTAATCTTTTCGGAGATAACATCATCTTTGACACAGCTGTGGTATTTCTGCAGTGGGTACTATTATGCACAAGGCAATGCAAGTACTTTAAATACCTTTGAATTTGTAGGTATTTGTTGCTAGGGAATGTGCTCTGGGAGGCACCAGTGGGGAGAACAGCTTGCAAGCTCAGCACAGCACAGGCAGCTGTGGGACTCAGAGCTCACCAGCACTGCATCAGTCCTGCATAGCTCCAGATTTTGGCAGCTTTTTGAGGTCCAGGGTTTTAAAGCAGCAATCTTCTGGCATTTTAAAACATAAACTGAAGACTGCAGATAGCATTCAACTTCATGAAGTGGATCAGCTTTACAGAGTGGCATCATAAACCAATATAGTGCAGCCCCGTGTTTATTGAGTCTCAGTGGTTTACAAATAAAATCTGTTTATAAGCTTTTAAAAAACACCCACTTGTAGCCTCTGCAAATCCAGCTTAGAACCTGCAAATCAGGCTGAGCTTCAGCACACATAGTAGAAGTTAACAGTCCAGTGGTTGGCCTCCCCTCTCCCTGCATAGTATTTAAACAAGCACAAAAATACAGGAGGTATAAGCAAGGACCACCACTAGATCTGCAATTTAAACTAATTTCCTATTCATACAAACAACACTGTGATTACCAGAATCAGATCACCCTGATTACTCTCTTATAGTCATATTGGTTCTGTAGCAGGAATAAATAATAGTAAAACCTTAACTGCCATTAAAGTAAGCAAATAGGATTGCAATACAGGAAAGAGGTCCACAGAGTAAGTGTGTGCTGCTTTGATCTACTGCTTTCAGAAATACAACACACGTTAAATTCAACTCCTAAGTGGAAAAAGGTCAGCAAGCAGAATTTCCACAATAAAAGCTCTGTGGTTGCAGGTGTTCAGTTACATACATCATCTCCTCCCCTGAAGATGAATACCAGGATTTGTGATCAACTTGACACAAAGGATTGTACTGCTCACAGCAGGATTTATTTACATTTACTCTGAGAAGGATGCTCTCTCCCTCTCTAAAATATGGCCAGCAATATAGTAGTACCTGCACACTCTTGCCATTTGATCACATTTTCAGTAGCACATTTTACTCCCAGGATAGGCTAGGACATTCTCCCACTTCTGCATAGTATTTCTTGACTAAAATATTCACCACCCTGCCTTTCTCTTGATACTCTAATACTCAAGTTCAAGTTCCTGCACTCTAAGTCTTGGGATCTAAACATCCTTGTGAACCATCTGCTGAGTTCAGGGATCTATTTAGATTTTCTGTCTGAAAGTCCACCCTGCATCTGAAAAGGCATTTGCAAAAAAAATTTGGTTCACGTATTTCCTCAACAAAAATTATATCCAAAAAAATTAAATTGAAGTTACTGTTTATCCTATCTTTAACAGTGCAAAAGGAGGCTAAGATCTTACCTCCAGATACACTGTATTTTACTATCCCTTTCTCCTGCTTCCATTACTTCCAATTCAATACAAACTTAGTATCCAAGGCAACTCCCCAGCTATAAAGCATGCAAGCCAGGCTCAGAAGGTGTTTTCTTCCAAGCGACTGCTGAGCCCACTGGAGCAGTTGGTGGCCTGTCTCACATCCTGGCATGTTCTTACAGCCTGCAAATGTGAGGATCCAGCTCCCTCTCACCCTGTGCCTCTTTGCAGGGCCTCTCCTCCACACAAGCTTTTGCTCCAATATTTCAGGAGGGAACTAGAGGCTTCTTTTAAATTTCCCTGGCCTTACTGCTTCCTGACTGATGCATCGTTCAAAAACAAACCCTGTGCCCAAGGAAGCTCCAGCTGGTTTACAGCCCAGCAATCTTCCATGACATTACTGGAGGAAGAAACGGTTTCTCTCAAGGCCAACAAAAGAGGGTCTCCCATCTTCTCTCCAGCGCTGAGCAGCCGAGCTCTCTGCTGGGCTGGACGATTGCCGGGCCCTGGCAAGGCTGCAGGGCAGGCTAAGGCACAGACAGCTGACAGGCCACTTCTTTCCTTCACGGATTTTGGCAATTTCCTCACAGCTGTCTTATGCTGCCGACATTACTTGTCAATGAGTTTATGAGCTCAAAATAAAATGAGCGCTTTTGAAACCTCTCCTTCTCTTCTGCCACCTTGTTAACTCCCTCCCAGAGCTGCCATGCAGTTACACCAGAGACACCTCCTTGTGCCCAGCCACTGCACAAGAAAAGCGGCCAAACACGAGTGCCCTTCAGACAGCCTGCAACAACCCTCCCCAATTACTCCATCTAAAATTGCCTGTCCTGCAGGGAAAGGAGCTGAATAAAATCTCCTACCCAATCCCAGCAGGATGACCCTGTTTCCCAACATGTTGTCAATGCACAAACAGGGAGCGCCAGCAAGCAATCGGGGAGGTGTAAGAGGGGGAAGGGAGCGTGAGATTTGTGTCTCAAGTCCCATATTCACCAAGAATT